>NW_017617028.1:0-385584 GCF_001879475.1 Ipomoea nil
TTTAAACTTACTCTATTTACTTGCTACTTAGAGTTGAAGTTACCAAAGAGTTATTTAATTTGTGAAAAAAGTTTAGAAAGTCTATTCACCCCCCCCTCTAGACTTTCTACCACCCTATCGGACCAACAATTGGTATCAGAGCAGTTGTCTATTTGAGTCAATCTTGACTGCTAGACAGATCTCGAAAAAATCGAGATGATGAAAAGAGATATGGCTCTTGCCCAAATTTATTATTTTCCTTAGACAAATTTGATGAGTGGAAAAATCGCATGCAGGTACATTTATCCGTATTACATGATGAAATGTGGGAAGTGGTTACAAGTGGTCCTATTGATATTTTGCAAGTCAACACCTCATCCGTACAAACAAGTGACACTCCACAATACATTCCAAAACCAAAAGCGGAATGGTCTCCGTGAAGATAGAAAAAGAAATAACTTGGACAATATTGCCAAGGGATATTTTTGTTTAAATCTATCGATGACACGATATTTCCAAAAGTTCGAAAGTGTCAATCCGCGAAGGAAGTTTGGGAAACGCTCATTCAAATTGGTGAAGGGGACGAACAAGAAAAAGATAATAAGCTCACCATAGCATTGAAGAAATTCGAGGATTTCAAAATGCTAAACGGCGAGAATATTACCGACATGGAAACAAGATTTGCCAAAATCTTAGGAGAGATTAATGATCTTGGAAAAGATATTAATCAAAAAGAAATTTCACTCAAAATTCTACGTGGTCTACCATCTACATGGGACATGAAGGTCATGGCCATGAGAGATCATAGGGATCTAAAAACCCTATCGACCGATAAGCTCTTTAGTGATCTAAAAGCTTATGAATTTGAGATGAAATCAAGATTAGAGGAAGATCATGAAGAAAAGAACAATGCACTTATAGCCGAGCAACCATCAACCTCAAGGTCAGTACAAAATGTTGAATTATTGCCTAATGATCAATTTGCTCTCTTTGTCAAGAAATTTAGGACATTCATGAAGAGAAGCAACTACAAGAAAAATCCACAAGGGAAATCGTGGAATGCAACAAAGAATTCGAAGAAAGAAATTATTGAGGAAGATTCGAATTTATGCTACAATTGTAGAAAGCCTGGACACTTTGCAGCAAGTTGTCCACACCCTAAGGTAAGTAAAAGTCAATATACAAATGTTTCTAACTCTCAACAGGAAGAATTCAAGCCCAAAGATAAAAAGTTCACAAAGGAGAGAAGAAAAGCACTTATTAGTGACCCACTTGAAATAAGTGAGTCAGAAGAATCTTCAAGTGATGAAAGTGACACCTCAAAGGATGACAATGCAATGTTTTGCATGAGCATCTCCAACAACTCACCCTACGAGGACATGTGTCTTATGGCAAATGGAAATCAAGAAAATGAGGTAACATCTCACTCTTATGATTCTGTCAATTCTTCATTTTCTAGAGAGTCCTTCTTTCACTTAATGGAAGAATGTCAAACCGTAATGGACACTCACTCTCAACTCAAAGAGCGCAATTGTCTTTTGATTCTCGAAAAAGATCAAATAAATGAGAAATTGCAAAATGCTCTACTTGAAGTGAAAGACTTGAAAGATAAAATTATTTGTCTTCAAGAAGAGTGTAAATCAAGGGAAGTGAGAGAACACAACCTTAGAGAGGTTATAGCAACATTTACACATTCATCCAAAATAATGGACAAAATGGTAAATATGCAAAAACCCTCAAGTGATAAAACCGGACTCGGTTATGATCCATCGTGTTCTCAAGCCTCCAAGAACTTGGCCAATTCTACTACTACTTTAAGTAATAAATTCCAAGTAGTAAAATTTGTAAAAGGTCAAGAAAGCACAATGAGACAAGGAATTGGTTACCAAACGAATGTCAAAATTAATACTGTTAGGCTGAAGCCTCAAAGAAATAATATTTCGCCTAAACAGTATATAAAAAGGCAAAAGTTTGTTCCTAAATGGAAATACACCAATGAGTCTAGTGCACAAAGCCCTCATAGGAAAATGGGAACGAATCCAAGAATTGAGGCAGGGAGAGTTTATCCCTCAAAACAAGATTGGGTTGGTTATATTAAACCATGGACTAAGTCCAGATTTAATGCCTATCCTAGGCCCAAACAATCTTCTTCCCACGTGCCAAAAAATCAAGTAAATTTTCAAAAACCGGCACAAAAAATGTTTTCAAAAGTTAAATATGATTATAATATGTTTAATGGTTACCAATCACCTAAACTTAGATCAGTGAGTACAAGGTGGATTTGGGTACCAAAAATGACTAACACTCAAGGACCCAAATCAAGTTGGGTACCTAAAAATGTTTAATTTGTTTGCAGGAAGTTTGGTACTTCGATAGTGGATGTTCTAGACACATGACTGGAAATAAATCTAGTCTTGTGAATCTTAAAAATATCGAAGGACCAAAAGTCGTATTCGGTGGAAATGAACGATACGGCATAACAAAAGGTATTGGTACAATTTTTCGAAATGGTTTGAGAATCGAAGATGTATCCTTTGTTGAAGGTCTAAAATTCAACTTGTTGAGTACAAGTCAATTTTGTGACAAAGGATATCTAGTTGAGTTCTTCAAAGACAAGTGCCAAGTGAAGAATAATTCCTCGGGAGAAGTAGTGCTAGAAGGAATAAGGAAGAAAAATATGTATGTTGTGGATTGGAACACAACAAAAGAATCAGTGTGTCTACTAGCAAACAACTCACACGCAACAAGTTGGGAATGGCACAAGAAGTTGAATCATTTAAACTTCAAGACAATCAACAAGCTAGCAAGAAACAAACTCGTTGAAGGTCTACCCGATATTGTCTACAAGAAAGATCAAATATGTGATGCTTTCCAAAGAGGAAAGCAAATCAAGTCATCTTTCAAATCCAAAGTTCAAGAATCTACAACAAGACCGCTGAGTCTACTACACATGGATCTATTCGGTCCAGTAGACCCTGCAAGTCTAAGTGGTAAGAAATATACACTAGTTGTTGTTGATGATTTTTCCAGGTACACATGGACGATATTTCTCAAAAAGAAAAACAAAGTCGAGCAAAAGCTGCCAGAACTACTCAAGCTGCTACAAAACGAGAAAGACTTGAAAATTGCAAAAATCCGAACTGATCGAGGAACAGAGTTCGTGAATCAAGTAATTAAAGTCTACTGCAATTCTCAAGGAATTCTACATCAATTATCAGCCGCACGTACACCGCAGCAAAATGGTGTAGCCGAAAGAAGAAATAGAACGCTAAAAGAAGCCGCACGAGTGATGATTACGTCAGTCGAGCTACCTAAAAGATATTGGGCTGAAGCAATCAACACCGCTTGCTATACGCAAAATCGAAGCTTGATACACAAGTCTTACAATAAGACTCCGTACGAATTATGGAAAGGGAGAAAACCTAAACTTAATTATTTTCATACTTTTGGCATCAAATGTTTTATTCTTAATAATGGTAAAACATATCTAAAGACTTTTGATGAGCGTGCAGATGAAGGAATATTTTTAGGATATTCATCTACCAGCAAAGCATTCAGAGTATTGAATAAGAAATCAATGGTGGTAGAAGAATCAATTCATGTTACATTTGATGAAGCTCATAAGAAGAAAACCCAGAGCAACAAAAATGATCATGAAAGTTGTCAAGTTGAAAAATCATTTAATGATACTGACATATCTTTCAAAGATCAAATTATACAGGGTATGGAGCAATTGGACATTGATTGTGAAGGACACATGGAAGTCAATGAAGATCCCCACGTGGAAAGTCAAAATTCTCAAGTTGAAACACAAGTTGGAGAACAATCTGATGAGCAAAATGTGTCTACCTCCAACTTTCCTACTGAGCAAGGAAACGTGGAAAGCCCATGCAATCTACAACCTGACTTGAGATGGCTCAAAAATCACCCTCCAGAACTAGTGATTGGAGATCCACGAGAAGGAGTAAAAACAAGGTCCTCAAATATACATACTTTATTTTCTTGTTTTCTTTCTCAGGTGGAGCCCACAAGCATTAAAGAAGCTCTAAGTGATCCAGATTGGATTAATGCAATGCAAGAAGAGCTTGATCAATTTAAAAGAAGTGGCGTATGGGAATTAGTTCCAAGACCTGAAAATTACAATGTAATTGGAACAAAATGGGTCTTTCGGAATAAAGCAAATGAGGATGGAATTGTCATACGAAATAAAGCGCGTTTAGTGGCAAAAGGATATTCACAAGAAGAAGGCATAGATTTCGATGAAACGTTTGCACCCGTTGCAAGACTAGAAGCCATCAGAATATTTCTAGCATATGCCGCGTACAAGAATTTCACTGTCTATCAAATGGACGTGAAAAGTGCATTTTTGAACGGCTTACTTGAAGAGGAAGTCTACGTTGAACAACCTCCTGGTTTCGAGGTAAAAGGTGATATTAATAAGGTCTACGGATTAAAGAAGGCGTTATATGGGTTAAAACAAGCACCAAGAGCTTGGTACGACACTCTATCAACGTTCCTAATTAACTGTGGTTTTACAAAAGGCCTTGTTGATAAAACCTTGTTTAGAATTCAAGAAAATGATCACATTTTATTGGTACAAATTTATGTTGATGATATTATATTTGGTAGTACTAATAAAACTTTATGTGAGAAATTTTCCAAGCTAATGCAGAATAAGTTCGAGATGAGCATGATGGGAGAGTTAAACTACTTTCTTGGTTTACAAGTAAAGCAACTCAATGAAGGAATATTCATCAATCAGGCCAAATACACGAAAGATCTAATAAAGAAATTCGGTAAAGATGGAAAATCCTCAATCAAGATCCCGATGAGCACATCTTTAAGATTGGATAAAGATGATGAAGGCAAGGACGTTGACGAAACAAAATATCGAGGAATGATTGGATCATTACTATACCTCACTGCAAGCCGACCAGATATATCTTATTCAGTGGGAGTATGTGCCAGGTTCCAGTCAAAGCCAAAAGAAAGTCATTTTCTTGCTACCAAGAAAATCATCCGATACCTAAAAGGAACAGTCAATGTGGGATTATGGTATCCCAAAGAAGGTAATTTTACACTAACTGGTTTCTCAGATGCAGATTTTGCAGGATGTAAAATCGATCGAAAAAGTACCTCAGGGACATGCCAGTTCTTAGGGGGAAGATTGGTATCATGGTTCAGCAAAGAGCAAAACTCCATAGCCACGAGTACAGCCGAAGCTGAATATATAGCTGCTGGGAGTTGTTGCGCGCAAATTCTTTGGATGAAACAACAGCTGAAAGATTATGGCGTGAATTGTGAAAATGTCAACATACTGTGTGACAATACAAGTGCCATAGCTATAACACACAATCCCGTGTTACATTCAAGAACAAAACACATTGACGTGAGACATCATTTTATCCGGGATCATGTTGAAAAGAAGGAATTATCAATCGAATACATCCCGACTGAGAATCAATTAGCTGATATTCTCACAAAGCCTCTGTGTGAATCAAGATTTTCAAAATTAAGACACGAGATGGGCATGATTGAATTGAGCTAAGTTTCTAAACTCTATTTAAATTAAAAGCTCAAAATTTTTTTTATCTGAAAAATTCGTTACTATCTGATTTATTTAAATCTCTTTCGTGCCTATGTGTCTCACATGCAAATTTGTCACATCCTATATATTTAAGTCTACATTAAATGTTGAAAAAGCATATATTGCATGCATGTCTACCCGTGTATCTATCTATTTACTTCTTACACAAATAAAAATTATTAAGATTTACACAATCTTACCATTTAAGAGTGACAAGATAGTATGATGATGGTTTTTATCTTAAATGAGAACACCTTTTTATGGTAGTTGTATATAATAAATTGTCTAAAAAGAATCAATTCTTTTTCTTTCTTCCAACTACATAAAAACGTGTATATATATACATGCACATATTATTTTCGGAACAGATTTAGTGCTCTATGAATTTTATTTCAGGTAAAATCAGTCCAAGTATCTAAATTTTTGGCGCCACATCAGCAAACAAATTGGATGGAGAATATATAACCTAAACTAACTATCAGTTAGGTCAAAGGTTGGAAGCTATTGGAATATCAAAAATACCCCTCACTTATTAAAAGTCAACATTTAAGTTGCGAGGATATTTGTGTAAAGACACCTCCCTTCCACCCAACCGGTTGGAAGAACCACCATTACACTCAAAACTCTCAAAATCTTTTCACCTTCCATAGCCGAAACACTCAATCTTCATCTCTTTCAAAATCTTCAATCCCTCAATCTCCAAAAATACCAAGCACATTATGGCTACCATTGGAGATTCAAGCTCTCAACCGAATGAAGAACACACTACACAACTCAACCTCTCGAAGCTAGCAGTTGGAATCAAGGCCGGAGGAAGTTTTGACCCTCAAGGATTTCTAAAAGAAGCCGAGAACACTCATCTTGCACAAAGAATCATCCATGCACTTCAACAAAGTAATCTCATGAGGTTATGTTCTTATCCATACTCATGATTTTATGATGAAGATGTAGCAGATTTTTATATGAATGCCAAGGTTGTTGGATGGACCATTGAGTCCACCGTGAATGGAACTCTCATCACCATTGATGAACAAGAGTTGCACACAACCTTTGGATTGCCTATATCTAGTCCAAAACAACCACTGTTGGACTTAGATGTTCACACATATGATCACACGGAAATTTGGACAGAAATTCGGAATGAGAATGCTTCTCTCGAACCAAATCTTTCCGGTCAAAAATCTGATTTGAAGCATGAGTATGAGATGCTAGTTAGAATTCTCTATAAATGTGTATTGTGCAAATTGAATAGTATGGAGGATATATCACCCGTGAGAATTGGATATTTGCATGCTGTGATGAATGGAGTTAGGGGTGACTGGAGTAAACTCATTTTAAGCCGGATTGCACATTTTGTGAAAGGTGCGAAAATTAGGAATGGGAAGTTCAACCGCATCCTAGGGTTCGGTTTGCTTATTGGTGAAATTATAAAAATGAAAGGGTTACCAATGAGATCAAGAAAGCCTTTTGGAAGTAACCGGATACTGTTTAAGGATCATGAGGAATCAACTGATTTGAGCTCCAAGAGAAAAAGGAAATCGAGAGGCATTCCTGCTAGGAAAAGGCCAGTTGTAGAAATTCTTGGTTTATCCTCTCAACCCTCAACTCAATCCCATGAAAACCCTACCTCAAGCCAAAATCCAAACACAAGCCAAAATCCTACCTCAAGCCAAAATCCAAACACAAGCCAAAATCCTACCACAAGCCAAAATCCAACCATAAGTCACAATCCCAATACAAGCCAAAGCTTCATAAATCCTCTTTCCCAAATTGCCGAATTGGAAACAATGTTGAATGAGGAGATTCATCAAGTTGATGGACTTGATTTGGTGTTGGTGAGTGAATACCGAAGAGTCCTAAATTGGAGAAAATGGAGACTTGGTTCCTATCAATATTTGATGACAAAAGGACTGAGTATGCAAGAAGAAGAACTATTTTCCTTGAATTGGATTAGTAATTTTGATGTTGGCCATGCAACTTTGATGTCTACGGTGAATGGAATGTTTGTGAATAAATTGAAAGCTAAGTTGGTCGAAGCTACTGTTGATGTCACAGTCCAAGGAGATATGCCTACGGAAGACGATTTCCTAGTTGATATTGAGGAATTTGTCACAAGGAATGTAAAAGAAGAAAATGTCACATGTGGTGCACATTTAATGGACAGTGGTTTATATGATGTGAGTGTTTTGAATTTCACTGAAATAAGTCAAGATCAAAACGCCATGCAAGCTAGCCAACACACGGAGGAAATTCAATCCATTCATGCAGAAAGTAGACAAGGTAACACGCACGTGTTACACACACCGGAAAGAGAAGGATATCAAGTGGAAAATCAAGCACAATCTCACATGCTTGAAGTCAATTCTGCTCAAGAAGGAGCAAGGTGTGTTCCCACAACCCGAGAAGAGCAAGACATTGATGGCACAACCTCAAAAGAAAAATTGGAAAATCTGGAGAAAGTTGTACTAAACCTTGTTGACCGAATGGAAAGCATGTTTCAAGGCATCTACACTCATGTGGATCATGTTGTCAATACCCAAGGTGGAAAATTTGAAACATCTTTTGATGAAAATCGGAGGAGTCAACAACATTTGATCGATACCCACCAAGCACTTGAGAGACAAGTTGGAGGATTGAATGCAAATGTCAAGGGGCAACTCAATGAGTTCTATATCCAACTCTCTCAAATCCTCAAGAATTCTGGAAAGGCAAATGAAGCAATTGCCGTGAGTCAAAGCCAAGGAATTCTCAATGTTGTTCATCAACATGAGAAGCAGATTAGTGATGTCCACACGGATCTCATCTCCGTCAACACCAAAGTGGGCTGCCTTCGGGGATCATATGAAAATATTTCCGAATCTATTTCATCTCTTCATGAATCGGTTCATACACTCCTTGATTACGCCAAAAAGGGGGAAGAGAGATTCAGTCATTTGGAAGGCATGCTTGAGATGATGATGATTGCCATGGCCACCCGAAATGTTGGTACAAGCAGTAGTAGAGGTGGAGGAGGCAGATCTGCTGGCAGAAATATTGCTAGAAGAGGAGGATTAGAATATTGGTTCGGTGGTGGTGAAGCTGGCAGTCCAGGAGGATCAAGCAGCGCAAATACCACTAACCGTTCTTTTCGTGACATTGTTTGTGCAGGAGGAAATATTGAACAAATTAATTGGTATAACCGTGCAGCTCTCTATTTGGAATCCACACCAAGAGATGGTAGAGTTGAAATGCCAAAGTTGGTGACTTTGAATGATCTACCAAAGGGTATGAAGAAGAGTGGTCCAAGTGATCAAAATTTGTGGGTTTCAAATGAGAATTTCAGAAGAATCCAAAGCTATGCTAGAGCTTTGATGATCATGGTTCTAAAGGACTATATCAAGGTCAATGATGCCGAGCTACAAAATGGAAGAAGCATAGAAGAATGCATCATATGGTATGAAGAAGGTATACTGCCCGGGAACAACATCATTGAAGCATTCAACTATTATTCAGTTGGGCAGGTATGCAACAATTATGCCATTAGTGACAATTTCATTGATGTTCAAAATCATATAAATCATGTGCTTAAAGAGAGGAGAAACAAAGTCATTAGATGATTTGTATGATTGTCACACTTGTTTTTTGTATGGTCCACGGGAACATGAACCCATGAACAATTTGGAACAAGTTGGAATGATTCGAAATTTCTGTTTATGATGCTATTAAGTTTTCCTTGTTATTTATTGTTATTTTATTTGTCTTGAAAGGTAACATTTTTAGCTTAGATTGTATCAAATCGCATAAATTGGAAAAATGCAAAAATTCATTATTATTAAAATCCAAAAATGCGAATAGGAATTTTAGTTGCTAAAGATACCTTTCTTAGAGTCAAAATCAAATGTTAAACTCGTCTTGGCTATGTCTAAGTTAATAAAATCTTTTGAAAAATAATGGTTTTTAAAAGACAAGCCAAATGACAGAGTATAGGTTTTGGCGTCATCAAAAAGGGGGAAAATTGATAGGAATACTTTTTGTAAGTTTTGATGAAGCCAAATGTACTTTAGATCCCCTTAGTTTTTAGGTCTTTGAGTACAAGCATCATAAATCAGAATAGCGAATCAAAAGGAATCTACCATAGGAAGAACAAAATTAATTTGAGAAATTAATTTTGGTCCTACGAATATTCATCCGAGAAAGAAGCATAAAGGAATGGCGTTGCAAAGAATGATTGGATGAGCCTAACGGTGAAATGGTAGAAGTCCTTACTCAAAACGATCACACCCGAAATCGATTCCCCCGCAAGGACTTATTTTTTTTTTTTACTAGTCAAATTTTCGGACAAGCACAATGTCCAAAAGAGCACGATGTTCACCAAGGAGCACAATGCTACCAAGGAGCACAATGCTATCAAAAGAGCACAATGTATTAAAAAGAGCACGATGTGCTAAGGAGCACGATGTGTGCTGACAAGCACAATGTGTGCTAAAGAGCACAATGTTCAAAAGGAGCACAATGTATCAAAAGGAGCACAATGTATCTAAAGGAGCACAATGTTCTACAGGAGCACAATGTGAACAAGCACGATGTGCCCAAAAGAGCACAATGTGACCAAATCAGAAAAGCACAATGTTCAAGTCAAAGGAGCACAATGTGGCAAAGAAGCAAGATGATCAGAAATTGAATCAATTCGAAGGAATTTATTCCAAGTCTACCCACATGCCACAAGAATCCAAAATTGCCTGAAAGACATTTGATCAGAACAGAAAAATATTTATGAAGACATGAATAAAAACTTATCCTAGAAATAAATTCTATCAAATGAATTTATTTCAAAGATACGTTGGATATTCAATATGACAACAAAATAATATTTTGAACAAATCAATTGGAGATAAGATATTATTTTGTCAGGCAAGTTGACAATCAAATCAAAATTGAAGACCTACTATTGTCAACAATATCAGGCTATGAAGATTCAAATTTCAAATATCAAATTATCCCACTCCAACGGATATATTTGATTGCCTATAAAAAGCCATGAAGACTTGAAGACAAAATAGGGTGTGTGGAGTAGAGGTGAACAAGATAGACACGAGATAGAAGTGCAATACACACGAAAATACAAAAAAGTGCAAGTGCTCATATATTCTTAGAGACTTAGTATGAATAGTCTCAAATCTAGTTGGAGAGAGATACAATTACCTTTGTATTTGTAATTGTAAAAAGAGTATAGCTGTTTGCAAAATACTCTAGTGAGTGTAGCTGTGTGCAAAACACTCGTAGTTGCTAAGTGTAGCTGTGTGCAAGACACTTAGTTGGCGTTGAGTATAGCTGTGTGCGAGATACTCGGAGTTGAGTGTAGCTGTGTGCGAGACACTCGGAGTTGGGTGTAGCTGTGTGCAAGACATCCGGAAGAAGTGCTTGTGTAGCGCTTATTCACTATTGTAACTGTGTGTGGAAAAATAGTGAATTTCTCCTAGACGCGAAAGGAGAAAAGTGGACTAGGAAGATTACGCCACTTTCGAACCACTATAAATTGCCTCTCTCATTTACATACCGCACTTACATAATTTGCTCTATCTATCTATCTTATCCGACTAACCCGTTTACTATTCACAATCAATCTTAATCGTTCGGGTTTAGTGTGTTTTCACGTATGCATGTGATTCAAACTTCTCAAGCTTAAATATTGAATTATTCTAAGCAAGTTTGACGTGTTGCATGTAACATTCATCACACGGTCGACGTGATACGATATTTATTTACAATCTTGAATATTGTTATTATATATTGAGTGAACCATCTCCTTTATATATTCAAGATCCCTCTGTCACTTTATTCATCTTACATGCGTATTTAATTCATTAATTGGGCATAACTCTTTACATACTACATTTTCCGCTGTGCAGTTTAAACTTACTCTATTTACTTGCTACTTAGAGTTGAAGTTACCAAAGAGTTATTTAATTTGTGAAAAAGTTTAGAAAGTCTATTCACCCCCCCCCCCTCTAGACTTTCTACCACCCTATCGGGACCAACAGAACTGTAGAATGGCACAAAGCCAGACTCGTTGCAAAAGGTTATACCCAACAGCTGGGAGTAGATTACCTTGAAACCTTCTCTCCAGTGGCTAGAATTACCACCATTCGTACCTTCCTTGGAGTGGCTGTTTCGAGAGGCTGGCACATCCATCAAATGGACATTAACAATGCTTTCTTACACGGGGACCTCAATGAAGAAGTTTACATGGTTCTTCCCCCGGGATTCCAAAGTGAAACACCAAACCAAGTATGCAGATTATTAAGATCATTGTACAGTCTCAAACAAGCAAGCAGACAGTGGAATGCAAAGCTTAGTGCTACCCTGTTTCACATTAGTTTTAAACAATCCAAGGTAGATCCATCTCTGTTTACTAGAGGCAATGGTGCAGATTTTATATCCTTACTCGTTTATGTGGATGACATTCTAGTCACAAGCACAAGGCTGGATTTAATCCAAGAACTGAAGACATTTTTGGACAGCACGTTCAAAATAAAGGATCTAGGCACTCTTGGTTATTTTCTGGGTATTGAGGCAAGAACAACAGCAGATGGCCTCAACCTTTGCCAACGTAAATATGCCTTAGAGATCCTTGAGGAAGCCGGTTTTTTGGGATGCAAGCCTGCTGCCACGCCAATGGCTCACAACCTGAAACTGACTCACGATAATGGTGCACCCCTTGCTGACGCCAGTTGCTATCGAAGGATGGTAGGCAAGCTTCTATATCTAACAACTACAAGGCCGGATATTTCCTATGCCATCCAACAGTTGAGCCAGTTTGTGGATGCCCCCCACGGAGCAACATCGAGTCGGTTCATTTCGTAATCGAGCCGAGCTCGAGCTCGAGCTCAAATGTTTTAGGCTCGTGGCTCGTCGTGTCGCTCTTGAGCCTTATATATATATATATATATATATATATATATATATATATATATATATATATATATATATATATATATATATATATATATATATATATATATATATATATATATATATATATATATATATATATATATATATATATATACTAGTATTTTATATGCGCGATGCGCAAAAAATATATGCTCAATATTAAAATTACAAATTAAAATTTTAATTATATTATTATTTTTTACGAATGCCGCGCCCAGGAGTGAAATGCGAATAACTCAGCGTGCGCCACGTGTTCAGATCTAGGTGCACTTATAGTTATAACTAGGTTCACCTAGCTAGATGAATGTAAGTGCACCCGATCAATGAATGTTAACAAGGCAAAATTACATGCACTTGTAAGTGATTAAATCTTCTGTGAAAGTTACACCTCAAGTAGAAGAACATCCAAGAGCACACCACCCACTGCCTCAATCGAGAAAGTCAACACCGGGCACCTACTTGACCCAGCCGATTTCAAGGAAGTTTGCACAAATCCAGTTCTTGCTCAAGAGATTTTGGATGGATTGGAGAAATGTGGTCTACAAAAGGTTTGCATGTTTCGCTATATGGGTATTTTGATGATGAAGCATTTGATTTTTTCAAGCATGCTAAAATGCGAAATAATGTGATTAAATCTTCTGTGAATGGTGTGAGAGTATCTGTTGATCAGAATGATATTAGGGAGTTGTTTGATTTTTCTAAGCATGATATTACTCTGGATAATTATTATTTTGATCAGTTTGAGTTTTGGACAAAAGTTCGAGTTAAGGACAGTTTAGTTGTTCCCAAATATTCTGGAAGGAAGTCCGAATTGTTCAAATGGGAATTTTGTAAACTGGTTGAAGTACTTGCCAAGTGTGTTTTGTGTAAATTAGGTGGATTTGATAAGTCTACTTTGCAAATAGCCAGTATGATGCATGCTGTGGTATATGGAAAGAAATTGGATTGGAGTAAAGTAATATTCAACCGATTGGTCACAATGGTGAACAAAGAAGACAAGCCAAGTTACGGTCTCATGATTGGTGAACTTTTGAGAAGAAAAGGCATCCAAATGAAGGATAGAAAGTCTATTCTTTCTAGCAAGTACCTATTTCGGGTTAATGTTAAGAGAGAAAGGGTAGAAGAAAATGTTCATGAAGAAGATGTTCATGAAGAAGATGATGATGTTCCACTAAGCCGTGTCTTTAGAAGGAAAAGAACACCAAGAATTGAGATTAGAGATGAGGATGTGGCTGCTGATGTTGAGACAGTTGTTGTTGAGGAACAAAATGAAGTCTTGGACACTGCCAACACCATCCGGGCAGATGAAAATGAAGAAATTCAAGAAGAAGAAGCAGGGGATGATGCAGGGGATGACCAGGGAGATGACACTGGGGATGACCATATGGCAGATTTGGATTCTCATTTTGTGGCAGATTTTGACACTGATTTTGTGGTGGCTGATGAACCAGTGTTTCCAGCTGATTTAAGGGCAGATCCAGAGGCCAAGGAAGGAGAACAACAACAAGATGTTGAGATGGATGAACAAGTAAATGAGGATGAAGTTCAAAAGAATGATGATGAACATATTGGTGTTGATAATTTGGAAGAAAATTCGAAAGAAAATGAGGAAATTGACCAAGCAAGAGGTTCTAATGTTGAGGTGCTCAAGGCCTTGAAGGAGATAAAAGAGGCCATTGGAGCACGTGATGAAAATTCTAACACAACAATTGTTGAATTTTTGAATTCATTTGTTGACAGGTTAACGGTTGCCCTTGAAAAGGAAGGGAGTGCTCAAGCCATCCTTTTAGAGTCTCACCAAGCCGACAATAATATACACAAGATTAGGTATGAAAAGTTGCTTTTCAAAGTGTGCGTGGAGGTTGAGGATCTACGAAGAACAATCGAAAGGATTGACACTCATGGAGATGAAATCCGAATGATCAAAAGGGACTTATCCACAATCAAGGATTATCTCCAAGGAATGGCCAGCACTACGTTGCGAACAGACTCGGTGGTCAAGGAAATCGTGACATTATCCAAGAAGGGCACGGACATGGTTAAGTCCATTTTTTATGATACCAAAAAGGGGGAAAGAGAACAACCCTCTCATTTTGGTAGTGGATTTGGACAAAGCTCGAGTAGTTCGGGCCGTGTATATCTTCAGGGGGAAGGAAGCTCACCGGATGAAGATGTCATTGCATCATTTGTCGCACTTGTACCGGACGTGTCCAAACTAGAGGAAGGAAGGAGTATTTTCGAATGTGCCAAATGGTACACTCGAAATGTTTTTCCAACAAACAAGGGAGATGTACGTGGAGCCTTTTCATGCTATATCAAAGGGCAACTGAAGCAATTATATTATCATGCTAATTGCAAAGGTAACTTCATTAAGCTAAGAGCTAGAGTCAATAGCATGATTGGACCGTGAAAATGTTGATATTTAAATATATTTTGCTAAGTATGTGATATGGCTTGTTTGGATTTGATGAAATTAATCTATCTTTTATCTAGTCATATTTTATTTAGCTTTATGTTTTTTTTATGGTTTTTAGACACATGTTTAGCTTTGTAAAAGCAATTTGAGGAAAGGAAACAAGTTGACAAAAAGAAATTAAAATCAAACCTCAAAAATTGCAACCTCTTTTACGTGTCTAAAAGTAAAAAGTCTTTAGGTCCAAAAATTGTCAAACTCGTCAATTTGGCTAGTCAAAATAAAATAAAAGAAAGAAAATAAAAGATTATTGTTTTTGACTAGACTAAGCCAAAATGTTCGGGTATAGGTTTTGGCATCATCAAAAAGGGGAAATTTGTTAGGAATAAAATGTAATAGTTTTGTTGAGCCAAATTTGTATTTTTAGAACCCCCATATTTTATTTTGAGTCTAGTTGTCTATTAGCCTAAGTCCCAAGTCAAGCCATTAAAGTCTACGAATTCTTAGCAAAATATACTTATCCAGAATGTTACTATTTGAGATTTATTTACCTTGAAAGACACCAAAGGATGAAGCGGTGAAGTGGATAAGGAACAAGGTGACTAAAGTTAGAGGTTACAGGTTCGAGACTTAATCTTTACATTTTTATGTAAGAGATAAAGAAGGGGCTGATGGGGACGACCAAGGGGCAAACTCGGATTATTCTATGAATTAATGTGAAATTCTACTAAAGCCATTCTGGGAATAAAGATTAAATCTAGAAATAGTAACTAATGAGTTTATATGGTGTAGTGGTGCAAGCTTGGAAGACAAATTTGATTGGGCTCATGATCAAATCCCATTGGAAGTATATTTTATAAGTATGACACTTGTTGGGTGCATGCTACAATGTGGACACATGTCATACTAAAATTTCGAAGTATATTTTATAAGTATGACACTTGTTGGGTGCATGCTACAATGTGGACACATGTCATACTAAAATTGACTACAAGTTTGGAAAATTGTGGACATGATAAGAAAGATGCACGTGAATTCTTCTACACATCTTCTTTCTCATTTAAATATCTTGCTATGCATCTCAAATCATTTCAGAAGAAGAAATGGACGAAGATATAATTTTTACTCAAGCAAGAATCAGCAGAAAATCTTTTGGAAGATTTCATCATTTTGAATCCGTCAAGATAAGGTAATTATTTTTCGGAGAAGTTTTAGCTGATGAGCCGATATGTATGACTTTTGAAGATTTTTCAGGTGAGGATTTTCAAACTCACTGTGGAAGCCAATCTCTTGCATTAAATCACCGCAATGCAAGTTGGCAATAAGTGTAGCTGATCAAGATGAACGATCAAGATTAATTGAAGCTACAACGGTAATATAGCTTCTTCAGCTATATATACCAAGAAGACTTGAAGACATGTAGCAGGGCAGAGAAGGCAACGCAATACAGAAAGAGAAAAATTCGAAATATCTAGTTTGAGCTTACACAAGAGATTCTTCAAGTCATTAGAAGAGAAATTTGTTTTCTCTTAAACTTACATCTACTTTGTGTAGAAAGAGGGTTGAGTGTAGCTTTGTGCAAGACACTACCCTGTTGAGTGTAGCTTTGTGCGAGACACTCGTGGTTGCTGAGTGTAGCTGTGTGCGAGACGCTCGGTGGTGCTAAGTGTAGCTGGGTGCAAGACACTTAGTTGGTGTAGGAGTATAGCTTTGTGCGAGATACTCGGGAGTATAGCTTTGTGCGAAATACTCGGGATTGAGTGTAGCTGTGTGCAAAACACTCGGGAAGTGCCTGTGTGCACTTGATTCACTATTTGTATCTGGGTGAATGAGATAGTGAATTTCCTCCTTGGAGTGAAAGGAGAAGAGTGGACTAGGAGGATTACACCACCTCTGAACCACTATAAATTGCCTCTCTCTCATTTACTTACTGCTTTATTTATTATTGCATGCATACTAACCCATTTACTATTCGTCTTATTCATTTATCTTATTGTTTGGGTTATGTGACTTTACAAGTGCATGCAAACACAATTCCATTTGGACTCACTCATTGATTCACACGTGACATCACACACATATTGAGTGAACCATCTCTTTAAATATTTTGTTGTCTTGCATGTTGAATATTTGACAAACCCATCTTATACTGTTCGAATTTATTCATTTGGGTTTAGTAGTTTTCACGTATGCATGTGAGCATCAATTTGCATACTTATTATTTGAGCCTTTGCAAGCATATCCATAATATTGCATGTGATATATCTCTTTGATTTTACGTAACACTTGGTTGTTTTATTTATTCCGCTGCGCATCTAAGTTTCATATCTTGTTACTTAGAGTTGAAATTACCAAAGTGTTAATAATTGTGAAAAAGTTTAAAAAGTCTATTCACCCCCCCCCCCCCTCTAGACTTTTTACCACCCTATCAGGACCAACAGAAAGAAAAGGGTATTCAGCACCAAATGACAGCTAGATACACTCCACAACAAAACGGAGTGGCTGAGAGGAAGAATAGGTCAATCATAGATATGGTGAGGTGCATGTTGAAATCCAAGGATCTGCCTAAACCTTTTTGGGCAGAAGCTGTTGCTTGTGCTGTCTATGTGTTGAATAGGTGTCCAACTAAGAGTGTCCATGATAAGACGCTCGAAGAAGCTTGGAGTGGGAGAAAACCCTCTATCAAATATCTCAAGGTTTTTGGATGTTTGGCAAATGCCCACGTGCCGGATCCATTGAGAAAGAAGTTGGATGATAAAGGTGAGAAGTGCATATTCATTGGTTATAGTGACGCTTCAAAGGCTTATAAACTATACAATCCTGAAACTAAGAAGGTTGTTATAAGTCGTGATGTCACTTTTGATGAATATGGTGCCTGGGATTGGTTAGCTACAGATGAAAGTTCAGTTGTTATTCCTGTTGTTGAAAATATTGTTGATGAGCAACCGATTCCAGATAATGTCCAGTCTCCTTCACAGCCAGAATCGTCAGTTCGGCGATCTCAGCGCGAGCGCCACTTACCAGCTCGCTTGCAAGATTATGTTTTGGGTCATGATAATGACCTGTCTGATGAAGAGATTGTTCAATTTGCTCTCTTTGCAGATTGTGATCCTTTAACTTTTGAGGAGGCTGCTACAGAAACTCATTGGCTTAAGGCGATGGATGAGGAGATCCGTGCTATTGAAAAGAATGGTACCTGGGAGTTAACAGATTTACCTCCTGGAAAGAAGCCAATTGGAGTGAAGTGGGTTTATAGAACGAAGTACAAGTCAAATGGAGAAATTGACCGTTTTAAGGCACGGTTAGTAGCAAAGGGTTACAAGCAAAAACCATGTATTGATTATTTTGAGGTTTTTGCTCCTGTAAGTAGACTTGATACAGTTCGAATGGTTATTTCTCTTGCTGCTCAAAATGATTGGAAATTGCATCAAATGGATGTCAAGTCTGCTTTTTTGAATGGTTTTCTTGAAGAAGAAATATATGTTGAGCAACCTGCGGGATTTCTGAAGAAAGGGGAGGAAAATAAAGTGTACAGGTTGAGAAAAGCCTTGCATGGCTTAAAGCAAGCACCTAGGGCGTGGTATGGTTGCATTGACTCATATTTTGTTGAAAGTGGTTTTATGAGATGTCCTCATGAGCACACTTTGTATGTCAAATGCACGGATTCTGGTGATATTGTTCTAATCTGTCTGTATGTTGATGATCTGGTTTTTACTGGAAATAACTTGAAGTTAATCTCAGAATTCAGGGAGGCACTCATTAAGAGGTTTGAAATGACCGATATGGGCTTTATGTCTTACTTTCTTGGCCTTGAGGTTGTTCAGATGGATGGTGGAATCTTTATTTCACAAAAGAAGTATGCTGCTGATATTTTGAAAAAGTTCAAAATGGAAAACTCCAAACCAGCTTCAACTCCGGTAGCTGAAAAGTTAAAGGTGTCCAAAGATGAGTGTGGTAAGAATGTGAATGTTACATCTTATAAAAGCTTAATTGGGAGTTTGAGGTATCTGGTGGCAACAAGGCCAGATATTTCTTTTGGAGTTGGAATACTTAGCAGATTCATGGAGGAACCAAAAGAATCACATTGGGCTGCAGCAAAGCGAATTCTGAGATATGTCAAAGGTACAAGTAATGATGGAATTTTTTACTCTACTAATGAAACTGTGGAACTTGTTGGGTACACAGACAGTGATTGGGCTGGAGATGTTGAGACCAGAAAAAGCACATCAGGATATGCCTTCTATCTTGGTTCAGCCATATTTTCTTGGTCTTCAAAGAAGCAGCAGATTGTAGCACTTTCAACCGCAGAAGCAGAATATATTGCAGCAGCAAACTGTGCTACTCAAGCAGTTTGGCTGAGGAGAATTTTGGAGTTCTTACAAAATGAGCAGGAAGCACCTACGACTATTTTTTGTGACAACAAGTCAGCAATTTCGTTGTCCAAAAATCCAGTCTTTCATGGTCGTAGCAAATACATTGATATCAAGTATCACAAAATCAGAGAGTTGGTTGCTGAAAAGCAAATCAACATAGAGTATTGTTCAAGTGAATGTAAGTTGCAGATATCTTTACGAAGCCGCTGAAGACAGAGACATTTCTCAAATTGAAGAAGGAAATTGGGATGACCAATATATCCAACTTGGTTTAAAGGAGGCAATGTTATAATAATATTAGTAATATTATTACTAATTAAACCAAGTCAATATTAAAATGAAATGTGAGGTGTGTGAATGTGAACGTGGGTGTATGTGCAGAAATATGTGGAAATGAAGTACATGGAATCATGGGCTTTACTCCCTAAATTTTAGCTTTGTTCTTTAGTATAAATAGGATGTATTCAATCAGTTTATTCATAAAATAAAATCACATTCATTCCTCTCTCTCTCTCTCTCTTCTCAATATATAAATATAATATATAGATATATTATATTTAATATATATTATAGATATATTATATTATATTTAATATATATATTATATTAAATATATTGTATTTAATATATCTTACAGACGTTGATTTTTTGGAATAATAGATGTCGAATTATTATTATTATTATTTTAAGTAATGACAACTGGTTTACGAATAGAACCGACATCGTTTGATAATTTTTTTAATAAAGAGATATGACTCTAGTTTTTTCTAAAGAACATTGTCGTATATAGTTTTTAAAAAATTAAAATCAATAAGATAAAAATCAACATCGTATCTATTTTATAAATTTATTTTGTTATAAATATTATTATTATTATGGCCATTATCACAAGACCTTTCATTTGCTTTATATTTATTCCATTATTTATGTTATAGAAAATGAAGGGTTATATGGATGTATATATATACATGTTCAAGGCATAATGAAAGTGAGAACTTGTGTTCTTGAGTTCTACATTCTTGTGTTATATTTTTCTCTCTACTCTTCCATTCCATATTGCAATATTCTTCATACATACAATCGATGTGTTACCGTACAACTATCACGCGAGAACTAACAAGTTGATAGGCCGAATTACAACACGTTATCAGCACGAATTACCAACATATTCCTCGGTGAACGGTATGCTCGGACATGTTATAATACATGTTTTTATACTAGGCAAGCATGTTCATAGGTTTCATATAATACATGTTTTTATATGGCACATGTTGATTCTACACCTCTTGATATGATTATGAAATACATGATTGATATGATACATATTGATTCTAAAATTTGAAATATGAATTGCACATACCGGTTCGTATATATATGATTGTGTAAATTCCTGAATATATATTTCCAATTTTATTTTTGATTCTTAAAATTGAAAGAAAAAGCATGTGATATATATGTTTGTGTAAATAGATGGGGCTTTTCGTATGAAGATGCAATGTATGTATACATATTATTTTCATTTCGCATACTTTGTATGTTATATACCCTATGATGTAGTGCATTATTATGTTTTTATGATATGTCGTTTGCATGTGATTAGCAATTCGTTTTTGTGCCTGATTAGGCAATGAATGAATGGTTTTTAATTAAGATTGTTAAAGTTTATTTTGTGGAAGCTTAAGAGTGAGTAAGACTTTAAAGCTTAATTGATGACTTGGGAGCATCAATTCGGTGTATTGGAGAATGAAACACCACTCGTTGCCTGTAGCGCGAGTTGATGCTATAAACACGAGTCGATGCTTGCTGCATCAATTCGGTGTTTTCGCACCGATTCGTGCCTTGTTGCTTGTAGCACGAGTTGATGGTATAAACATGAGTCGATGCTTGTTGCATCAATTTGGTGTTTGCCTCACCAATTCGTGTTGCACCATTTCGGTTTTTGTGTATATTCGAAAGATCAATTTGTTTTATGATTTTATCTTTTGACTTCATCTCGGAAAGTTCATTTTGCATCTAGAAGATGTTAGATTCCTTATTTTGCTATAAACATGTGATATTATGAATGTATATGAGAACATATGATATATGTTTTGTAGATTACGTATTCAATTGTCAAATGTGATTTTATTGAGCTCGCTCATGTCGATAGCAATTATTTCATTTGGGCTTTGGATATTGAAATATATATGGCATCTAAGAAATCGAGCCAAAATTTTGTTGCTAAGTCACAGAGAACCGATGCCCAGAAGGCACAAGCTCTCATTTTCATACGTCACTACTTGAACTAAGATCTTAAAAATGAGTATTTGATTGAAAAAGTCCCTATTGCGTTATGTAAGTCCCTGAAGGACCATTTTTACTAGTAGTCATCTATTGTCCTTCCTCGGACACAATTTGACTAGATTAATCTTAAGTTTTAAGATTATAAGTCAGTACTGACTATAATTCAGCTTTGCACAAAATAGTCTCAGAAGTGAAACTCTAAACAAGAAGTTTTAGAAAAATATTTAATTGAAAAGACATTGTCAACTTTTCATGTGAGTAATTTGTACTCCAGCAGTAGTACAAGACAACAAATTATGAGAAGCATCCTAAGGTGATTTTAGCACTTCTTGTGGCTAAGAAACATAACTAGTTGTTGATGAAGAATCAAAATGCATGTTTGATTGATTTGGCACAGGTGCCTGAAGCACATAATGTTACCTAGTTGAGTAACTTCATAAGGGGTTGTGGTCGAGATTATAACCAGTGTGGTATGAGTTTCGAGCTCAGAATAAGAAATAAAGTGATCAAGATATTCATGGATGACCAAACTTATCGAGGCAAAATCTTAGCCAGAAGCAGATTTGCTAACAATGTGGGTCTGAAGGGCATTGATCCCTACGTGCCGCACACCAAAGCATTTGGTCATCGAAGAATGAACATCATCTTGATGATTCTAGCTATTTGCCTGAAGCAAATATTGCGATAAATTGTGATAATGAAATGATAAGGTATTGATGAAGAAATGATTAGTGTCATGATAATGTTTGAGTAATTCATGAAAATATATTCATGGACAAAAAGGTTAGCTCATGCCTGAAGCATGACATATCCGAGAAGTAAACTCATGCTTGAAGCATCCGAGAAGTTAGTTTATGCCTGAAGCACTCGAAAAGTTAATTCATGACCGCAATAACTTATTGCGTAACCGAGGAGTATATACACTCCAAATGTGTTTTTGAGTGCAAAGTTATTTTTGGAGGCAAATTATTATGAGTGCAAAGTGACTTTACTTTGCTGATTTTTCTTGCTAATTTTACTACTCGAATTGACTATTCAAAAAGTTTACCTCTCTAAGCTTACATCTCTAAGCTTACCTCTGTAATCTTGCTTCTCGATTTACTTCTTGAAATTTTACTTTCTGGAACTTTATTTTCCAGAGGAAGTTTACTTCTCAGATTTAATTCTCTTAGTTTGCATGCTTATTTATATATGGAATTTTTTCTCATGCATGCAACATAACTCTCGTATGCAATTGACTGGCTGCTAATTCAAAATTGAATTATTATTTGTTCCATAAATCTTATATCAATCCCGGAAGGATTGCTATTATCAACAAATTATGATAATCATCTTTTGACTAAATTTAAGATGTCAACATGATAAATCCCTCTCCGACTATGGTTTAGTGCAATTCTGTGTTGTTTAAGGAGTGGTATACTCCTTTATAAGAATGATCTTTGACTTATGCCATACATGATATGATTGATTTAGATGTTATTGGTTTGGAAGATAGAATGGATCATATCATATCAATTTGCCTGAAGCAAACGAAGGACTAAATTATTTCATATTAGTTTGCCCGAAGCAAATGAGGGAATGAATTATATCATGTGAATTTGCACGAAGCAATTCCCAAACCAGTGAGTGAACTAATGTAAAGTTGAGGATAAGGATTTTTGGGAGATCTTGAAGATATATTTTATTTGACAAGCTTCACAGCTTCCCTATGATTGTTGTGTACCCTTGTAATATCAATTGATATGTATGTTTTCATATCTGATTATATATATTTTTTCTTGTTGGGGACATCAGTTTTATATGCTATTGTGGTTATCACAATCTGACCTACTGCATATCATAATTATTTCCCCTAGAACCTAGTACGTGGTATAAAACCAAACATTTCCCATCTGCGTTTTATTCACAGTGTGCAGTCTTTTTCCTATATCACCACCATAGCGTACCTTTTGTGGGCATGTATATGTTGATTATAAACCTCCGTCTGTTATTTAAATTCTTAGAGCCCATGATAAGGGATCAATATATAATTAGGTACGCTGACTGCACACTTTATGAAGATCATTTCACGGCATTAGGGGGAGATAAGATCTCAAATTTTATAGAATGCCGAGAAATTCTATGAATGATTGATCTTCAATATCTAAATCCACGTACTAGGTAGACTGAACTAGAAGTTCAGAAGAAGTAAACTGAACTAGAAGTTCAGTAGATAATTAATCTGCCAATATATATACTCATGAGTGACTAGGTCCTATATATTTTCCCCAACTTGGACCATATATATCTACCAATGCTCCTTGACGCCAGAAGCGTGGAGACATGTTGGTATAATCCGCGGAAAGCTAAATCTAGTAGAAAATGGTGTCATTCTTGAAATCGCTTAAAGAAGTATGTCCTGCAGATATTCGTCCAGAAGACATTCGTCCGGAAGGCGAAAAACCCCAGTAAAATTATAGGTGCACCCAAAATCATAATACTGGGATGCGGAACGACCAGATAAAAATACCTTTGGGAAATGGCTAGAGTCTGGTTGAATTAGAAATTGCCATTATTTTATATATATGGGAGAAATTTATGAAAAATGTTATAGTTGTCGACAACACAATTGCCTTATAAGTTGCTCTTAGTATATGAGAATCTGGATCCAGAGCTAGGCACCAGTAGTGCCTTGATTTTTTTTTTTTTTATGTATAAAAGAGCAATTAAGGCATATACAGCTCAGCTCGCTAAAACTGTATTCTCTTTATAACACGTACACCATTTAATGTTAACCCTGTAGGTTACAAATGGGTGTTTGTACGAAAGAGAATTACAAACAATATGGTGGTATGATATAAAGCGAGACTGGTAGCTTAAGGGTTTACGCAGAGACCCTGAATTGATTTTGATCAAATATTCTCTCCCACAACATATGGCATTACGTTCCGCAAATTAACATTATTGGCAGTGAATTATGAATTTAGATATGCAGTTGATTAACGTCATGACCGTAATTTACTGGTCATTAGACGCTAATATTTATTTGTAAATCCCCGATGGATTCAACACTTTTGGAATGTGGAAAGTGAAAATCTCAACGTGTATCATTAAACTACTAAAGTCTTTGTATGACTTGAATATTATTGACTGAGTGTTTTCCTCCCGAAGAAGAAATGTATAAATAATATGTACCATTATGTGTTCGTTAAAGAATTGCTAATGGAGTTATTTATTTATCATCTCAGTCGATATTGACGGTTTAAATATCATTGAAACACATAGAGAGCTTGGTGATATTAGCTCATGCCGAAAGATGGAGTTTTAAAATAAAAGACTTGGAAATCCAAGTATTGTCTCGACCTGAAGATCGAGCTTCTCCTTGAAGAAGTTTTATACACCAGTTAGCCTATTTGAAAAATATCTTGAAGATGTTTTATATAGACAAGTATTATTTACTTATCACACAAACGGTTGTCCAATAATCTCTTGAAGTAGATAAATGACCATTTAGACTCGAAGGTTATAATGAGGATATTTAGGGACTGGAAGTCCATTACTTCATTGCTATTGGAGCACTATTATTGAACTAGAAGTTCCATAATCGCATCAGGCCTGATATTGAATTTGCAATGAAATTGCTAGCAAGATTTAGTGCTTCTCCCTACAATGAAAATTGGAATGTTATTTAACATATCCTCCAACACCTTCGAGGTACAAAGATTTTGACGTT
The DNA here is from genome assembly GCF_001879475.1 of Ipomoea nil. Taxonomy (NCBI): domain Eukaryota; kingdom Viridiplantae; phylum Streptophyta; class Magnoliopsida; order Solanales; family Convolvulaceae; genus Ipomoea; species Ipomoea nil. Next base: position 25,281 of record NW_017617028.1, read on the forward strand.
TATGTGAGAAACCAATATGTGGTTTTGATGGGCAACTTGGGCATTAGCTCTTTTATTTTATCCCTATGATGCCAAGTTCAAAACTGGTTATGTTATATTTTTACCCCCAATGTCCCATATGAGGACAAATAAGATTGTGTTGCACAAGCAAGTAATAGTTTTGTTAAGGGGAACCTTACAAAACATGTTGCACCTAAATCCTTCTACACACATGAACTCTAGAAGAGTTGTAAAATTCTTATTGAGAATGTTTTCCCCACTGAACAATCTTGCAGATATGTTCACTAAGTCTCTGCCTACATCCACTTTTGAGTAATATGTTCATAAAATTGGGATGCGTGGGCTTAGAAGATTGTTATCTTCAGGGGGAGCGACAACGCCTAGCTGTGCTAGAATGGACAATCTAGAGGACTTTTGATATCCTGAATATTATGCTACGAAAGCATATGGTTGTACTCTTTTCCCTTAGCTAAGTTTTTCCCACAGGGTTTTTCTAAAGCTAAGGTTTTTAATGAGGCAACCGATGTTGGTGCACTTGAGTGGATAGTCCTGAAGACTCTTGAAATCTTGAAGATTATGCCCAGAAGGCTTATGTTTGTACTCTTTTCCTTGGCTAAGTTTTTTCCCACTGGGTTTTCTTAGGCTAAGGTTTTTAATGAGGCAACCGGTGCAACACATGGATCAACATACTTCGTGTACTCTTTTCCTCGTCTAGGTTTTTCCCACTGGGTTTTTCTAGCGAGGTTTTTAACGAGGCATGAGTATAGTATGATAATGGCCAAGGGGAGTGTTATAAATATTATTATTATTATGGCCATTATCACAAGACCTTTCATTTGCCTTATATTTATTCCATTATTTATGTTACAGAAAATGAGGGGTTATATGGATGTATATATATACATGTTCAAGGCATAATGAAAGTGAGAACTTGTGTTCTTGAGTTCTACATTCTTGTATTATATTTTTCTCTCTACTCTTCCATTCCATATTGCAATATTCTTCATACATACAATCGATGTGTTACCGTACAACTATCACGCGAGAACTAACAAGTTGATAGGCCGAATTACAACATATTTAATATTTTATAAATTTTAAACTTCCTTCTTCATGCAAGGCTCCGCCTCACAACAAAGCCACATGATATGATTTTTAAATATGCAAAAATGAAAACAAATAAATTCGTTAATACAACATATTAAATTATATGGAGTAAATAGTTTTGAAATAAATAAATATACAGACAATGCTTAAGGTGTGTGGTTTCTGTACTTAAAGTGCGTCATTTCAAAATTTTAGGTGTGTGATTTGTGTTTTTAAGGTGCACCATTTTAATGTTTAAGGTGCTCACATTCTACCCTATTGTACATATGAATGAAAAATTAATTCCTATTAATTTTATGTTTTAAAAGACATTTTTAATTATAAATTCTATATTTGTTATGATTTTTAAATATCAGTTGTAAACTGTTTATAAGTCCAACATGCATTGCCAAAATCAACCAATTTGCACTTGAGCTCAGCTTCAGCCAATAGCTTCTCCCTCATCGAACGGTTGCCTCTCTTATGACTTTGACTTCCTCAGTAGCATCTTTACCAACACATTTTTGAGCTGCCTGTTTAGCTTTTCTCTGTATTTTCTTCTCTTGGCTCTTGGACAGATCACGGTTTGAACTCTTGGCATATATCCTTTGAACGCCCTGTCTCTGAGACACACTTACTTTTATCATTTGGGAGGATGAGAGATGCACCGTACCAGACTTCCTTGGATCTTTGGATGGATCAATCATCGATAAAAGCAAGATATTTTCTGGCTTCAAGTCTTCTGGATCGTCCGTGCTTGAACGCGTCTCCTACGCGGACCGCATGGTAGCCTCCGCGGATGTGTAGTCGCTAGCCTCACTAAGAACGCCACCGTTCCTGTCCTCGGCCACCGCCGCCATCGGCCACCTGTACGGCAACTCTGAGCACCGAAAAGCCGATCCGGCTGACAAAGAATCGACGATTTATGATTTTTAAATATGCAAAAATGAAAAAAATAAATTAGTTAATACAAAAGATTAAATTATACTGAGTAAATAGTCCTGAAATAAACAAATACACCAAATTAAACATCAAAATGAATATTCTTAGCATATTTTTACACCAAATTTTTTTCATCTCCAGTCCATTACACCAAATTCTGCACCAAATTTTATTCTTTCATTAAAATAACTAGTATTTTCGCCCGTACAATATAATATTGTACGGAATAGATTTGTTATAATATATTAAAAATATTTGGATTGATATATAATTATTTAAATTAGAACATCAAATATTATATAGTGCAATTGAATATATGGTTTGGATTATTTATGTGTTTTGATGTTATTCTTGTTTGAATTTGAGCAAATAATTGCTCAAATTAATAGCTAATGTGTAGATGTACGCTGATGGAATTAATTAACCCGGGGTCCGTGTTAATTAATCCAATTAATGAATAAACATCTCCATGGAGAAAATATATGAATATTATGAAGTGATGATTGCAGGGAATCAATAAATAAATAGACAGACACAAAGATATTTAGCGTGGAAACCAATACGGTGAAAACCACGAGCCTTTTTGGGCTAAGCCAAGCCGAAATCCACTAAGTAGTTGTAGGTGTAGTATATATACATAAGGTGGCCATGGCCATGGAGTATAAGGAAGAATCCATAATATATATGTAGAAGAAAATGTTTTATCTCTGAGATCTCCCCCTTTTGTCTGCATCCCAGAATCTTTATATAATGTCATCAGTTGTAACTTCCCGTAGCCTTCCCTATTTTCTTGCCATGATGACCTCTTCTCTTTGACTAATTAATATCATTATTATTATACATAATAATAATAATAATAATAATAATAATAATAATAATAATAATAATAATAATAATAATAATAATATGACAGGCATATTATATTATTCCATCATGAGTCCCCCACTTTCTTAACCGCAAGTATTTTTCGGTATAAGAAAGTAGAAAAACGGATGTTCACCGAATAAAAACGATAACACTCGGAGTGCATCCTTAACGAGCAGTGTAGTCGGACTACATGTTTGTGCGCGGAGCACCAAAGTTTGTTTGTTCGCGGAGAACCAAATTAAAGTATGTTTGTGGCGGAGCACCAAAGTTTTAACTTCCCGGCTCGGAGCATTGAAGATGATTCGGAGTGCATCCTTAACGAGCAGTGTAGTCGGACTACATGTTTGTGCGCGGAGCACCAAAGTTTGTTTGTTCGCGGAGAACCAAATTAAAGTATGTTTGTGGCGGAGCACCAAAGTTTTAACTTCCCGGCTCGGAGCATTGAAGATGATAATGAGACTCACGATCAGGTACACGGAGTACCTAGGGGTTCATTACGGTCATCTCCTGTAATTGACATATGTTTGACAAATGATTAGCGACATGCACTTAGTATTTGTTTAAATATAAAATTAAAATTGAAGATAGGTTCGGAAATCACTATCTTCTTTTAATTTATTGTGACCAACATCAAATTTATTCGATGAAACGATAGTTGTAAGAGGTAGCGCGGAGCTTACCCTATAATTTAAGTGGCAGCGCATGGCTTACCTTGCAATACAATTGGTACGTAGCATGGAGCGTACCATATTATATTATGTGAGTGGCAGCACGGAGCTTGCCAAATGATGTCGTTGTTTGAATAAATTAGCGGTTGGCCACATCAAATTATTAAATAATAATAATTATTATTATAAGAATAATAATATAAAGCAATCTAATGATTAGAGAAACTTATCTTTTAAATTTCAATGCCCGGTTGGGATTCACCACTTATATTGTAATTCTTTGGAATCGACAGCCATAGCCTTTGCGGCATCACACCTGGCAACAACAATTCAAGTTGAAGCGCTTCGGTAACAACAGTTCACGGCATCTCGTCTCCAGAATTTCTGCCATGATAGGGAGAGAGATGTTCATTGGACGGTCTGGCTAGCCCCAATCTTGCCGGCGGGAATGGGAGTGCCGCCGACGTCCACTCGCCCGTACTTGAGTAGGACAGAGCTGTTGCCGTATAATTGAAGCCAACACCGTTGGGGTTCTAGAAGGAGACGCCGGCGTCGAGGGTGAGATTGAGGCGGACAGCGAGTCGGAACATGTCGAAGGAGAGATCGGAATCGACGGTGGTACAGGCCTTCTGGCTTTGAAAATAGTGAAAGCCAGTATAATGAGGATAATCCTCATTATACCCGAAAGGCAGCAGAGGAACTGGCCACTGCATTCATTGTTTCTTTGGCCTCTGCTTTGATCTCATTCAAGAACAAAGGGACACCCAACCTCAAGCGGTTATTATAGTGTCAGAAACTCCGCATTTCAAGCTTCCAAATCAAGGAAAGAATCATGTATAAATGGAATCATGAAAAAAGATGACCAATATAAAGATGAATATCACAAAGATGAATAATATATTTCGTTGTGAGATATGAATGGAGAACAAATTAAACTTGAGTGTTTAATCAAGGGATAGATAGGAGAGAGAGCACGCTTAAGCTTGTACAGCAACTCTCAACAAGAGCACCATTGATGAAATTAATTAACCCGGGGTCCGTGTTAATTAATCCAATTAATGAATAAACATCTCCATGGAGAAAATATATGAATATTATGAAGTGATGATTGCAGGGAATCAATAAATAAATAGACAGACACAAAGATATTTAGCGTGGAAACCAATACGGTGAAAACCACGAGCCTTTTTGGGCTAAGCCAAGCCGAAATCCACTAAGTAGTTGTAGGTGTAGTATATATACATAAGGTGGCCATGGCCATGGAGTATAAGGAAGAATCCATAATATATATGTAGAAGAAAATGTTTTATCTCTGAGATCTCCCCCTTTTGTCTGCATCCCAGAATCTTTATATAATGTCATCAGTTGTAACTTCCCGTAGCCTTCCCTATTTTCTTGCCATGATGACCTCTTCTCTTTGACTAATTAATATCATTATTATTATACATAATAATAATAATAATACTAATAATAATAATAATAATAATAATAATAATAATACGATAGGCATATTATATTATTCCATCATACGCATATGGTGTTGTAACTTTAGAGATTTTATTGTTTAGTTTTTTTTTTTAAAATTACGCATGTGGGATCGATGTTGTTCGGCCATGGATCCGCCGCCATGCTCGCATGGTTGCTACGGCCGTCGCTAGTAATTTCTTCGGCAGTGGTAGGCATGCATCCACACAGCTCCATTGTTTTAATGGTGGCCATTATTTTGTAACGTTTGTAACCGATGTATTAAATGTCTCATTATGTAGGCCATTATTATTCGGTATTATATATATATGTGTAATCCATTTGTAAGAAGATGCTAGTGAAATGAAAACTTACTCTTCCCCCTATCTCTCTGTACTATGTTCTTGTTTTAGCTTATACGGAATACTATACTCAAATCACCGGTTAGGAGCTAATGGGCACAAACAACATAACAACATTACAACACGTTATCAGTACGCTCCCAATTTATTTCTCCGGTGAACGGTATGCTGATTTTTTTTCCAAAATTGCTAAAAATGCCTATAATTGTACATTTGTGTTCTATGGATATGTGGATATGATATTTGGTTTATATACCTTTGAATATATTATTTGGTTTGATATTGATACATATTCCTACCCTTTTGTGTATACCTTTGGATAGATTATTTTTTTGACGGCAGATAGTTTCGAAAATTGTGTATTTCAGTATCTCGAAATATTTTTTTTTTGAAACATATTGCAAAAAAAAAAAAAATCAGAGAAAGATAAACAGCAGTGTAGTGTATTTACATATTTTGAAATAATTTGTGTATTTCCTTTATATGAAAAGCAGTCTACTTTTAGTCTATCAATCTATCATACACATATATACTATTTCTTACACCCTGTTCACATTGCGGTTAGTACAATGATATTGTTCCAGTTTGTATATATCAAATTTTTGCATATAAATCTGCTTTTTGGAAAATCTCAATTTACATAAAAAAAAGCAGAATAACAAAATCCACAAAATTTTGTATTATGTATACATCTTTTTTAGAATGTATAACTGTTTTTCGAAAACAACCGGCTAGACGTTATAAATGTTTTTCGGAAAAACAAAACCTGCTTTTGTTCGACCTTTTTTTTTTTTTTTTTCTCTCCGGTTTCGATCTCTGTTTCCGGCCTCTCGCCGGCATCCGCCGCTGAGTGGCGGGGCGCCGACGGCAGATGTTGGTGTTACGCCGTAGAAACGCCGGCGGCTAGCTTCGTCCGGTGGTGTAGACGGAGAGAAGACGGAGAGGCCATCTCCTCTTTCCCATTTCTCGGCCTCGCTTCTCTCTCCATATCTCTTGTCGCAAGCAGCCGCAGCTTCGTCTTATTTGCATTTTGCAGAAGCTAGGTTTTGTTTTGAATATAGATCAGATGGAAATTTATCCTTCGGGGATTTCTATAAGGCATAAGGGTCATTTGCATGAAGGTATTCAGGTTGCGTAAAAAATAAAGTGTTGGCTTACTGGGCTGCTTCGTTCATGGACTTCTCAACGATCGAGTCTTCAAAAAAACGTAGGATAGAGATAAATTTGACTAGCGCATATTCATTGGTCCTTTCTAAAATCATAATTAGACTGCCTTACCTTAATCTTTCAAAACTTTAAATCAAATGCCTGATTCTACCTCAACTATACGCAAAATTGTGTCCCAACTAAAGTTGCGTAAGTAGAATTTTTTGGCACAAATTTGATTGGCGATACCTTGTCTTCTTTTCCACACCACCCTCCTCCCATAACTGTAGAAGCACAATAACATGTTGACGCAAATCTATAATGCATGCCAGTTGGCTCTGCACCGGTGCCAGAGGCACACGTTGTCACCTAATTGTGCAACACCAAAAGGGGGCTGTGGAAGAAGACGAGGAAGATAAGGCCAAGGTGGCAAGAGCAATAACTCCCAAAACCAGAATAAAAAGCAAAAATGATCCAACTCGTCGAGGACAACCTTTTTTCATACAATTAGAACTCTGGCCCAGCAGCAAGTATGCTTCAAGTGCGGGTGTATCGGGCACTGATCAAGTACATGCCACACCCCGAAGCATTTTGTTGAAAATTACCAATAGATTGTAAAACTACGATAATGAGAAACACAAGGTTGAATCCAACCATGTTGCATTGCCTGAAGCAAACACTCTTGTTGGTAATGATGTTGATCTACTGAAACATGAGCTCAATGATTGGTCATTATCTTTCCTTTTGATAAGGGTTTTCTTTGTGGGCTCCAGTAGAGCTTCACTTTTAAAATAATTTACACTTAGTCAAATATTTGTTATGCCAAAACCAGAAATGTTCATAAATTAAAATGCCTTATCATTCCCTACTTTGATCAAATATCCTTCATCTGATGAGTAGACATATGTTATTTGTTCTTCATTATCTAAAAATACGGATATGATATAGTATCTTATGGATAATGCCTTTTTTTCGGATTATCCTATGAACTTCGTCCATTTTTCAACGATTATTATATGACATTGAGCATTAAGGCGGAGTATCAAATACCTCATACCCAAATGATTTAGCTAATTAATAAAGTTATGACTTATTGCTAAACCATTATTTTAAAATTTTCAATGTGCCGGATACTTGGTGGGGAAAAGCAATATTTATGCTAAAAATTTCGGCACACTGCATATCCTTATTCCCCCTTACATCTAATACGTGGTTTTCAAACAAACATTTCCCAAATCTGCGTTTCTATTCTTATGAATGCAGTCCAATCTATTACATAACCACCATAGCGTATCCATCTAAACCTCCATCTATTGTCTCCAATATTTAAAGCTCCTGAAAGAGACGCGATGGATACGCTGACTGCATGAAGATCGGTTCACGGCATTAGGGGGAGATATGATCAAAATTGAAATGGAATGCCGAGAAATTTCATGAAATGATCTTCAAAAAAAAAAAATAATAAATCCACGTACCAATTAGACTGAACTTGAAGTTCAGAAAGAAATCAAACATATCTGCCAAATAATCTTTTTCATAAAAAGAGTGACTAGGTCCCATACATATTCCCCAAAATTAGATCATATATATCTATCAAGACTCCTTGACGCCAGAAGTGCGGGAGATTCATTGGGATAGAAAAATAATGAATCAATTAGATCTAGTAAAGAATTTATGTCACTCTTGAAAATCAGAGCTCTTGAAATATTAAAAAGTTATATCTTTAAGACGATCGTCCAGACGACGAGAAAAGCCCAGTAAAATTATTGGTGCACCAAATATTCATAATACTGGATTGCGGAACAACCAGATATAAATATCCTTGGGAAATGGCTATAATCTGGTTAACTTTGAAAATTACTTATATATATATATGGGAGAAATTCTTGAAAATATTATAAGTTGTCGACAACACAGTTACCTTCAAATTGCTCATATTATATGACAATCTGGATCCAGAACTAGGTGCCAGAAGCGCCTAGATTGATTAACGTATAAAGCGAGCAATTAAAGGCATATATAGCTCAACTCTCTAATCCTTTTATACACCATTAAAGTATTAACCCTGTAGGTTACAAATGGTGTTTGTATAAAGGAAATGGTGGTGAGATATAAAGCGAGTCTGTAGCCTAAGGGTTCACGCAGAAACCCATAATCAAGTATACTCTCCCATGATGAATATCATTAAAAGTTTCGCTACATAATTGGCAGAATAATAAATTTAGATATGCAGCTTATGAAAATCATGACCTAGAAATTATGGGTCATTAGACACTAATGTTTATATGCAAATCCTTGATGGATTTATACTTCTCAAAAATGAAAGGGAGTAAATATCACAACACGTTTGTTGTTGAAGTACAATTGCTTTACTCAAACTTAAAATAGTGAAGCAATTGATTGAGTAATTTCCTCCTAAAATAGGAAATTATAGAAATGAATATGTACCATTAGGTACTTATTAAGGGGCTTATTGGAGATGGAGAATCAAGTATTACATCGACCTGTAGATGAGATAGGGAAAATCAAATTCAATTCTGATAGGATAAGATGTTACAATACTAAAGGAAATAACAAACGTAAAGAACTCCTATCTAAGTGGTTAGCCATAGAAGACTAAGCCAACTATTACATAATTACTAAGCTTAATAATAATTATAATAATAAACTAACAATATTACTAACACACCCCCTCAAGCACAAGGATGTGAAACAACGTTGAGCTTGTCTCGAAGAGCTGCAAATCTGGGCCCCGGTAGCGGTTTGGTGAGAATATCTGCCAGCTGATCCTTGGTAGACACAAAGTTGACAATAAATTCTCCGGATGCAACTTTGTCCCGGACAAAGTGGAAATCGATTTCGACGTGTTTGGTTCTGGCATGAAAAACTGGATTGGCGCATAGATATGTTGCTCCTAAGTTATCACACCATAGCGTTGCAGGATCCCCTGAATGTAAACCAAGTTCACGAAGTAAAGAAACAATCCACGTAACTTCCGCCGAGACATCTGCAAGAGCCTTATATTCGGCTTCAGTCGAAGAGCGCGCAACAGTTCGTTGTTTTCTGGAAAGCCACGAAATTAGGTTAGAGCCTAGAAAAACGGCATACCCGCTAGTGTTCTTCCTGTCTACCGGACATCCTGCCCAATCGGAGTCGGAGAAGGCATGTACTGAAGTCGACAACGAAGGTGATAATCGTAACCCGTAGTTGAGTGTCCCTTTGATGTACCGTAGGACACGTTTAAGCAAAACCCAATGATCATCAGTAGGGGAGTGCATGAACTGGCAGAGACGGTTGACTGCAAAGGATAAGTCAGGCCTGGTGATAGTCAGATATTGTAAGGCCCCGACTAGCCGCCTGTACTGTGTTGGATTTTCATATGGCTGCGTGGAGGGTGTGACACTTTGAGTGACTGACGCCGGAGTAGCTAGTGGTTTACAGTCTGTCATACCGGCTCGGTTCAATAGGTCCATCATGTAGCGGCGTTGTGACAACATTAAGCTACCATCCTGGTTGAGTGTCTCGATCCCTAAGAAAAAACTCGGAGTACCCAGGTCACGGATTTTAAAAGTAGTAGATAACCGGTGTAACAGCTTGTCAATCAAAGTAGCATCATCGCCCATCATAATAATGTCATCCACGTAGACCAGCAGGAATACACGTGACGCCCCCGCGGAATAATGAAAGAGGGAGACATCCGTTTTCGATGGGGAGAAACCTGCAGAAACTAAAAAGTCATGGAGCCTTTTGAACCAAGCCCGTGGGGCCTGCTTCAGGCCATACAGGGAGCGCTGAAGGTGACACACATATTCTGGATGTGTTGGATCCTCGTAGCCAGGCGGTTGCTTCATATAAACAGTTTCTGTTAAGTGACCGTTGAGGAAGGCATTGTGGACATCTAACTGGCGTAGAGTCCATCCTCTCGACACGGCAACCGAGAACAACATGCGTACCGTAGTCGGTTTGACTACGGGACTAAATGTATCAAAAAAGTCTTCCCCGGCCACTTGATTAAATCCTTTTGCCACGAGACGCGCCTTGTAGCGCTCTACAGTGCCATCAGCTGTGCGTTTTGTACGAAACACCCATTTACATCCAATGATGTTCATACCCGGGTGCGGTGGTACAAGTTTCCAAGTACTGTTATGAAGAAGAGCATTGAACTCTTGGTCCATCGCATCACGCCACTGTGGATGCCCCACAGCCTGTGAATAACATGTTGGGTCAGTACTGATATTTAATGCCTGTAAGGGCTCACTTGTGCCACGTGTCATGTGACGTAGTCTCATGACATGTTGCCTGTCTTGTGGGACCTGCTGTTTACGCCTCCGAGGTGGGCGTGCTATGGCTAGCGGTACTGGCTCCGGATCTGACGGTGCCGTGCCGTGGACCACGATGGTGGACTCAGGCGGTGTTGCAGCTGGCGGGTCATATGGGACAATAGCCCCGGCTGCCCATGGCATGGTGGACTCATGTGGCTCCGTAGCAACCTGTGAATGTGAGTCAGCAAAAGGAAAGACCGATTCGTCAAATCGGACATGACGACAGATAAAAACTTTCCCACTTGTTAGATCCATGCACCTATATCCCCTAAAAGACGGGGGGTAACCTAAGAAGACACAGGGTGCAGACCGATACTCTATCTTGTGCCTGTTATATGGCCTTAGATAAGGATAACATCGGCACCCAAAGACACGTAGGAAGTTGTAAGGTGGTAGGGTCTTATGTAATCGGTGATACGGGCTTTCAAACTGTAGTGCTGACGAGGGTAGATAGTTGATTAAACAAGTGGCTGTTTCGAAGGCATAGTCCCAATATTGAAGGGGTACTGAACCTTCTGCAAGTAGGGTCAATCCGGTTTCAACAATGTGTCGATTCCGGCGCTCAACCCTACCGTTCTGTTCGTGGGTGTAGGCACATGATTGCCGGTGAATAATGCCAAGTTTTTGAAAAGTATTATGTAGGGCTCTATATTCACCCCCTAAATCCGATTGGATGGATTTGATAGAACGCGAAAATTGGCGTTCTACCATCACGCGAAAAGAGTCAAAAATTTTATAAACGTCTGATTTTACCCGTAAGGGATAAAACCAGCAAAATCTCGAGTAGTCATCTACAAACAATATAAAATAGCGAAAACCACTAGAAGATATTTCAGGTGATGGGCCCCATATATCTGTGTACAATAAATCTAAGACATTATTGCTAGATGAAACTACTCGTTCTAAAGCAAAACGCGAGGATTTCCCAAGCTGACACGCCGTGCACGACCCCATAGATTTGGATTTATTTGTTGTGACTAGGCAATTTTGTAAGACTCGATTTTGAACTTGTTCATGTGGATGACCCAACCTGCGATGCCACACCACGGGAGTGGCCCGGGAGGAAATGAAAGCAAAATGTGACCGAGCCACCGAAAGTTGATATAGGCCACCCGTGGCGGGACCCTTAAGCAGTGTCGCCCTGGTTACGGAGTCCTTCACAACAAAATAATTTTTGTGAAATTCAAAATATACATCGTTTTCATTAGTGAACCGATGTACTGATAATAGAGGAACAGATAAATTAGGGACGTGCAAAATATTGGAAAGAGAAAGAGACTTTGAACCAGAATTAACAAGAATAAGTGCATGACCAACTCGTGAGATTGTCAAACCTGCGCCATTACCAACCCGAAGAACGTCGCTTCCAGTATAGTCATCGGACTGCGTCATCATGGATTGATCCGGCGTCGCGTGGGCTGTTGCTCCGGTGTCGGGAAACCACGCTGACTGCGCCGATGCCGCCTCGTCGCCGGCTACCACAAGATTGGCTTGCGCCGGTTGGTTGGGCGGCTGGGTGGTGTATCTTTTGAAACAGTATACAGCAGTATGCCCTTGAGCCTTGCATATTTGGCATCTCGGACCACCACCGCGACCACGACCGGATCCACCTCGGCCACGGCCTTGCCTGCCGCGACCCTGTCCGCCTTTGGAATTGCCGCCGGAGCCACCGTTCGTATGCGACTGGCGGCCGTGACTCTGTCCGGCGTACATGGCTGTTGCAAAGCCTGCCACGTCGTTGCCCACCGCAAAATCATCGGCGAAGATAAACTCTTGCGCCTGTAAATAATCGGATAACTGGGGTATGGACACCGGAGTACCTGTAACCGTGAGGGAAGCAGCCATCGCACGGAACTCCGGTCGAAGGCCTCTGAACACGTACATATTTTGTTCATCGAGGGAGAGTGGCCGGCCGGCGAGTGCAAGGGCTTCCACGATGAGCTGGGCACGACCGAGATACTCGGCCGGAGTGCTGTTTCCTTGGTGGAGTGTCTGGAATTGGCCTAAGAGATTTAGGCATCGCGCCCGTGTGGAGGAACCAAGAGCCGCCGTCACCGATTCCCAGACCTCCCGAGAAGACGAACGCCCCACTGCCAAGTACATTACCTCATCTGAAAGAGAGGAGATAAGTAGTGACAGTATAGATTGGTCTTGTTGCAACCATGCGGCATGTGCCGGATTTGGAGTAGAGACCGCGGTCGCGACACCGGAGCCCGAGTCGCCAGTTGCGGCAGTCTCAACCATGGGCGGAGGACATGGAGTACTGCCGTCCACAAAGCCCAGGAGGCCTTGCCCGCGGAGAAAAGGGACTAACTGTGTTCGCCAGAAGAGGAAATTTCGGGAGGTGAGCTTGATGGAAACAAAATGGTGAGCTCCGGAGAGCGGGTTTTGGGTGGAGGCCGGAGAGGTAACAGGGGTTGCCGTCACAGTTCGCTCAGAAGAGTTGGTTGACATGATCGGCGTTTGGGGAGAAAGAATAGGTTGGTTAGGAACGTACCTAGCTGATACCAGATGAGATAGGGAAAATCAAATTCAATTCTGATAGGATAAGATGTTACAATACTAAAGGAAATAACAAACGTAAAGAACTCCTATCTAAGTGGTTAGCCATAGAAGACTAAGCCAACTATTACATAATTACTAAGCTCAATAATAATTATAATAATAAACTAACAATATTACTAACACTGTAGATCGAGCATTTCCTTAAAAGGAATTTTACATACTATTTAGTCTATGTCCAAATAATCTCCCGAAGTAGATAAGGACCATTTTTACCTAAAAGGATACTTCAGGACCAGAAGTCCGCTGCTTCAAAACGTCATTTTTTGAATACCTTTTCTTTGAGACCGAAAATTCCGAAATTCGCGTATTTTTTTGTAAAGAGTGATTTGGTGATTCTCCTAGAAAGAAAAGGAAATGATGTTAAATAATATCCATTAATATCCTTAAGGTATAAAATATGTCTTTCGAGAAGTCATTTGAATATTGGCATTCTGTTAAATGTCATGACTTGGATTGATATATTATAAATCAATTTAAGCTTTAAAGCATCTTAAGCCTAAAGAATAATACTTGTTCTTATAGATGTACTTTGTACATTTTCATCTCATCATTACTCTATTATGCTCTCGCTTGGTTATAGCAACTGTTAAGATATGAGATGAGATCAGGAATAGCAAGTCAAGGTACAAATATTCATATTGATGTTTTTTTTTGACATGAAGTCATCATACTTGAACAAATGAACGTATATAGGTTTCATGATATAAACTCCAGAAGAGCGATAAAATATTTGTCCAGAAGATTTGCTCCAGTGACAAGTTAGCAAATGTACACCTACAGAATATGCATAAGATTGATATGCGTAGGTAAAGAAAATTATTATATTTAGGGGTAGCAACAAAATATAAACTATAAATAATTTTTATTGGTCCAGATGATCATGAGAAAAATATAATAAAATATAATGACAATCCTGAAGATTGTGCCATATCCCTTGATAAATTCTAATGACAATCCTGAAGATTGTACCATATCCCTTCTCTTTTGAAACAATGATTTTACCTTAAACAATTTAGAATTTGAAGATTGTTATCTTCAGGGGGGAGACGAGAAGTACATTCACACGAGTCAATCTTATAGATTGATCAATCCTGTAGATTGGGTCTTAAAAAGACCAATAGTTGCACTTTTTGCAGCGTATATTCACTCGAGTCAATCCTGTAGATTGGGTCTTAAAAAGACTAATAGTTGCACTTTTTGCAGCGTATATATTCACTCGAGTCAATCATGTAGATTGGATCTTAAAAAGACTAATAGTTATACTTTCTGCATCATATACATACCATGTACTCTTTTCCTCACTAGATTTTTCCCAATGGGTTTTTCTAGTGTGGTTTTTAACGAGGTATGAGTATGATATATTAATGGGGGAGTTGTATATAAATACTTAAATAGACAAACCCAAAACTCTGAAGATTATGCCTTGAAGGCAAATACTTAAATAGACAAACCCCAAAATCCTGAAGATTATGCCCTGAAGGCTTATGATTGTACTCTTTTTCCCTTAACTAAGTTTTTCCCACGAGGTTTTCTTAAGTTAAGGTTTTTAACGAGGCAATCGGTACAATATATGAGTTTACGAATATCATGTACTCTTTTCTTCAACTAGGTTTTTCCCACGCGGTTTTCCTAGTGAAGTTTTTAACGAGGCATGAATATATTTAAATATACTATACATATACCTTGTACTCTTTTCTTGTATAGGTTTTTCCCACAGGGTTTTTCATAGCAAGTTTTTAACGAGGCAAGATCATGGACAAATAATGTCCAAGGGGGAGTGTTGTAAATATTAATGGTGACCATTATTTTGTAACGTTTGTAACCGACATATTAAATGTCTCATTATGTAGGCCATTATTATTCGGTATTATATATATGTGTAATCCATTTGTAAGAAGATGCTAGTGAAATGAAAACTTACTCTTCCCCCTATCTCTCTGTACTATGTTCTTGTTTTAGCTTATACAGAATACTATACTCAAATCACCGGTTAGGAGCTAATGGGCACAAACAACATAACAACATTACAACACAAAATGAATATTCTTAGCATATTTTTACACCAAATTTTTTTCATCTCCAGTCCATTACACCAAATTCAGCACCAAATTTTATTCTTTCATTAAAATAACTAGTATTTTTGCTCGTGCAATATAATATTGTACGGAATAAATTTGTTATAATATATTAAAAATATTTGGATTGATATATAATTATTTAAATTAGAACATCAAATATTATATAGTGCAATTGAATATATGGTTTGGATTATTTATGTGTTTTGATGTTATTCTTGTTTGAATTTGAGCAAATAATTGCTCAAATTAATAGCTAATGTGTAGATGTACGCATATGGTGTTGTAACTTTAGAGATTTTATTGTTCAGTTTTTTTTTTTAAATTACGCATGTGGGATCGATGTTGTTCGGCCATGGATCCGCCGCCATGCTCGCATGGTTGCTACGACCGTCGCTAGTAATTTCTTCGGCAGTGGTAGGCATGCATCCACACAGCTCCATTCTGTGGTCTCCATATGTGATATAAAATTGCAGCTGCGTAGATAATTCTATCAGTGTCTAGAATATTCAAGATTGCACTAAACCATTAATGAAAAATATTTGTCACAATATTTGGAAGTGGAAGGTTGAATTGAGTCCATATGGAACTTGCATAGCCACAAAATACTAATGAGTGTATAGTGTCCTCATTGATGATCCACACATGCTGGATCAACCTATACTCTCTTTATAAGCAAGTTGTTTGTAGTAGGAAGGATATCACTTATAGTTTTCCCTATAGGTTTTCAATTTGAATAGAATTTAAAGTTTCAATAGAGTGATCCATTTACTGAATACACCTTTACTTTTGTTATATTTTGCTTGTCTATCTATCATACTTCTGATTACAGAGTACTTCCTAAAATTATTTATCCGTTCAGCACCAATTTCATTGCCTCTCAGAATCTTCATCATTATGTCATCCCAAAATAACTATTATATCATAAATGAGAAATAAAAAATTCTAGAAACAATAATAAAAAAAGAACCAAATTAAAGTAACTATTATATCATAAATAAGAAATAAAAAATTCAAGAAACAATAATAAAAAAGAACCAAATTAAAGTAATTATTATATCAAACAAATAAAAAATTCAAGAAACAGTAATAAAAAAGAATCCAAAGTCCTAAATTAAAGCAGATTAAAGGTGTACCTCCTTGCTGGAATAGGTAGTTTGTGGTCTCCGCAATAACTACCGCCCAATGTAATATTCTCAATCTTGATAATGAACCTACTAGTTCCTCCATGTTAGCTCTAGAATGGGAGGGAGAAGAATCGGTGGAGACGGGAGACTACCAGAGAGGGAGAAAGGGAGGAGAGTAACTATCTTCTGAGTTGTCTCTATTTATATACGAGATTTGGCGGGTTGAGCCGTAGTCAAAGAAGTAGTTATCTTGGGCATAAACGGTTGGAGTCTTGGAGAGCTATGGCGCTTTATTTCTTTCGTATACTCTGTGCAAGTAATCAGCATTTTATTGCTAAAATTTTAGTCATAGTCTAAACAGAGCTAGTTGTGAGAAGAGTGTGGCTTAGTAGGCCAAACATGATATACTCAGAAGTTAATTTTATCAGTTCAACTCCGAGAGAAGCAGATTGGCTCAGAGCTTTGAGTACAACTATATGGCTTTGTATTATGTTTGTTTGCTCACATTGTACACTAACTAACTGCACAGATTGAAAAGTATGTGTTTAACATTCAAACAAGTGATGGATTTTGTAAGTGTTTATCTAAACAAGAACAAGAATTTGGTGAAAGGTAAATTATATATTGTTGTATTTTGGTAGCTGTGTTAGTAGAAGTAGATTATTTTGAGTGATATAGCTGCTAAACAATGGTGAAGACGTACAGAAACATTTTGAACAATCTGTGGTGTCATTTTTAACAAGAAAACTCCATTTGGAGGAGGGTTTTGTTTTTAAAAATTTTGAGGATGAGATATAAACTTATATTTTAACTTAGGCAAATTATACCGTGCACCAGGGCACACAATCAATCGTTATACCGTGCACCAGAGTGCACATTGCACTGTGCGTCCCGCGCTTCTCAAAACGACGTCGTTTTGTTAAGGAGTTCTACTACATAGACTCCCAAAATTATACTCCCTCATTTGTACTCCTTGAGGTGGCAAATCAGGATTGGTTATTTTTATCATGTGGGCTCACAGAAAAATGTCTACATCAAAAATATGTGAGAGGGAGTACAAATTGGGAGTTTAAAATGGGAGTACACCAAGTATTTTCCTTTGTTAAGTTGTTAAAAAAAAATCTCTTGTTTCGAATACACATAAACTCATAACACAATACACATAAACTTTTAACTGAATACACATAATGAGTTTGGTTAACATAATACACATAAACTCTTAACTGAATACACATAAACTCATAACACAATATACATAAAATTTTAACTGAATACACATAATGAGGTTTGGTCTGTTCGGATTGACGGGGTGATGTCAGTATGACGTCAGCACGAAACGCGCGTGTTTTGTGCGCCGTGGTGCACAATATAAATTGCCGCGCACAATGCATTGTGCGCCCTGACCCAAAACAACGTCGTTTTGTACATTTTCGGGTGTCTGTTGTTAACTCCTTAAAAAAAATTCATGTTTCGAATGTACAGAATTGTATAATAGAATACACATAATTTTATACCTGAAAACATAGAATTTTATAACTGAATACACATAATTTTTTTTGAAAGGATAATACACATAATCTAACATAATACATAATATACATAAACTCTTAATTCTTTAAAAAAAAATCCATGCTTCGAATGTACAGAATTATATAATAGAATGCACAGAATTTTATACCTAAAAACACAGAATTTTATAAATGAAAATTCTCATGTTTCGAATATGCAGAATTATATAATAGAATGCACAGAATTTTATACCTGAAATTAACAAAACGACGTGGCACTACTGGAAATTCTGAAATTTCCGACCACCTAAAAGTGATCTTAAATCAAGTCGAAAGCCTTGTTCCGACCACTTTTGGTATCCGAAAAAACCCTTGTTGCTATTCCCGACCACTTTTTACTTTCAACTTGATTTAAGATCACTTTCAGGTAGGGGTGCAAACGAGCCGAGCCGAGCTCGAGCATGGGTTGGCTCGAGCTCGAGCTCGATAAGCATTGTGCGGTTCGAGCTCGAGCTCGAGCTCAATCGAGCTCAAAAAATGATGCTCGAGCTCGGCTCGGCAATTTTTCGAGCCGCTTGTGCTCGGCTCGAGCAGCTTGATTGTTCGAGCTCGATCTCGATTTGAGATCGAGTTCATGCTCGATTTTAATCTCTAATTTGATCTATTTGAATTCATATTTTTTTTTTGAGGGGAAAATATAACTTTTATTAAATCAATTGTTCAATACAATTCGGAATAGCAAACAACCAAACAACTGAATTCATACATAAATAATAAAAACTTTAAAAAATTCAAAAGTTCAAACTTCAAGAGTTAGGGTTTTCCTACTTTGTGAGTTTTAAGTAATATATATATAATTTAATTATGGCTCGCGAGCGGCTCGACGAGCCATGAGCCTAGAATATTTGAGCTCGAGCTCGGCTCGTTTACTAAACGAGCCGCTCGAGTTCGGCTCGAGCTCGATTTTCACCGAGCTCGAGCCGAGCAGCTCGCAAACCGCTCGGCTCATTTACACCCCTACTTTTAGGTGGTCGGAAATTCAATAATTTCCAGTAATGTGGGAAGCACGGGACACACATTGCTATGTGCACCCTGATGCACGGTATAACGATTGTTTAACTTATATTTTATATTTTATCTAAACTTATATTTTATAAATGCATAGCATTAAATCAATTAATTAGGAAGTAAGATTATGTCCTGAGTTTACTTGACGTTTGTTTACCTAATGATGGCTGAATAAGATCAATTATGTCTGTAGCTTCCTGTTTATCTTCATTTATGTTGATTGTAGGGATGGGAAGGTCATGGTAGATGAATGGATCCAAGCTACAACAACCATTATTCTCTCTAAGTTGTAACCTCTAGGATTGTTTACGTACTCTTTGTTACAGCAGCATTCTTTGGTTTTATGAATGAAAAAATTTTGATCAGGGCAAGCGATTAATTATGCCCGTCTGAATACTTCTCTTATTACGTACTGCATTTTCTATATAGAAGACTTTAATGGCTCATTAGCTAGTATAGATAATGCCCACTGTTGGAAATCTCGCATTTTCCGTCCAACATTTCCATCCAACATTAATGTTGAACAGTAATGTAATAAAAATCTCGACTTTACGCTAGTGAAATTGTGTGGACGAAAAGTCGGACGGACGTTCCGTCCTACCTGGATGTTGGACGGAAATTCCGTCCAATATATATTAATGCTCAGTAAATTTGAATTGACTGGTAGGTGAGAAGTAAAGGTGGTAGGTATTTTTTCCGTCCAATAACAACGTTGGACGAAAATAACATTATTCATATTTGCCCTGCGTATTTCAGCTCACTTTTTTTTTCAACTTTCTTCTTCATTACTCTTTTCTCTTGCTTCTTCATGGGTACTTAACAACATAAAGAGTGATTTCCAACGGAGTGTATTCCAAATTCAGGTATGATTTGGGTATAATAGCTTTTAATTTGTGTTTATATTTTTTTAAATGGTATATATACTCTTGCAATGCTATTATATATTTTTTTTATCATGGTTGTATACATTTTAATTGATATATATATATATATATATATATATATATATATATATATATAGATTAATATTAATTAATTATTAGTTCTCTAATTTCCTAACCATTTTTAGATTAAATAATATTTAACTGTACGTTATCTAACAAACTAACAGTATATAATCAAATTCTAATAATTATTAGATTATATTAATCTATTATATATGGAATTGAAGCTGTATTGTAATAATTATCCACAAGCATGTTAATTTAGAAGCTTTAAAATATATATATATATATATATATATATATATATATATATATATATATATATATATATAGGGATGCACTCTGGTGCGAATAAGTGCCCAAGAAGGATTATGCGAACGAATCAGCGCGCGACACGTGTCCATATCTAATTAGTTTAAATAAAACACGGTGGCATTTTTGTAAATAATTGAACATCGAAGTGCAAGTAAAATCACTTACAAGTGCACCTACTTTCACCTATAAGTGCATGTAATTTTGCCTTGTTAGCATTAACTTCCCGCAAACATTCATGCACCTGGGTGTGCTTATAATTATAGGTGCAACTACTTATAACTATAGGTGCACCTACTTTCACCTATAAATGCATTTAATTTTGCCTTGTTAACATTCATTGATCTGAGTTCAGTGGGTAGTAATACCCCTGAAAGCCACCCGCAAACATTCATGCACCTAGGTGCAACTATTTATAACTATTTGTGCAACTACTTAGAACTATAGGTGCAACTACTTATAACTATAGGTACACTTAGTATTGATGCTCAGAGTAAATTTTTACTTGCACCTATAATACATTTTACATTCAGTTGTAATACATTTTTCTTGCACTTCGATGTTCAATTATTTACGAAAATGTCACCGCGTTTTTAAAAAAAAATCAGTGTTTCTCATCCATTAGATCTGGACACGTGGACGGACAGAATCCATTCCTATTTCGCGCCTGGGCGAAGCATTCGCACTTGAGTGCGATTCTATATATATAGCTTCAAAATTAATATGGTGGTGCAGTGTTATTAATATATAGATTAAACGTTTTTATTAGATATATTTGTGATTTTGAGATATTTGTACTTTAATACTAGGTATATATGGAAAGTATACCAGAATATCGAAAATGGATGTATAATCGATTATTACCTGGAAAGAGGGGAATCACTAATGAGCTTTTAGCTGGTGTTGAGCAATTTGTTAAGTATACATGTACGCTTTCTGTATACGAGTTGACAAATACAATTAGGTGTCCATGTAGTAAATGCAAGAATAGAGTACACTTATCTGCTGATGATGTCCGTGTTCACTTGTATAAGAAAGGATTTGAACCGTATTATTGGGTATGGAATTGTCATGGTGAACCTATTTGTAACACCCCGTGTTACGACCCCTAAACCCAAATTAATTAATTAATTACTCAGCCCAAAAATGGAGTTAAAATCTGTTAGGAATAAAGTGTAATGGTTTTGATATGTCAAATTTGTATTTGTAGATCCCCCAATTTTGTTTATAGGTCTACTAGAGTTTTAAACCATGATCGGGAAATTATTTAAATATGAAAAGAGAAAAACAGAGGAAGATGGATGAAAATAGTAGAAGAAGATATCAAACCGAAAATCAAGAATTTGTCTGGAGAAAATGACAAATTGAAGAAGAAGATGAATGATATGAAATCACGTCAATGCTACTCAAAGAAGATATCCCAGAAGAATTTTCGTGAAGAAAATTAATATTGGAAGAATGCATGAAATTGACTTGGAGATCAAGCATCTATGGAAAGAAAGGAGTACATCAAAGAAGATTGGAGATTTAATCAATAGTTGTATGGACGAAGTGGATGATGCTTGATATATTATGCGAAATGGCTCACATTCGAAACTCACCATCAACAATTTTACAAGGTAAAATTTGAGAAGCCAAATTAAATTAATCTGATGGAGTTGGGCGCCAATTACAAGTGGAAATGGAGTTGGGCACCAATTACAAGTGGAAATTGGGAAGCAATTTCACTTGGGTGACAATTGAAATGCAACAATTGAATTGGGAGCTACAAGTGGAAATTGGGAAGCAATTTCACTTGGGTGACAATTGAAATGCAACAATTGAATTGGGAGCTAGTTCGAAGCAAGCAATTGAAATTGGGAGCCAGTTTCAGAGAAATTGAAATCAATTGAAATTGGGAGCCAGTTTCAGAGAAATTGAAATCAATTGAAATACATGGGAATCAATTCAGAGAAATTGAAATCAATTGAAATACATGGGAATCAATTCAAAGAAATTGAAATCAATTGAAATACATGGGAATCAATTCAAGATGGGAATTGAAATACATGGGAATCAATTCAGAGAAATTGAAATCAATTGAAATACATGGGAATCAATTCAGAGAAATTGAAATCAATTGAAATACATGGGAATCAATTTGGGAATCAATTCAAAGAAATTGAAATCAATTGAAATACATGGGAATCAATTCAAGATGGGAATTGAAATACATGGGAATCAATTCAGAGAAATTGAAATCAATTGAAATACATGGGAATCAATTCAAAGAAATTGAAATCAATTGAAATACATGGGAATCAATTCAAGATGGGAGCCAATGTAGAATTCAAATTGGGAGCCAATTGAGGTTGTAGTATGGGATGCAATTTCAAGTTGGGGAGAAATTGAAATCAATTGAAATTGGGATGCAATTTCAAGTTGGGGAGAAATTGAAATCAATTGAAATTTGGAGCAAGTTTCACATGGGAATCAATTCAAGATGGGAGCTTGAGGTTGTAGTATGGGATGCAATTTCAAGTTGGGGACTGATGAAATAAGATGGGAGCCAATGTAGAATTGAAATTGGGAGCCAATTGTAGTATGGGATGCAATTTCAAGTTGGGGACCGATTCAAAGAAGACATGGAGATCAAATTGAATTGAGATGAAATTCAATACCAGGAGAAGTCTGGGAGCCAATTTCGAAGTCGAAGTCAAAGTCAACAATTCAAATTGGGAAGCAATTGAAAGCACCAGGAGCAGTTTGGGAGCCAATTGCAAGTCAAAGTCAATTGGGAGCCAATTACAATGGAGAAATTCAAATTGGGTGCCAATTACAAGCCAATTGAAATTGGGTGTCAATTACAAAGGAGAAATTCAAATTGGATGGAAGTTCAAAGCCAGTTTGAAGTCTGAGAACACCCAGACGTGAGAATGAAGAAGATGAAGATGAACTTACATTGAAAATATTCTAACAAGAAAAAATACTAGTTTTAACTAGTATGGGATTAAATTAATGAATATTTTTAAATCCCAAAGATACAAGGACCACTCCAGAGCTGATCAGAGAAGCCATTCTACACAAAAACTGAGACCCGGATATTCTCACTCAACGTTAAACCAGAGGAATATCAGATGAAGTTTGGGAGCTCATTTACATGGAGATGAAGATCCATCAAACGGCTAGCTTATCCTTTCTGACATCTTTGCAGAAGATAAGATAAGATCTCTGACAAGAAGATACAAGATTTCAAAATGAGAGCGTCTCTTTCCAACGGACAGATTCTCATTACCAGCTATAAAATGATGAAAATATGAAGACTTGAAGAATGGGGAAGTGTAGAGCAGATAAGAGAGCAAGAGCATAAAATACGAACTCTTCAAGGAGATCGAATAGATCAGAGCAATTAAGCTTGAAAGAGCATAGAGCAAAAATCTCATTTGGTACAGAGCATACCAAAAATCTTCAAGTGAGAAGTGAGAAAAGAAAAAGAACTCAGAGAGCTTAAAAGAGAAATATTCTGACAGTTCTTAAACAGAGCAAATCAGAGCAAAAATATCAAGTGCTTTACTTGATATATTCAAAGAGAGAAAACACTCAGAGCATTCAAGAGAAATCATTCCAGAGTGTTTATCTTTATCAAAGAGACCTGCGCATCATTGAAGATCATCTACAGAGTCTCAGAAGTTGGAAGCAAGACAACACTTGTTTTGGAGCAAAACAAGAGAAGGGAGGAAAGTAGCACGGAGCTGTGAAATCCTGGATTGTCACACGGAGCTGTGAGATCCGAAGCAGCAGTGTCGGAGGCACTGGGCGTGATTAGTGCGGGCATTGTGATCAAAGAACTAGATCACGGGATACGTTTCTACCGGAGTGTGGAAGACAGGGGGAAAGTAACACGGAGTCGTGAAATCCTGGGATAGTAGCGCGACGACGTGAAACCCGAAGCAGCAGTGTGGTGTCACTGGGCGTGATTAGTGCGGGCTTTGTGATCAAAGCACTAGATCACGGAAATTCATTGTATCTTGGAACCAAGGAGTGGTAGATATAGTGAATTGCTCTTGGAGATAAGAGCAAGTGGAGTAGGAGGATTACACCACCTCGCGAACCACTATAATTGTCTTGTGTTCTTTACTGCTTTCTTTACTTACCGCTCTTTACATATTCGCTCTACACGAGATATACTGCTCACACAATCTCACACACATTTTATGTTTATTTATTTCCGCTGTGCACCATACTCTAACAATGTAGTTAAGAGTTTTGCTTTATCTCTGGCTTAGCAATTGTTGTGCTGTGCGAAAAAGTTTGAAAGTCTATTCACCCCCCCCCCCTAGACTTTCACCTTATCTCTTTTGGGACCAACAATTGGTATCAGAGCAGGCTGTCTATTTAGGCCAAATTGCTATCTAAGCACGTGCGTAACTGGGTTAACTGTTTTTGACTGCTAGGCTGATCCATTCTACAAAGTGTGTGAATTGGATTGATCTTTCATATCTCTCGTGATGATGATGAAGAAAGATTTAGCTCAAATCTATTATTCTCACTTGATAAATTTGATGATTGGAAAGTTCGTATGCAGGTACACTTATCGGCCTTACACGATGAAATGTGGGAAGTTATTTCCACTGGCCCTATCGAAATATTAAAAGTCAATACGGCGTTTGTCCTATCCCCGGATGCTCCACAGTACGTACAAAAGCCAAAACCAGAATGGACATCGGACGATAAAACGCCGAATAATCTTGACAATATTGCCAAGGATATTCTATTCAAAGCCGTAGATGATACAATATTTCCGAAGATCCGAAAGTGTGCCACTGCCAAAGAAATATGGGAAACTCTCATCAAGATTGGCGAAGGAGATGAACAAGAAAAAGACAATAAGCTCACAATCGCCATGAAGAAGTTTGAAGATTTCAAAATGCTCTCAAATGAAAGTGTTGCAGACATGGAAGCTCGAATGATCAAAGTTCTTGGAGAGATTAGTGATCTTGGCAAAAATATTAGCCAAAAAGAAATTAATCTCAAAATCCTACGAGGCTTACCATCTGCATGGGATATGAAGGTTACGGCTATGCGCGATCACCGAGATCTAAGAATGTTGTCTACAGACAAATTATTTAGTGATCTAAAGGCATATGAGTTTGAAATGAAGGCCAAAGATGATGATGTTCATGAAGCTCGAAATGCTGCTCTAATGGCCGAACAACCGTCAACCTCCAAGTCAGTAGAAAATAATGTTGAATTTATGACTGACGAACAATTTGCTCTTTTTGTCAAAATGTTTAGAAGGTTTATGCGAAAAGGAGACAACAAAAATTCTGCTCGTGGAAAATTCATCTCTTGCATAACACAAGAAGAAAAAGTCTAAGAAAATAAGGATTTGTGCTACAATTGCCGCAAACTCGGACATGTTAAAATAAATTGTCCGTATCCGATCGTTAGCAAGTATCAAGGCAAAAATGTTGAATCTACGCCGAACAAATCCGAAAGCAAAAGGTTCAAGCGCGATTAACCGACAAAAGCTCTCGTTAGCAACGAACCGAACGAAAATGGTGATTCGGATGAATCATCATCAAGCGATGAAAGTTCATGTTCGGATGATGATACGACGCTAATATGCAAGTCAATTGAGTTGAGTACAAGTGAAGATTGTCTTATGGCTCTTGACGCAGAGGAAGAAGAGGTAACATCTAATTCTTTCAATTCTGTTAATTCTTCTTTTTCTCGTGAATCTATTGACAATCTAATGCGAGAATGTCAAGAGATTATGCTCACTCTGTAACACCCCAGATTTTCAAGACATTTAAAACTTATATAATAAAGGTAATATCTCGTTACATCGCAAAGTATATCATAAGTGTACGGGGTGCTATGCCACACCTGGGCTAGAGAACCCAGGTGCACAGGCTGTCTAACTAATATCCACCGAAATTCAATGCATAATATGGCACGCAGGCCGAAAGGGAAGCTAATTTACTACTACACTCCAGTTCTAACGCGCTCCAGTGCTCTAGTCCTCTGTGCCTGAAAGCCAAATATATCTGTTCAGCGAGAAATGCTGGTAACCCACTCCAACGCGTTGAAATACAATACATATAGAGAGATATATAGATATACGAAAACCATTTTGAGCATGAAGATATATCCTACGAACTCTAGCTTTAAAACCGGGAATGACTCGACAGATAAGGCCAGACACAAGCAACAGTTATAACAAGCATATGCAGTTCCCAACAGATAAGGCAGATAAGGCAAAGCATAAACAATAATCACAACCCAACATAAACAGTCCCCAACATAAAACCCATAGTCACATCCCCCAAGACACTCATAATCACAACTCATCCATGTCACAACACATAGCACACTTTGTTGGCGCCACAGGACCAATCGCATGCCCATACATGAGGGTCAGCGCATATAGCTCTGACACGGCCCCGCAGCACCCTACCCCGTATCGCAACACGGAGGGGTCGATCGCAACCGACCGATGAACCGCAGCTCATCATAGTGTTTGATCGCAACCAAACAGTGGACCGCAGCCCAAGAGAATGTCATCTGACCGCAGCCAGGAAAAAGGATGAACCGCAGCCCAAGAGTATCAATCTGACCGCAGCCAGCTTCTGAACCGCAGCTCAGGATAACCAATCCGATCGCAACCGAATTGGGGTAGCACACACACATAACACATAGCAAGCACATGCAACCCACATTACACATTGGGAAGGGGGAGAAAGCGTATAACAAAACCTATGCGTGACCCATCACATACTAAGAATAGTCCTAAGGGGTTCATACTCCTTCCACCTAGGTTAACGGGATACCAATTCAACAAGCATGCAATATAATAGACTCGTAAACCTACGAACGGTACCCGAAATATCAAACTAGACATAGGCACGATAAACGGAGTCCGTTGGGACACCACGGGGAACGGGGGAACATCAAACGGGGAAGCCGGGAACCCAAGGTGGGGGAATTTCTAGCGGGTAGCCGGCGGGTGGGGGGCCACCCGCCGGCTGCCCGCCGGAAAGTACAGTTCCGGGCAGCGGGTCACCGGCGGGCAGCTGCCCGCCCGCCGGCTACCCGCTGCTGGGCGGTGTTTCACGGCTGTGGGTAGGTGGCGGGTCCCCTACCCCCCCACCTACCCCCCACTGACTCTTTTCATCACTTTTGCGCCCCGGGAACCATTGTGGAACCCGAAACCATGCTTAGACACCTTACAACGCAATTAACGACAACACGTAGACGATTAATGGATCAAATACGAGAAACGAACGGCACATAACCTATCATGCTTTTCTAGACATAATCAACACCCAAACATGCGATTTCCCCACCCCACTATCCAAGAATCATAACATACGATACAACCTAGGGTTCTAATCACTTTTATGTCAACAAGTATACGATTCGCCTTCTAATTGCAAGATTCGGTAAGGATAACACATAAGCATCAAGAACATCACACAATTATCAAGAACAATACATAATCATCAAGAATTCCATATAATCATCAAGAACACCATAATTATCAAGAATCTCCCAATATCAAGATTATCAAGATCCCTCATGGGATCATCACGTTAAGCATCAATAATAATCAACAGATCTCGCCATTCACAATAATATGGGGGAAACCCTAAGGGGGAATCATAACTATGAAAATAGGTTTTGTTGAGACATGGGTTACCTCTTAGCCTTAATTAATTCCTTGGCTATGAAGGATCTTTCTTTAAGCTTTCTTGATTTCTTGATTTCTCCTAGGGGAATTCTTGGAACTCTTTGGGTGGTGAGAGATTATTGTGGTGGGAATTCTAGGTGCCTCCTAAGTTCCCTATTTAGAGGTCTAGGGGTTTTATTTGGGGTCTAATCCCATTGGGATTAGGGGTTGGGTTTAGAGATGAGGGCCCACGGACTATGGTGGGCCTTTTTCCCTAATTAATCATTATAATTTATTCTTTCTCTTGGGCTATTGATTAATTAACTAATTTGTTTTAGGGGCCGTAACACGGGGTGTTACACTCTCCCCCCCTTACAAGGGGCTTCGTCCCCGAAGCCCGGTGTTATAGTCCATCCTCTCACCCCTAAACATCTCGTATCTCGGCCTCCTGATTAGGAATGCGGCCCTACGTTTGCCTTGGTTCGGGGTAGGCTGAACTTTTAGTGGTGTTGTGATAGAGAAGTTCCGGGTGTACCTCGGTTTCCTGCGCTGGAACTGGACGCCCCACGAGTGCCCAAGGCGGCCTCGATCGCTGCCACCCTCTGATGGAGTGCGCGTGTGGTGCGAATTAAGGATGAGAACCCTTCTTCCATGATTTGGTTCTGTCGGTTGAGTTGTGCGAGAATGCGCTCATTGACCGAACCCTCGTCTTGTCCCCTCGGGTCCCCTTCTGACCGTGGGTGCACTGACGGGTTAGGCCCGTCATCCTCCTCCTGTTCCTCATTTCCCTCCGAGCCCCCACAATCTTGCATGGCTCGCTTGAGCTTCTTGTTGGAGATGTCCAACCGGTCAACCAATTCTCTTCGCTCTTCCTCGGGTTTTTGGCAAATTTCTTCGAGGGTGAGGTAATGTCCCCCTTCTGTGTAGTAGATGTCGTTGCGGCGAAGATTTTGGGCATTGAAAACCATACCATTGGCGGTTTTGACCTCGGTGTGGCTTAGGTCCACCCCTTTCTTTTCCATGATCCAACTTAGGATCATCCCGTAGGGTAGACTAAGCCGGTTGTTTGTCTTGCAGAATTCCATGTGCTTTAGCACGAGTGCCGGCAGGTTGAACTTGATTTTATGTTTCAAGAGATAAGAAAAGGTGCACTCTAGGCTCCCTACGTCCTTGCTTTTATTATTGGTGGGCAAGAGGCTATCGGTTACAATCATAACCAATATCTTTTGCTCCGCCGATAGCCACTTCCGGTTTGGCTGTGTGGCCGAGGTGAACCCGTCCTCCTTCCCGAGTAGGTACCCTAGGTAGTCCTTGTATCCCATAGTTTGGGTATCAATCCACCCCTTTCAGTCATAGTTAGACACACCCGTAGTGGTCAATTTCAAGAGCTTGGCCAAACGGCCTTCGGAAAGCACAATTTCCTTGCCACGGACCTTGGTGGTGATTTCTACCTTGTCACCCTGTTTGGTGGCTACAAGGTGTTGATAGAACTCCTTCACCAATTCGGGGTACGTATCCCCTTTGATGGTGAGATACGTATCTAAAAGCCCTTGATGTTTGAGCATATCAACCAATTCCGGAGAGAATTGGTCGGGTTCAAGTGCTTTACCTCCGATCATGGTGTAATCGGCGTTGCTCCACTCCGGGGTGCGGGTTCCGAGGGGTTTCTTTGGCATCGTGGTGCTTCAGTTGATGGCGACATTTTCCGGCGATTTTCCGGCGATCTTCCGGCGATTTTCCGGCGAGGCGGCGGCGGGGCTCCGACGTGTTTTTCCGGTGAGGTGAACGGCGCTCCGGCGCGTTTTTCGGGCGAGCTTCTAGGCGGCGTGGTTTCTCATTTTCGAGGGGGACGGCAGCGAGGTGGAGGTTCGGCATTGGTGCGGTGGGGGTGAGATGGCGGGGTGGCGTCGTTCGGGTGGAGGAGCAGCGGGTCGCCGCTGGGGAGCCTCCGGGTGGTGGGTTGTGGCCGGCTGGGACGGCGGCGCGGCGGTGTGACGTTGGCGGGTGGTGTTCGGCCGGCGGCGGCGGTCGATCGGCGGTGACGATGGGTGGTTGTTGGTTTCTTTGGGGTGGGGCAGTAAGGTGTGTGAGAAGGAGATGGGGAAGAGTGGGGAAGAAGAAGGGGAGGAAGAAGAAGAAGGGTTTTTGATTTGTGGGTTTTGTGGGTTTTAGGGATTTGGAGGGGTT
Organism: Ipomoea nil; assembly: GCF_001879475.1. NCBI lineage: Eukaryota > Viridiplantae > Streptophyta > Magnoliopsida > Solanales > Convolvulaceae > Ipomoea > Ipomoea nil. The sequence goes on from NW_017617028.1 coordinate 55,575, forward strand.
TAACAAGGGAGTATTCCCTTGAGGTTTCAAGAAACACTCATGGCTTAGTGGTTAGGGGCTTGGACTTGTAAATAGGAGGTTTAGAGTTAAATTCCTAATGGTGACATTAGGCATTTCTTGATGGTATGATTTTTGTCCTTTTCCTTGTTTCGTCCTTTAGTGGGAGAAGGGTTGGGTTGATGGTATATCTTGTGTTTTACCTCCGTAGTGGAATTGAAATTCGATCAAAAACCTTTATTCATAATACTTTCGAAATAGCTATGCTAAGTAAGTGGTTTTTACAACAAGGGGGGGGGGGGGGGGGGTGGTTACAAGGGGGTGTGACAGTTTATCCCAGACAGTATTCGCTTTCTTGATTTTCTTCCGTGGGGTCCGCATGGTCCTCGTCTTCTGGGATTGGATTTCCTTCTCCGAGGTCCTCCTCGTTTCCAAGGTTGGCTTGATTGTGGCTCATAATGAATATTTTCCCGGGAGCGCCGTAACTCCCTTGATGACTGGTGCCCCCGTGTTGGCCTGCGGCGGTGGGGCGTGGCTTTTCGGGTCGAGTGCACTGGAAGGCCTTGTGTCCTTCCTCTCCGCAATTGAAGCATCGCCAGGGGTTGCCCATGCAATCCTTGCCTCTATGGCTTTTGTTGCATTTTGGGCAAGGGAAGCTTCTTGGATTAGCTTCATTGTTCCCCAGGGGCGGTCTTTGGTTAGCCGAATTGTTTGATCTTGCGCTGGTGTCGTTCCTCATCCTTTTTGCAGGTGGCGCCCCACTCCCGGTGTTTCTCCTTCGTATTTGCTCCTGAACTCCGCGTTGGAGTAGTTGGATTCGATAGAGATTTGCGGCACTGGAGTAAGCCTCATTGAGGGTCTGAGGCCTGCTTACCACTAGTGCCTTCCGGGCTTCGAAGTTGAGGCCCGATACGAATCTTTCTATTTTGGTTACCTCGGTGGGGACTAGCTCTGGCGCGAAGCGTGCCAGCTCGAGGAATCGTTTATGGTATTCCATGACGGTGGCCGTCCCTTGTTTCAGATGGAGAAACTCTTCGTACATGGATGCTTTCACGTGGATTGGATAAAATCGTTCTCGTAGTCGTGTCTTGAGGCTTTCCCAGTTGAATCCCGGTTCTTGTCGGTAAGCGGGCCCCTCGTGGATTCACCAGAGATCGGCCTCGTGTCCGAAGTAGAACGAGGCTATCTCTACGCGACGTCCTTCCAGGCATTCTACTACTCCAAAAATCTTATCAAGAGTCCGGATCCATTCTTCGAGGACCGCGGGATCCTCTTCTCCCGAAAACGTGGGTGGTCGGTGATTTGAAACTTGTCGGGCGACGTCTGAGTTTGCGTTTGACGGAGGCGGTGGGGGCCTGTTGTTGCGAAGGGCCGCGTCACTTAGTGCCTGTGCGACTTGTGTTAGTTGCTGTAGGGTTTGGGTCAAGGGGTCGTCTGTGGCGGGCTCTGGAGTTCTGGATTGCCTTCTGTTCGGTGCCATGCTATCGTCTTTCTGGTCAGCGTTTATAAGAATGTTAAGTTAGAGTTCGACGTACTTCTTGTGAAGTGATAAGTGGGGAAGGGTTTTAGAATGGGGAAGGGTAAAGTGTAGGGAAGTTATGTGTAGGTTTCACAATCTCACTGCGCGTCCTAAGATTCCTGAGTCCTATGCTCCTAGGTACCTAGAGTTCAAGCCTAATGTCCTAAAGTCCGGTCTTTAAGAGTCTTTTCCTAGGGTCAAACTTAGGCTCTGATACCAACTGTAACACCCCAGATTTTCAAGACATTTAAAACTTATATAATAAAGGTAATATCTCGTTACATCCCAAAGTATATCATAAGTGTACGGGGTGCTATGCCACACCTGGGCTAGAGAACCCAGGTGCACAGGCTGTCTAACTAATATCCACCGAAATTCAATGCATAATATGGCACGCAGGCCGAAAGGGAAGCTAATCTATTACTACACTCCAGTTCTAGCGCGCTCCAGTGCTCTAGTCCTCTGTGCCTGAAAGCCAAATATATCTGTTCAGCGAGAAATGCTGGTAACCCACTCCAACGCGTTGAAATACAATACATATAGAGATATATATAGATATACGAAAACCATTTTGAGCATGAAGATATATCCTACGAACTCTAGCTTTAAAACCAAGAATGACTCGACAGATAAGGCCAGACACAAGCAATAGTTATAACAAGCATATGCAGTTCCCAACAGATAAGGCAGATAAGGCAAAGCATAAACAATAATCACAACCCAACATAAACAGTTCCCAACATAAAACCCATAGTCACATCCCCCAAGACACTCATAATCACAACTCATCCATCTCACAACACATAGCACACTTTGTTGGCGCCACAGGACCAATCGCATGCCCATACATGAAGGTCAGCGCATATAGCTCTGACATGGCCCCGCAGCACCCTGCCCCGTATCGCAACACGGAGGGGTTGATCGCAACCGACCGATGAACCGCAGCTCATCATAGTGTTTGATCGCAACCAAACAGTGGACCGCAGCCCAAGAGAATGTCATCTGACCGCAGCCAGGAAAAAGGATGAACCGCAGCTCATATAGAAACGTTTGATCGCAACCAAACGGTGGACCGCAGCCCAAGAGTATCAATCTGACCGCAGCCAGCTTCTGAACCGCAGCTCAGGATAACCAATCCGATCGCAACCGAATTGGGGTAGCACACACACATAACACATAGCAAGCACATGCAACCCACATTACACATTGGGAAGGGGGAGAAAGCGTATAACAAAACCTATGCGTGACCCATCACATACTAAGAATAGTCCTAAGGGGTTCATACTCCTTCCACCTAGGTTAACAGGATACCAATTCAACTAGCATGCAATATAATAGACTCGTAAACCTACGAACGGTACCCGAAATATCAAACTAGACATAGGCACGATAAACGGAGTCCGTTGGGACACCACGGGGAACGGGGGAACATCAAACGGGGAAGTCGGGAACCCAAGGTGGGGGAATTTCCAGCGGGTAGCCGGCGGGTGGGGGGCCACCCGCCGGCTGCCCGCCGGAAAGTACAGTTCCGGGCAGCGGGTCACCGGCGGGCAGCTGCTCGCCCGCCGGCTACCCGCTGCCGGGCATTGTTTCACGGCCGTGGGTAGGTGGGGGGGTACCTACCCCCCACTGACTCTTTTCATCACTTTTGCGCCCCGGGAACCATTGTGGAACCCGAAACCATGCTTAGACACCTTACAACGCAATTAACGACAACACGTAGACGATTAACGGATCAAATACGAGAAACGAACGGCACATAACCTGTCATGCTTTTCTAGACATAATCAACACCCAAACATGCGATTTCCCCACCCCACAATCCAAGAATCATAACATACGATACAACCTAGGGTTCTAATCACTTTTATGTCAACAAGTATACGATTCGCCTTCTAATTGCAAGATTCGGTAAGGATAACACATAAGCATCAAGAACATCACACAATTATCAAGAACAACACATAATCATCAAGAATTCCATATAATCATCAAGAACACCATAATTATCAAGAATCTCCCAATATCAAGATTATCAAGATCCCTCATGGGATCATCACGTCAAGCATCAATAATAATCAACAGATCTCGCCATTCACAATAATATGGGGGAAACCCTAAGGGGGAATCATAACTATGAAAATAGGTTTTGTTGAGACATGGGTTACCTCTTAGCCTTAATTAATTCCTTGGCTATGAAGGATCTTTCTTTAAGCTTTCTTGATTTCTTGATTTCTCCTAGGGGAATTCTTGGAACTCTTTGGGTGGTGAGAGATTATTGTGGTGGGAATTCTAGGTGCCTCCTAAGTTCCCTATTTATAGATCTAGGGGTCTTATTTGGGGTCTAATCCCATTGGGATTAGGGGTTGGGTTTAGAGATGAGGGCCCACGGACTATGGTGGGCCTTTTTCCCTAATTAATCATTATAATTTATTCTTTCTCTTGGGCTATTGATTAATTAACTAATTTGTTTTAGGGGCCGTAACACGGGGTGTTACACACTCATCCTCAACTCAAGGAGCGCAATAATATTCTAATTCTTGAAAAAGAAGAAATGAATAAAAAATTGAAAAATGTTTTACTTGAAGTGAGTAAATTGAAGAATGAAAATATTCATCTTCAAGAAGAGTGTAAAGCTAGAGAGGTTAGAGAACATAATCTTAGAGCTACTATTGCTACGTTCACTAATTCGTCTAAAATAATAGATAAAATGGTGAGCATGCAAAAGCCATCAGGAGATAGAACCGGAATTGGTTATGACTCCACATGTTCTCAAACCCCTCAAAATCTGACTAATTCTACTACTACTTTAAATAATAAAGTTCAAGTGGTAAAATTTGTTAAAAGACAGAATAACACGATGAGACAAGGACTTGGCTATCAAACAAATGCAAAGTTGAAAGGCCGAAACAATTCTATGATACGGCAAAGCAACAAAAATTCATCAAGCAAAGATATGCCAAAGATTCAAGTGCAAAAAGATTTCATAGAAAAGAGGGAAGCTTTTCTAGAAATAAAGTTGGGAAATTTCAGCCCACTCAAAAGGATTGGTTGTGCAATAGATGTAATGCTTTTTATAGACCAAAGCAACCATTCTCTTCCCAGGTGCCAAAATATAAAAATAATTTTCAAAACCCGGCGCCAAAAATGCTTTCTAAAGTGAGTTATGATTATCGTGTCTCAAATGGTTACAAATCACCTCATCTTAATTCAATAAGATCAAGGTGGGTTTGGTTACCAAAAATCACTAACAGTAAAGGACCCAAGCAAGTATGGGTACCTAAAGTTAATTAATCTTTTTTGCAGGATGTTTGGTGCATCGATAGTGGTTTCTCACGCCACATGACTAGAAATAAATCATATCTAGTGAATTTCAAAGAAATTGATGGACCAAAAGTTATATTCGGAGGAAATCAAAATTATGGAATCACAAAAGGAGTTGGCATGATCAAGAAAAATGGTTTGAAGATTGAAGATGTTTCTTTCGTTGAAGGATTAAAATTTAATTTGTTGAGCACTAGTCAATTTTGTGATAAAGGCTATCTTGTAGAATTTTCTAAAGATAATTGCCTAATAAAAAATGAGCTCACAAATGAGATTATTTTATCTGGAAAACGGCGAAAGAACATGTATATTGTTGATTGGAGCACTAGCAAAGATTCATTGTGCTTAATGGCCAGAAATTCAAATGAAGCTAATTGGGAATGGCACAGAAAGCTCAACCACTTAAACTTCAAGACCATCAATCAGCTTGCAAAGAAAAATCTAGTAGAAGGCTTGCCAGATATTATCTTCAAGAAGGACCAAGTGTGTGATGCATGCCAACGCGGAAAGTAAATCAAATCATCATTCAAATCAAAGACACACGAGTCAACGTCAAGACCGCTAAGCATACTACATATGGACTTATTTGGACTGGTTGATCCAATAAGTGTAAGTGGTAAGAAATATACTCTTGTTGTTGTTGATGATTTTTCCAGGTACACTTGGACCGTGTTTCTCAAGAAGAAAAATGAAGTTGAGCAAGTTCTACCGAAGCTGTTGAAGCAACTACAAAATGAGAAAGAATTGCAAATATCAAAAATACGAACGGATCGCGGAACCGAGTTCGTGAATGGAGTTATACAAGCTTTTTGCAATTCACATGGAATTTCTCATCAATTATCTGTCGCAAGAACACCGCAACAAAACGGTGTTGCCGAAAGAAGAAACCAGACGCTCAAAGAAGCCGCACGAGTGATGATTAGTGCTGCCGGTCTCCCGAAACAATATTGGGCGGAAGCTATCAACACTGCTTGTTACACACAAAATCGAAGCATGATCCATAAGCAGTACAAGAAGACGCCATATGAGCTATATAAAGGGAGAAAACCAAATATTGGTTATTTTCATATTTTTGGATGCAAATGTTTTATTCATATTAATGATAAATTGCATCTAAAAGCTTTTGATGAGCGTGCAGATGAAGGAATTTTTCTAGGATATTCGACTACCAGCAAGGCGTTCAAAATTTTGAATAAAAGATCAATGGTGGTTGAAGAATCCATACACGTGGTATTTGATGAAAAATCACAGATCAAAAATGATGCACTGGACGAAGAAATTGCACAAAATGGTAACAAGTGTCATATTGATTTTTGTGATACTAATGATACGTGTGAAGATGATGTTTTGCAGGGAATGGATGAGTTGGAAATTAATTCTCTAGAAAATCCCATCCCTCATCTAGAAGAAGTTGGAAATTCTTTCAATAATAATTTTGGGAGTGATGCCTCACGTGATAATGAGGATGCAGTACGGGTTCCAATTAGTGATCAAGTTACTGGTGAAGTTGGTGGTCAATTACAAAATGAATTAAATGTGGAAATTCGAACCAACTCTTCCAGTACACAACAAATGGATCCACCCAGTACCATGTACCCATTTGAACCAGATTTAAGATGGCTCAAAAATCACCCTCCAGAATTAATTATTGGGAATATTCATGAAGGCGTGAAAACAAGATCATCTACCATGGAAGCATTGTTCACGTGTTATCTATCTCAAATTGAACCAAAAGAAGTTGACGAAGCTCTCAATGATCCGGATTGGATAAATGCTATGCAAGAGGAGCTCGATCAATTCAAAAGAAATGATGTTTGGGAACTTGTTCCAAGACCGGCGAACCACAATGTTGTAGGAACCAAATGGGTCTTCCGGAACAAAGCAAACGAAGAAGGCGTGATTGTTAGGAATAAAGCAAGGCTCGTTGCAAAAGGATACTCTCAAGAAGAAGGAATAGATTTTGATGAAACTTTTGCACCGGTGGCCCGACTTGGAGCAATCAGAATTTTCCTAGCCTACGCCGCACACAAAGATTTCACCGTTTATCAAATGGACGTGAAAAGCGCATTCTTGAATGGTCTACTCGAAGAAGAAGTTTATGTCGAACAACCCCCAGGTTTTGAGGTAAAAGGCGAAGGTGATAAAGTCTACAAATTTAAAAAGGCATTGTATGGGTTGAAACAAGCACCTAGAGCTTGGTATGATACTTTGTCAATGTTCTTAATAAGCTGTGGATTCACCAAAGGCCTTGTTGACAAAACTCTATTTAGAATTCAAGATGGTGATCATATTTTATTAGTGCAAATATATGTTGATGATATTATTTTTGGAAGCACTAACAATTCTTTGTGTGAGAAATTTTCGAAGCTTATGCAGAATAAATTCGAAATGAGCATGATGGGTGAATTGAATTACTTCTTGGGCTTACAAGTCAAACAACTGAAAGAAGGAGCATTCATCAATCAAGCAAAGTATACCCGCGACTTGATAAATAAGTTTGGCCTTGATGGAAAATCATCGATCAAAATTCCAATGAGCACATCAATAAGGCTAGACAAAGATGAAGATGGAAAGGATGTCGATCAAACAAAATATAGAGGAATGATTGGTTCTCTTCTATATCTTACTGCAAGCAAGCCGGACATTTCTTATGCTGTGGGCGTGTGTGCAAGATTCCAAGCAAATCCAAAAGAAAGCCACCTCACCGCAACAAAGAAGATCATACGATATTTGAAAGACACAATCAATGTTGGATTATGGTATCCAAAAGGTACAGATTTTACTCTAACGAGTTTTTCAGATGCGGATTTTGCAGGTTGCAAAATAGACAGAAAAAGCACTTCCGGGACATGCCAGTTCTTGGGGGGAAGGCTTGTTTCTTGGTTCAGCAAAAAGCAAAATTCCATTGCAACTAGTACCGCCGGGGCCGAATATATTGCTGCAGGAAGTTGTTATGCGCAAATTTTGTGGATGAAGCAACAATTGAAGGATTACGGAGTTAATTGTGATGACGTTAGTATTTATTGTGATAATACTAGTGCAATCGCTATCACTCACAATCCGGTGCTTCACTCAAGAACCAAACATATCGACATTCGACATCATTTTATAAGGGATCACGTTGAAAAGAAAAATCTGAAGATCGAATATATCCCTACGGAAAACCAAGTTGCTGATATTCTCACGAAGCCTTTATGCGAAACGAGATTTTCTACCTTAAGGCACGAGTTAAGAATGATCGAAATGAGCTAAGTATCACTGGACTTAATCTCTCTATTTAAATTGATACTTGTGCTCAAAATAAATTGTTCTATATGAATAAATTGCTTTATGTGTTTATATGCATGTTTTTATTCGAAATTTTTATATGATAAAATTGCAATATGTGTTAGGAATTTATTTGTGTATTTGCATGTGTTATTTAACGTGAGATCATATGCCATGCAAATTAATTTGATAAAATGTGCAATTCGTGATTTATTTGATAAGTTGTTTAAAATTGCATGTTTTAATGTGCTAAATCAGTTTTTGAGTATGTGTTCATGTTTCTGTAAATTAACTAACTTGTTTGCATGAACAATTTGCTCTAAAAATAATTTACCGTGTTTGTTTAATAATGTATATGTGTTATGTGCAAAATGTGATTTAAAGTGTTAATTGTACATGTGTTTCGTATATATGCATTATATGTGATATAATTCGCAATAAAATGTTTTAGAAATCTAGAAGTTAATATTTTTGTTAGTTTCTAAATTTTTTTTTTGGAATCTGATTAATGTGCTTTTTATATAAAGTTGTTTCTAATTATAATTTAGGAATATGTGTGTTAATTTTGTTAGTTTCCAAAATGTGTTTAATTTTTGATTGGAAATTACCGTGTATGAGTTTAATATAATTGGTATGTGGGATTAATTATTTGTGGAGTAATTTTTGCTACTAACGAGATATTGAGTGTTATTATGTTTGTGGTACACGAATTTGAGAAGGAAATCAGGAGATAAAGGAGGAAAATTAGAGTTTAATTGGGCATCAAACCTCTACCCATAAACTCCTACCCTTTCTAAACCTCCACCCAACCTAAACCTCCCCCCATAATCCTCTCCTAAATCAAATCTTTCCAAACAAGATTTACCCCCTCTCTCAATCGACACCCCCATCTCGCCTGTCAGAAAAATCACTCTCTTAATCGATCCCCATAAACAAATCTCAAGGAGATCAGAACCCAAATCCTTCCTAAGTGTCTCTTCAAATCTCCACCCTCTACACCTTACGTGCATTGGGTATTTCTAAAGAGGTGTGAGCATTAAATGCTATTGTCTGCTCATGATGACATTTTCTCTTTCCTCGTAACACTCTCTATCAGATGACTCATCTACCCTAAACTCACCCAATCGACACACCTCAACCAAATGGTACAATTGAGAAGTCTCATCTCTCTCTCTTAAATTCGAAAAATCCCTTCGAGTCATTCTCCTCATATAAACCCCTCACTTATATCTCAAAAACTCTTTCAAGACCTTCAGAATATCAGAAATTGTCTCTCCTTGATCAATCGATCTGATCATCATGGCTCAATCTGGAAGAAAACAAATTGATCATATTTTCGCCCTCTCGCAACAAGTGACGAATGGGACGGTACCCAATCCTGAGTTTTTCAGACTAGGTTCTACTAACAAGGACACGGCCGAGAAAATTCTTCAAGCTTTAAAAGACTGTGGACTGTTTGATTTCTTCACCTACAACTACTTTGGAACCTTTGAAGAAGATGTAGCCGAATTTTATCTACATGCAGTCGTTGAAAAGGACTCGATTAAATCTAGAGTTGGAGGATCAGAAGTTTCGATCACTGAAGATGACATACACAAGTGCTTCAGTTTCCCTGAATCTCAGATAATGCCAGAATCTCACAGCTATGTTGTTCAAAAATTTTGGAACGAGATTCGTGGTCCTATGGCTCCAATTTTCTCTGATGTATCCGCTCATAAGAATGTATTGAAGTTTGAATATGAGATGTTGGTGGACATGATTTACAAGATTCTTGAACACAAACTGGGAAGTACTGAAGATTTGACTGCATCGACAGTGTGCCTGATGGACGGAATCATGAAAGGAATAAAATTCAAATGGGCAAAATTTATCTACAGGAGGATGGTTATTTTTGTTCATGCTGCCAAACCAATGAAGAAACCTGCTGTAGTGGATCGATTCTATCAAAATGTTGGATATGGTCTTATCATTGGAGAACTGCTAAGGAAGAAGACAATTCCAATGAGAAAACACAAAAATATTGGAATTTACAAAGCTCTCTTCAGAAAATTCAGTCCTAATTTTTGAAAAAGGTCAAGCCAGAGAAGAGGACAAGAAGGTGGGAGTTCTACAAGTTCAAAAACACCTCAGAGTTCCAGACCGAGAAACAGCAAAGCAATCTCAACCTCAAGTATCAATGGGATCAAGCAATCGATCAGGAAGAGATCAAGAAGCCATCAGTACGGCTATGGCAGTTGTTCCGATCAAATATGCCGAACCAAACTTGTTGGTCGAAGGAGTTGACGATACTACAAGAATAGAATTTGCAGGAGTTGATGTGCAAATTTCGAATGATCTACAAAGAAGACTCTCGAGTCAATCTGCAACCGAAGGAAGTGCAGGACCTATAGTTTTTGACTCAGCTCTCATTCAAGATGATCCGGAGCTATTGAAAGAATTGATAATGGTGCAAACTTGGAGAGAATGGAAACTTGAAAGATATCATTCTTTCATGTCAAAAATCACCCCAGATTTGATACGGAGTGAAGATTTTTCCTTGGAATGGTGCGGAACGAACGTGATGCTAGATGCACTCAACATGGATTTAAATCAAGTTTATCACATGAAGCTACACGAGAAGGCAGCCAGACAAAAAGGAAAAATACCAATAAAGGGAGGCAGTATGGCTCAAGACCGTTTAGCCGAACAAGAACGACAGAATGAAATTTCACTTCAGTTAGCTCTGCAAAGATCAGTTTATGACACACATCATTATCCAGGTAACACATCTCTTGTGGATAATGAAATTTTTGATGAAAGAACTGAAGGGACAGCACTCATTGATGTACCAATCATGAGCACTGAAAATCATATGGACATACCTGTGAAAGTCCATGATGCTTCTTTATTAATATCTGACCTGATCCCCACAACAACTAATGTGAATCTGGAGTGCAATGAACAACGTGTGGGATCCAATGAAGCCGAAGTGTCAGAAGAAAGAAGAAGAGATATACCAGTGGAAGTTGCAGTAGAAGTTGCTACTGAGAGTAGACTGCAAATCACAGAGGATTTATCCAGTGTATTGCCGGTACACCATACCGAGTCTACCCTGCCTACCATGGACCCTGTTCTAGAAAATAAAGAATTATTTGCAGACAATTACACGAGAACAGAAGTCCTAGAAGAACAAGTTGGTGATCTAAATCAAGAAGCCGAATCACCTGAAGAAGAAGGGATGCAACTTATTGATACAGTTGTTCTCACAGATCCGAATAGAAGTCCATTCGGATCCCCTCAAAACTTTGTGCAGACGAATGATCAAGATGATGGCATATTTTCATCCTTATTTGCCAAAGTAGCCGAATCCAGTGATGTTGTTTGTCAAACAATTGGAGAAACGTTGGTTGAACAAAATCAAAAGATAGATCAACAACACACGGATACACGAGTCAATCTGAAGGAATTAATGGAGCATCAAAATATTTTGAAGACCCAGATTGACAAAGCAGAAAGAATTTTGAAAGGAGAATTGACAAAAGGCTTACTTGAAGTGATTCAGCTCATGAAGAAGGTACGAGAAGCAGCTGAAAAGATTAACAACAAACGTCACTTGAGACAGATCAAAGCAATTCAAGACCAAGAAAGTCGAATCAACAAACTTGAAGCTGAACTCGTAGTTACAACAAACAAGCTTGACAACATACAAACCGTTTCCATTGAAACGCACAATAGTGTTGAAACTATGAAGGCAAACCAAGACCGAGATTTTAAGACCCTTGCATTTTTGGTTGATAACGCCCAAAGGGGGAAGAAATTCTCAGTCACTTGGCTTTGCAACAACAAGAATTTATTCTTGGAAGCCAACAACAGCCAGTAATGTCTACTCAAGGTAGAGGCCGAAGCCGCGGACAATCCTCACCAGGACCATCTCAGATTGGTTTTGCTCAGTTCGCGAATCTTAGTCTTGGTACGAGTACATCAAAGGTTGCTGAACAGCGTGGCTGATTCGAATGCTCTAAGGGTACCGCTACTCAGACAACAATATGGACCAAGGAAAATCTACCAAGCATGATCAAGAAATAGCCTGCAGCCGATCGAACCCAGTGGATCTCGGAGAATAATAAAGAAGAAGAAAGCAAAAGGAAAAGAACCGAGATGTGGTATGAATTAAGAGATTTCACTGGAAATATGGGCATGAATCTTGGAGAAGAAAGAAGCTTCGAAGAATGTGTCTTATGGTGGGAAAACGGAGTTCTTCCGAGCAACAATATCAAAGAAGCTTTTGGACACTATATGGCCGGACAACTTACAAAGAAATTTCAGAATGCAAAGTTCAAAGATGATTTCTTCAAGCTCAGAGAACATGTCAAGGAAATTTTGAAGAAAGACTCTGGTGTGAAGAAACCCAGAAGGTAATCTGAAAATTCTCTTAAGTTGATATTCTCTATTTTCGAACCTCTGTTGCGTTTTTCTCTATAAATTCGAAATATATCAATAATAATTTCCCATGGTCTATTTTGAGTCTTTAATTTTATTTGTTTAATGTAATTAGACTTTCGTGAATTAAAAGACAAGAAATATGTCAAACGCACGACAAAATTAAAAATTGATGATGATCAAAATAAAAATAATTCAAGATGCGTTTAGGAGCTTGTCTAAAAATTTAATTCACAAGTTTCTTTTGATTGTGTCTAGAAAACCATTTGTTAAACTCATCTTGGCTTTGTCAAATAAAATTGAGCAAAAAGATTATTTTTCAAAGACTTAAAGCCAATGACTGAGTATAGGTTTTGGCATTATCAAAAGGGGGGAAATTGTTAAGAATAAAGTGTAATGGTTTTGATATGCCAAATTTGTATTTGTAGATCCCCCAATTTTGTTTATAGGTCTAGTAGAGTCTTAGACCATGATCGGGAAATTATTTAAATATGAAAAGAGAAAAACAGAGGAAGATGGATGAAAATAGTAGAAGAAGATATCAATCCGAAAATCAAGAATTTGTCTGGAGAAAATGACAAATTGAAGAAGAAGATGAATGATATGAAATCACGTCAATGCTACTCAAAGAAGATATCCTAGAAGAATTTTCGTGAAGAAAATTAATATTGGAAGAATGCATGAAATTGACTTGGAGATCAAGCATCTATGGAAAGAAAGGAGTACATCAAAGAAGATTGGAGATTTAATCAATAGTTGTATGGATGAAGTGGATGATGCTCGATATATTATGCAAAATGGCTCAGGTTCGAAACTCATCATTAACAATTTTACAAGGTAAAATTTGAGAAGCCAAATTAAATTAATCTGATGGAGTTGGGCGATAGTTTAAGCTTTGGGCGCCAATTACATTGGGAAGCAATTTCTTGGGTGACAATTGAAATGCAATTGCACTTGGGAGCCAATTCAAAGGAATTGGGAGCCGATTTCATAGCAATTGAAATTGTGAGCTAGTTCGAAGCAATTGAAATTGGGAGCCAGTTGCAGAGAAATTGAAATGGCAATCAATTCAAGATGGGATGGGAGCCAATGTAGAATTGAAATTGGCAGCCAATTGAGGTTGTAGTATGGGATGCAATTTCAAGTTGGGGACCGATTCTTTAGTATGAGATGCAATTTCAAGTTGGGGACCGATTCAAAGAAGACATGGAGATCAAATTGAATTGAGATGAAATTCGTATGGGATGCAATTTCAAGTTGGGGACCGATTCAAAGAAGACATGGAGATCAAATTGAATTGAGATGAAATTCAATACCAGGAGAAGTCTGGGAGCCAATTTCGAAATCAAAGCCAACAATTCAAATTCGGAAGCAATTGAAAGCACCAGGAGCCAATTACAATGGAGAAATTCAAATTGGGTGCCAATTACAAGCCAATTGAAATTGGGTGTCAATTACAAAGGAGAAATTCAAATTGGGTGGAAGTTCAAAGCCAGTTTGAAGTCTGAGAACACCCAGACGTGAGAATGAAGAAGATGAAGATGAACTTACAGTGAAAATATTCTCACAAGGAAAAATACTAGTTTTAACTAGTATGGGATTAAATTAATGAATATTTTTAAATCCCAAAGATACAAGGACCACTCCAGAGCTGATCAGAGAAGCCATTCTACACCAAAACTGAGACCCAGATATTCTCACTCAACGTTAAACCAGAGGAATATCAGATGAAGTTTGGGAGCTCATTTACATGGAGATGAAGATCCATCAAACGGCTAGCTTATCCTTTCTGACATCTTTGCAGAAGATAAGATAAGATCTCTGACAAGAAGATACAAGATTTCAAAATGAGAGCGTCTCTTTCCAACGGACAGATTCTCATTACCAGCTATAAAATGATGAAGATATGAAGACTTGAAGAATAGGGAAGTGTAGACCAGATAAGAGAGCAAGAGCATAAAATACGAACTCTTCAAGGAGATCGAATAGAGCAATTAAGCTTGAAAGAGCATAGAGCAAAAATCTCATTTGGTACAGAGCATACCAAAAATCTTCAAGTGAGAAGTGAGAAAAGAAAAAGAACTCAGAGAGCTTAAAAGAGAAATATTCTGAGAGTTCTTAAACAGAGCAAAGCAGAGCAAAAATATCAAGTGCTTTACTTGATATATTCAAAGAGAGAAAACACTCAGAGCATTCAAGAGAAATCATTCCAGAGTGTGTATCTTCATCAAAGAGACCTGCGCATCATTGAAGATCATCTACAGAGTCTCAGAAGTTGGAAGCAAGACAACACTTGTTTTGGAGCAAAACAAGAGAAGGGAGGAAAGTAGCACGGAGCTGTGAAATCCTGGATTGTCACACGGAGCTGTGAGATCCGAAGCAGCAGTGTCGGAGGCACTGGGCGTGATTAGTGCGGGCTTTGTGATCAAAGCACTAGATCACGGGATACGTTTCTACCGGAGTGTGGAAGACGGGGGGAAAGTAACGCGGATTCGTGAAATCCTGGGATAGTTGCGCGGCAACGTGATACCCGAAGCAGCAGTGTGGTGTCACTGGGCGTGATTAGTGCGGGCTTTGTGATCAAAGCACTATATCATAGAAATTCATTGTCTCTGGCTTAGCAATTGTTGTGCTGTGCGAAAAAGTTTGAAAGTCTATTCACCCCCCCCCCTCTAGGCTTTCACCTTATCTCTTTTGGGACGAACAAAATCTAATAATTAGCTAAAAGGGGGTCCACCATGGTCCGTGGGCCTTTATCCTTAAAGCCAACCCCTTAGTCCTATAAGAAATAGAATTAGTAAACCCATGCCACCTAGACCCTAATTAGGACTCTTAATTATACAAATAGATTAATAGGGGACACCTAGAATTCACACCACAAATAATCTCTCACCACACAAGAAGTTCCAAGAATCCCCTTAGGAGAAATCAAGAAGGAGAAATCTTAAAGAAAGACCCTTCATAGCCAAGGAAATTAATTAAGGCTAAGAGGTAACCCATGTCTCAACAAAACCTATTTTCTTCGCTATAATCTCTTTCCTTGGCCTCCCTCTATATTCTTTTGTCTTGATTGAATTCTTCTATGATAATTGTGTTATGTTCTTGATGATTGATAAGATGACTTATATGCTTTCTTGAGAATTTTGATTACCTTGATGTTAAAAAGAAGTTCTTGGTTATGATATGATGGTTCTTGACGAATCCTTATATTTTCTTGATGTTAAGAATAAAATATGTTCTTGATGATTTGGATGGGATTAGAGCCCTAGTGGGGGGTAGGTGGGGGTGGGGGAACCCACCACCTACCCACTGCCCAAAAGGGCACTGCCCGGCAGCGGGCAGCCACTAGGCAGCCGGCTACCCGCTGCCCGGAACTGTGCCCACCGGTGGGCAGCCGGCGGGTGACCCCCACCCACCGGCTACCCGCTGGTCCATGCCCCCTCTCGGTTCCCCATGGTGTCCCAATGGACCCCGTTTGTCGTGCCTGAGTCTAGTTTGGAATTTCGGGTACCATTTGTAGGTTAAACGAGTCTTAGGAATTGCATGCTAGTTGAATTGGTTACCCGTGGACCTAGGTGGAAGTTACATGAGCCCTTAGGAATTATTCTTAGTATGAGAATGATCACATGTAAGCTTAATTATATGTCTCCCTCCTTCCCTATGTGAATTGTGTGTTATTATGTGCTATTGTGTGTTACGTGATGCATGACCCCAACTTGGTTAAGATCAATTGGGCTATACGGGCAGTTGAATGGGCTGATAACCATCCTAACTGTTAACCAGGCCGGTTAAGATCGGTCAGGGATATTAATATGATATAGGACTGAGGTCCACTATACGGGCAGTTGAATGGGCTGAGAACCATCCCAACTGTTAACCAGGCTGGTAGAGATCAGTCAGGTATATAAAGATTATGTATAGGACTGAAGGTCCACATGGGCCTCGGTGATATGACCCACCGACCTGGATGCGCCAGGCGGTGTGTAGGGCTAACAAGTTGAGGAAGGCTGTAGTCCACCGACCTGAGTAATCAGGCGGTGTGTAGGGCTACGGCTGGCTGCGATCCACCGAGTGGTGGGACATCGGTATGTAGGACCGTAGTCTCCGAGGATCTTTGCCCACCGACTGAGTTTAGCTCAGCGGTGTGTCAGGCTTGATCTGCTACGGCCTACCGATTGTGCGCAACAACGGTGTGTAGTGTCGTAAGTCCCCCCTTGTAAAGGGGATCGCGGTCCACTGACTGGGCACGTCAGTGGTGTGTCGGATCGTGGTCCGACGTTGAGTTCGTCAGCGGTTCTGAAAGGGTTGGTTGCGATCAACTCCCCTCGTACCGCAGTACTGCGGTAGGGTGCTGCGGGGCCGTGTTAATGCTATAAGCATTAACCCTCATGTTCGGGGCATGCGATTGGTCCCGTGGCGCCATCAATGATTATGTGATATGAATGATGATTGGATAATGATGTGGATTGGAATTGATAAGTGGCTTGTGACCATAAATGCGTATTCCTTATGATGTTATTCCTATTTAACTGCTTATTGTTGTCTGATGTGCTTATCCCGATTTGCTGAGTCTATTCCTGGTTTTAAAACTAGTGTCTCTTAAGTATATATCTTCCTGCTTCGAAATGGTTTTCGTATATCTATATTTATATCTATCTATACTATATTTCAACGCGTTGGAGTGGGTTACCAGCATCTTTCGCGGAACAGATATATTTGGCTTTCAAGCACAGAGGAGTAGACACTGGAGCGCGCTAGAGATTTGGAGCGTAGAGTAGATAGTTTCCCTTTCGGCCTGCGTGCCATGCTTATGTATTTACATTATTGAGGATATTAGTTAGTTAGCCTGTGCACCTGAGTTCCTTCACCTTAAACAAGGATCGGCTACCGTCATGGAATACCATAAACGATTCCTCGAACTGGCACGTTTCACGCCACAACTAGTCCCCACGGAGACAACCAAAAAAGAGAGATTTGTATCAGGCCTCAACTTCGAAGCCCGAAAAGCCCTAATAGTAAGCGGACCCCGGACCCTCAACGAGGCCTACTCCAGTGCCGCCAATCTCTATCGAATCCAACTACTACAGCGTGGGGTTCAGGAACAGATTCGAAAAAGGAACACAGGAGGTGGGGCGCCACCCATGAAAAGAACAAGAAACGACGCTAACGCAAGGCCAAGCAATCCAGCCGGACAGAGACCGCCCCCGAGAAACAGCGAAACTAATACAGGGGGCTTCCCCTGCCCATAATGCCACCAAAGCGATAGGGGCAAGGACTGCATGGGGAACCCCTTACGATGCTTCAATTGCGGGAAAAAAGGGCACAAGGCATTCCTCTGCCCTCAACCCTCAAACTCACGCCCTATGGCCATAGGCTAACACGGGGGCACGAACAATCAAGGAAACTATGGTGCCCCCGGAAAAGTATTTGTCATGAGCCGCACGCAAGCCGAACTCGAGGACGAAGGCAACCCCGACGGAGGAAATATGACCCCAGAAAACGAAGATCACGCAAACCCGCCAGAAGGAAACCAGGGAGATGAATTTTGTTTTGGATAATGTAACAAAACCCTTTTTTTTTGTAACCACCCCCGTAGTAGAATCGCGTGTTTAGACTAGTCACTTTGGAATTATTATGAATAAAAGCTAGTTCGAAATAATATTAGCTTAACAAAAGAAAACAAGACTACCCACAAAACAACAAGGACCAATATCTTCTCCCACTAGGAGACAAAAGAAGGAAAGGACAAAGAAAATATTCCACAAAGAAGACTAGTATTACCAATGGGAATTAAACCCTTGACCTCCCACTTATAAGACAAAGACCTTAACCCCTAAACTATGAGTGTTTCTTAGAATCTTAAGGGAACACTTCCTTCTTAAACCCCTACAACTCCCTAAAAACCCCAAAACCCCCAAACCAAAAACCCTTCTTCTCCCTCACCATCTTCTTCCCCCACAATCTCTCTCTCTTTCCCTCACCCCCCTCATTCCGCCGCCACCCGACAACCACCCCAACAAGCAACCCTGACAACCGCCACCGCCAGCCGAAGCCGCCGGTGCCCGTCTCCGACGCTCGCCGCCGCCACACCGGGAGCAACCCGCGACGCCACCGTTGACCGCCCGGATTCCCCCCGCTGCCACACGCCACCACGCTCACATCGCACGCCAAGCTCCATCGTGAACCACCGCTGCCTCGCCGGACATCCCCGCCGCCGCGCCGAGCCAGGCCACGCCGAGAGCTGACGTCGCCGACGAAGCCGTACCGCCGGAACCCTCGCCGGAATCCCACCGGAATCTCGCCGGAGTCCGCCGGAAAACGCTATCCAAAAGAAAATTCTAAAAATGCCGAAAAAGCCCCTCGGAGTCCGCACCCCGGAATGGAGCAACGCCGACTACACCGTGATCGGAGGTAAAGCCCTCAAACCCGATCAATTTCCTTCGGAATTGGTTGACATGCTCAATCACCAAGGGCTTTTGGATACGTACCTCACCATAAAAGTGTATACGTACCCCGAATTGGTGAAGGAGTTCTATCAATATTTGGTGGCCGTCAAATGCGGTGATAAACTAGAAATCACCACTAAGGTCCGAGGCAAGGAAATCATACTTTCCGAAGGCCGCTTGGCCAAGCTCTTAAAATTGACCACCACGGGTGTGTCAGACTACGACCGAAAAGGGTGGATTGGTACTCAAAACACGGGGTACAAAGACTACCTCGGATACTTACTCGGAAAGGAGGAAGGTTTCACTTCGGCCACACGGCCAAACAGGAAATGGCTAACCGCGGAGCAAAAGATATTGGTTATGATTGTGACTGACAGCCTATTGCCCACAAATAATAAAAGCAAGGATGTGGGAAGTCTGGAGTGTACTTTTGCCTATCTCTTAAAACACAAAATTAAGTTCAATATGCCGGCCCTCATGTTGAAACACATGGAATTTTGTAAAACTAGCAACCGACTTAGCCTACCCTACGGGATGATCCTGAGCTGGATCATGGAGAAAAAGGGGGTAGACCTAAGCCACACAGAGGTCAAGACCGCAAATGGCATGGCTTTCAATGCTCAGAATCTCCGTCGCAATGATATCTACTACATCGAAGGGGGACAATACATCAACCTCGAAGAGATTTACCTTAAAAGCCCGAAGAGGAACGAAGGGAATTGGTCGATCAACTAAATATCTCCAACAAGAAACTCAAGCGGGCAATGCAAGACTGTGGGGAACCAGGAGAAAATGAGGAGCAAGAAGAAGATAGCGAGCCTAATCCACCGGCACCCACGCGAGCGAGGGGAAACCCAAGGGGTTTAAATGAAGAATCAGTCAACGAACGCATCCTCGCACAGCTCACCCGACAGAACCAAATCATGGATGAGGGATTCTCATCCCTAATTCGCGCAACACGCGCTTTGGACCAAAGGGTGGCAACCATCAAGTCCATGTTGGGCACTCGCGGTGCATCCAGCTCGGGAGCAGGAAACCAAGCTAGACCCGAACTTTTCAATCACCACTTCACCAGAAATCCAGTCCACCCCAGCAAAGACAAACGCGCGGGGCCACACTTCCTGATCGGGAGGCCAAATTACGCGACGTCCAGGGGTGAAAGAGTGGATCCACACACCGGCTTCGGGGACGAAGCCTCTTGTAAGGGGGGGTGGGGGGAGAGTGTAACACCCCGTGTTACGACCCCTAAACCCAAATTAATTAATTAATTACTCAGCCCAAAAAAGGGAGTTAAAATCTACTAATAAGCTAAAAGGGGGTCCACCATGGTCCGTGGGCCTTTATCCCTAAAGCCAACCCCTTAGTCATATAAGAAATAGAATTAGTAAACCCATGCCACCTAGACCCTAATTATGACTCCTAATTATATAAATAGAGGCATAGGAGACACCTAGAATTCACACCACAAATAATCTCTCACCACACAAGAAGTTCCAAGAATCCCCTTAGGAGAAATCAATAAAGGAGAAATCTTAAAGAAAGACCCTTCATAGCCAATGAAATTAATTAAGGCTAAGAGGTAACCCATGTCTCAACAAAACCTATTTTCTTCGCTATAATCTCTTTCCTTGGCCTCCCTCTATATTCTTGTGTCTTGATTGAATTCTTCTATGATAATTGTGTCATGTTCTTGATGATTGATAAGATGACTTATATGCTTTCTTGAGAATCTTGATGACCTTGATGTTAAAAAGATGTTCTTGGTTATGATATGATGGTTCTTGACGAATCTTGATATTTTCTTGATGTTAAGAATAAAATATGTTATTGATGATTTGGGGGGGGGGGGGGGGGGGGGGGGGGGGGATTAGAGCCCTAGGTTGGATTGCGAATTTGTATTGAAGATGTTCTTGATTTATATTTGGGTGGGAATTCGCATGTTCGGGTGTTGTTTGTATTTAGAAGCCGTAATAGGATGAGTCCTACATGATTCTTGCTTTTGATCCGTTATTTGCTTGTGTGATGTCGTTATTTGCGATTAAAAGTGTCTAAGCATGGTTTCGGGTTCCACAAAGGATCCCGTGACGAATTTATGATGTATGAGTCAGTGGGGGATAGGTGGGGGTGGGGGAACCCACCACCTACCCGCTGCCCAAAAGGGCACTGCCCGGCAGCGGGCGCCGGCCACCTGCTGCCCGGAACAGTGCCCACCGGCGGGCAGCCGGCGGGTGACCCCCACCCACATGCTACCCGCTGGTCCATGCCCCCCCTCGGGTCCCCGGCTTCCCCGTTTGATGTTCCCCGTTCCCCATGGTGTCCCAATGGACCCCGTTTGTCGTGCCTGAGTCTAGTTTGGAATTTCGGGTACCATTCGTAGGTTAAACGAGTCTTAGGAATTGCATGCTAGTTGAATTGGTAACCCGTGGACCTAGGTGGAAGTTACATGAGCCCTTAGGAATTATTCTTAGTATGAGAATGATCACATGTAAGCTTAATTATATGTCTCCCCCCTTCCCTATGTGAATTGTGTGTTATTATGTGCTATTGTGTGTTACGTGATGCATGACCCCAACTTGGTTAAGATCAATTGGGCTATACGGGCAGTTGAATCGGCTGAGAACCATCCCAACTGTTAACCAGGCCGGTTAAGATCGGTCAGGGATATTAAAATGATATAGGACTGAGGTCCACTATACGGGCAGTTGAATGGGCTGAGAACCATCCCAACTGTTAACCAGGCTGGTAGAGACCAGTCAGGTATATAAAGATTATGTATAGGACTGAAGGTCCACATGGGCCTCGGTGATATGACCCACCGACCTGGACGCGCCAGGCGGTGTGTAGGGCCAACAAGCCGAGGAAGGCTGTAGTCCACCGACCTGAGTAATAAGGCGGTGTGTAGGGCTATGGCTGGCTGCGATCCACCGAGTGGTGGGACATCGGTATGTAGGACCGTAGTCTCCGAGGATCTTTGCCCACCGACTGAGTTTAGCTCAGCGGTGTGTCGGGCTTGATCCGCTACGGCCCACCGATTGTGCGCATCAACGGTGTATAGGGTCGTAAGTCCCCCCTTGTAAAGGGGATCGCGGTCCACCGACTGGGCACGTCAGCGGTGTGTCGGATCGTGGTCCGACGTTGAATTCGTCAGCGGTTCTCAAAGGGTTGGTTGCGATCAACTCCCCTCGTACCGCGGTACTGAGGTAGGGTGCTGCGGGGCCGTGTTAATGCTATAAGCATTAACCCTCTTGTTCGGGGCATGCGATTGGCCCCGTGGCGCCATTAATGATTATGTGATATGAATGATAATTAGATGATGATGTGGATTGGAATTTAGAAGTGGCTTGTGACCGTAAATGCGTATTCCTTATGATGTTATTTCTACTTAAATGCGTATTGTTGTCTGACGTGCTTATCCCGATTTGCTGAGTCTATTCCTGGTTTTAAAACTAGTGTCTCTTAAGTATATATCTTCCAGGTTCGAAATGGTTTTCGTATATCTATATTTATATCTATCTATACTATATTTCAACGCGTTGGAGTGGGTTACCAGCATCTCTCGCTGAACAGATATATTTGGCTTTCAGGCACAGAGGAGTAGACACTGGAGCGCGCTAGAGATTTGGAGCGTAGAGTAGATAGTTTCCCTTTCGGCCTGCGTGCCATGCTTATGTATTTACATTATTGAGGATATTAGTTAGTTAGCCTGTGCACCTGAGTTCTCTAGCTCAGGTGTGGCATAGCACCCCGTACTCTATTATATTTTGTTTTGGGATTTAATGAGAATTTACCTTTATTATATAAGTCTTAAAAGTTGAAAAATTTCGGGGTGTTACACTATTCCTACAGTAAACGAGCAAGTTTTGGAAACACGTAACGAAAATAATCAATATGAAACAATGGTGTTTGATGTAGGTGGTTCATCATTTATTCCATTTCATCTGGAAAATAACCAAGAAGAAGAGCCACATACAAGTGCACTAAACTTTTATGATTTAGTAAACACGGCTAGACAACCTTTGTCACCTGGTTGTGTTGATGAAACAGAGTTGTCATATGCATTGAAGATGATGAATATAAAGGCAACTTTTAACATTTCACAGCTAGCAATGGATCAAATATTTGAGTACAATAAGGATATAATGGGTCCAAATAATCGAGTGCCATTTAGTTATTATGATTCAGAGAAATTGATTTCAAAGCTGGGGCTTGATCATGAAAAGATTGATTGTTGTGTTAATAGTTGTATGTTGTACTATAAATCTGATATCAATGAGCGACATTGTAAGTTTTGTGGCGAGTCTCAGTTTAAACCGCGACTGCATACTTGTGCTCGTGGGAAAGAAGTTCCTAAGAAAAGGATGCATTACTTGCCTCTCATCCCTGGATTGCAACGATTGTATGCATCACAAAGTTCTGCTGAGCACATGAGGTGGCATTATGAAAATCACCGTCAACCAGGTATTATGTGTCATCCTTCAGATGGTGAAGCGTGGAAACACTTTGATACTCAGTATCCCGACTTTGCAGCAGATCCTCGGAATGTAAGACTAGGTTTGTGTGCTGACGGGTTTTCTCCTTTTGGTTTAAATGCTAATTCATATTCTTGTTGGCCGGTTATGGTTGTTCCATATAATCTCCACCTTCAATGTGCATGACTACCCCGTATATATTCTTAACTTCTATTATTCCCGAGGAACACAACCCAAAGGCGAATATTGATGTCTATTTGCAACCTTTAATTGATGAGCTTCAGTTGCTATGGGATACATGGGTTTTAACTTATGATGTCTCGTTAAAGCAAAACTTTATGATGCGAGCTATGTTGGTGTGGACCATCAATGACTTTCCTGCCTATGGTATGTTATCTGGATAGCAAACAGCAGGAAAACTAGCATGCCCTTATTGCACTCATTATACTAAATCTTTCTATTTAAAAAATGGGCGTAAAACATGTTGGTTTGATTGTCATCGACAATTTCTTCTAATGGATCACCCTTTTAGAAAAAATCGCAATTCCTTCTTAAAACATCGGGTAGAGAAATCAAGACCCCCAAGGATTTTGACAGGGGAAGAGTTGTTGCCTACTATTGAGATGTTGCAAAAAATTACTGATGGGCCAATCGGTCGACTTGAAGGGTTTGGATGTGCACATAATTGGAAGAAAAGAAGTATATTTTGGGATTTACCATATTGGAAAGATAACCTCCTCCGTCATAACCTTGATTTCATGCATATAGAGAAGAATGTGTTTGATAACATCTTCTACACAGTTATGGATGTTAAAGGAACTAGAAAAAACAAAGACACACCTGCTGCTCGTTTGGATATAAAAGAAATATGTCATAGACCACAACTCGAATTGGTGGAACATAATGGTCGATATCTTATGGCCGAAGGCGAGTTACAGTTTGAGCCAAGATCAGCAGACAGTTGTGTACGAGTGGTTAAGAAATCTAAAATTACCTGATGGGTTTTCTTCAAATATAAGTAACTGTGTTGATTCAACATGTTCAAAATTGTGTGGGATGAAAAGTCATGATTGTCACATTTTTATGCAGTGTCTTCTGCCAAGTGCCTTTATATTTTTACCAAAATCACACTGGAAGGCTTTAGTTGAGTTAAGCATATTTTTTCGAGATCTATGCTCAACTTCTCTCAGGGTTGACACGTTGAATGAAATGAATAATTCCATTGTCCTTATACTCTGTAAGTTAGAGCGTATTTTCCCCCATCGATGTTTGATTGCATGGAGCATTTACCTGTACACTTGGCTAATGAAGCACGTCTAGGTGGACCAGTCCAATATCGTTGGATGTATCCATTTGAAAGGTTCATTAACCATCTCAAATCTAAAATGAAGAATAAGAGATATGTTGAAGGGTCGATATGTGATGCATACTTGATTGAAGAGACAACACATTTTGCATCATTTTACTTTGAAGATAATGTGCAAAGTAGGAGGACACAGATTGGTAGAAATTTGAACGATGGTGGAATTGACCCTAACTTGCCAAGAACATTATCAGTTTTTAATCGACCAGGCCGTCCAATCGGCGCGAAAGGTCAAAGATATTTGGACACTAAAGAGCGATTCACAGCTCATCAATATATATTGCTTAACTGTGAAGAGGTTCAACCAATTTTAAGGTATGCACTATGCCTTTATTTAATTGCATTGTTTGTATTGGACATTTTACAATTGTTTTCTTTGTAGGTTGTATGACACAGGTTTACGGCAGTATAATCCGGGTGTCACTGATGAAGACATTGATAATGAAGTCGAAAAGAATTTTGCAAGATGGTTTAAAGATTATGTAATATTATAAGAATAATATCCTTATATTTTTGTTTTTGTAATTCACATATGCAAGTAACTAATTTTAACTATTAACATTGCAGGTTTACAATCCTGGAAATAATATTTGTAACCAATCGTTGACTGATTTGGCATGCGGCCCACTACTGCAAGCTACTACATATAATGGTTATGTTGTTAATGGTTTTAAGTTTCAAACCGAAGAACATTGTGTTCGAAAGTCAACAAAAAATTTTTGAGTGTCCATAAATGGGACAAGTTTGTCACATGATGAATCATTTTTCTTCGGCATTTTGAAAGAGATTGTTGAAATTGAGTACCCAAATATTCCATTGAAAAGTGTGGTGTTGTTTAATTGTGAATGGTTTGACCCAACACTAAATACAGGTACCAAATTGGATTTTGACAGTGGTCTTGTGGAGGTGTATTGTAGGAGACGGTATAAAAAGTATGATCCTTTTATAATTGTACAAAATGCATGTCAAGTGTGTTATATTCCATACCCTAGAGGTATAAGAGAAAAATTGAATTTGTGGATTTTTTTAAATGTCCGACCAAGATGAACAATCGATAATGCTTATAAGCACATTGAGAGTTATCAACATGATGGCATACCTATGCCAACATATGATGTGGGTTTAGTTCAAGAGGGTGGTGATGATTTACTGCACAATCCAGTAGTTTTGGATGAAGCTGAAGTTAACCCAATTGGAAGTACGCAAGGACTAGATGACCACTATGAAATAGAGGATGAGAGTGAAGAATCTGAGCAAGATGATGAAGTTGTTTATGAAGATAGTGAGAATGATGATGGAGAGAATGTTGAATTTAATAGAGATAGTGAAGAAGATGACTGAATGGTGTTGTGGTTTTTATTTATTTATTTTTAATTTTGTTATTTGATGAGATAATGTGTTGTGTTTATATTGTGAATATTTATTTTAAATATGTATAAGTAAATATGTATAAGTAAATAAGCGGAAAAAAAGAGGAATAGTGGAAATAGAGAAGCGGGAACTCTAGGTGGGAAAAAGAAAAATTTAGATACCCTCTTTCAGTCTCTCTTATAGACAACCATACTCTCTTGGCCTCTTTGAGTCTCTCTGGCAAAAACTCCTGCGAACTGAGTGCCACCACCGTTATGTGCCGCCACCATTTGCGACCGTAGTGCAGAACCACCGTATCCTCGTGCCAGTCGATCTGAGCCTCATCTGCTGCTTCATCGTCTGCCAGAAGGGAAGAACAACCCTAGCCTTCTACCGCCAAATCTGTATGTATACGAGCCTACCGCGGTCACAACGTTGTTGTTTGGTGTTGTGAAATCTCCCGTAATGCCTCCTTCCCCTTTTTTATCGCTTCAATTTCAGTTTATATATACTATTTTCTGCTTTAATTTCAGTCACAACAGCCCTTTTTTCGCTTTAATTTCAGTCACAACAGCCATTTTTTCCGCTTTAATTTCGCTTCCCGTAATGCCTCCTCCCTATAATGCGTTGCTTTATTTTTTGAAATCTCTACACTTTCAAAAATTTCTGCTTCATATACAACCACGCCTACACAGACACTAATCGCAGCTTTTTTGTTTGTGTAAATTTCGGATTGAAGAGCTTACGAAGAAGGCATATAAAATTTCTGCCTGGAGTGGAGAAGCTTCTATAGATAGTGCACTGTAAGTGAATTGGTTAGTGAAATTAAGCCTAACTAATTACTGTAATGTTAAATTGAAAGTTTTGTATTGAAATCGGAAGTTTTGTAGTGAAATTAAGCCTAGCAAGCTACTCTAATTAAGCATAACATTATTGTAATGAAAGTATTAAAAAAAGAGTGAATTCCATTTTTGGTCCTACTTTTATAGGGGCGTTTCCAATTTCAGTCCACTTTAATTTTTTTTGCCACTTTACAACCACTGTTATTGAATGTGTTCCACTTTTAGTCCACCGTTAATATTTCCGTCAAGAGGCCGTATAATCAAAGTGTATTTTGGTCTTTTTATGTTTGTCTCTTCTCTTTTAATCCAGGCGCTTCATCCTCCTCCTCCGATATTCAAAGATGGCTCTTCGAACAACGAGAATAGGAAGCCAAAGCTACATTATTTCGTTCGTTCCAACATGGGCCGGCGAGGTTTCTTAGGTTTTAGGTTTAATGTTCTCATTTCTTTAGTCAAACATAGTCTTGGATGAGAAGAAAGGTCAAAATATCCCTAGATTAAACGGCCTCTTGATGGAAATACTAACGGTGGGACTAAAAGTGGAACACATTCAATAATAGTGGTTATAAAGTGGCAAAAAAAATTAAGATGGACTAAAATTGGAAACGCCCCTATAACAGTAGGACCAAAAATGAAATTCACTCTTAAAAAAATAATAAGCTAATATTTAATTATTTAAGATAGATTCAACAAATAAAAATAAATCAAGTAATGTTACCTTTTCTTGGGATGTTTAATCTTCTAATAGAAATGTGCCAGCAAAGTTGTATGAAGAGGAACCATTTGCAGCTGCCTCTATTGCTCAAGTAAACCATGTTGTGTTGAGAGATCATCAAGAAGTGGCTGTCAATGTTTGCAAATTGGGTAAAATTTATGCTTGAAGTTCCATTATTCATAACTCATATTTTCTTTGTTTATCACTTTACTATTGTGTAGATGTCACAACAAAGTAAAAGAAATAGAGGTAAAGGTAAAACAGTTACGGGTAGTCATTCACAAGCTGACATCTCACAACCGCCATCGTTGCATGCATCAATTGATGATCCGGAAGAAGGAAGTACAGCTGTAATGGAAACACCACGTAATCAAGTCCATAGACGGTTGGAGGACACTAACTCTGAGCGTACTCCCTCAAGTTCAAGGCCCATAGAGCATACTACTGAAGAGCCTAGCGAGCATACTTCTGATGCAGCTTCCGCGCGTATTGATGAAGCTGCTTTAGGTGGAGGAGAGGGTATGACAACAGATTCACCGCCAAGAACGATTCCAGCAGACTGATTTACGACTTTTATTCACACAGTTGGCGGAGCTGCGTAAGACTTCATTTAATTTAATTTATGATTTTTGCTGCAATTATTTTAGCTATTTAGTATGATGGATTTTAATAAATTGTTTACATGCATTAGGAAAGTGATTATGCAGTCCAATAATATATTGTAATTCTTTTTTTCTATTCTTTTTGCATGATAATTCAGATTTGAGCCTCATTCAGCACACCGTGAGATCATACTTTGTATACAATGGATGTTCACACAGCCAATAAAATCATTTAAGTATATTTGATGAGGACAACCAAAGGCTCAAAGATCAACATACAAATAAGAGAAGTCACAATTACAAGTTCAAAAGCTAAGAAATTGCGACGGGTTGTAAATGGATTAATCCATGCAATTTGCCAAAAATAAGTGAGGAATTAATCTAAATGGTCCAAATTTTCGTGGCTGCATTGGGACAATTCAAATGAAGCTAAACTCAATCCATTAAGGCAAATAAATTCTCATTTAGTATAGTTTTAATATTATTCATGTGCTATATTTAATTTATTTTAGGTTACATGTCTTGGATGAATGAATACCATTCATTGCCTTGTAATGGAGTCTTTTGATCTCCTTGAGAGTTATGTATTAGCCTATTTAAAGGCTAAGAACAATCAGAATTTTAAAAGATAGAGATGAATGAAGTTGAATGAAAGAAATGCTAAGGCATTTTGTTTTCTCTCATGTGATTTGGGAGATGTTCTTTTAGGCTTATCAAGATAATACCAATCTTGTGGTGCCATCCATTCCTTATCACCTAAGACCAAGGTGTGGCGGAAATATCCTTATACAAAAACACAAAAATAATCCCAAATTCAGCCCCTACATCAACCAATTCCATCTCCAACACCCATAAACTGTAATTGTTGTTCCTGCTGTTTAGGTGAGGAAAAGATCGGGCAATCAAAGGACTCTTTGGTGAATCGACTCTCGAGTTCACCCTCAAAGATCCGTATCAGTTTGGTATTAGAGCTTTGGGTTCATTCCTCACACAAAAGAGGTTAACACTCTACCAATCAATTCTTGTTTCATTTGTTTCTGCAGTAAATTTTGAGAACTCCATAACCTTTATTTTAAGTTCTTTGCAGGTTAATGGATGTGATTCAAGGGTTGTAAATCATTTGGAAGGAATGGTATTGTTATGCCATGATCTACAAAGCGCGGGATCACACACTCTCCTTGGTGAAGGTATTAAAGTCATATGGTCGGAAAATTACTCATTTCCATTTGACCGAGGAAAGTGTGATTCGAGGACGAATCTTCTCGAAGAGTGATGGAATGATGAGGACACGACCCAAATAAATTAAAATATCACTATGCCGGTTCAAAAATATAAAGAAGAAGGTCCTAGAAGGCTCATTGAACCTAATCATCATTGAAATGAAGTCATATAATTAAAATGTAGTTATTTTAGTTAATTAAAATGCATTTATGTTAAATTTAATTAGTGACCTTTTGTTTTCTTTATTTCTATGTTACTAGTTCAAGGGAGATGAATGTTCTTTAATGCCTTGTAAATAGTCTTCTATAAAAAGGAGGTTAAAACATCATCTTGTAGGGAGAATTTTGGAGATTGAATCAAAAGAAAATGTTTAGGCATTTTATTGTCTCTCATGTGATTTGGGAGATGTTCTTTTAGGCTTATCAAGATAATACCAATCTTGTGGTGCCATCCATTCCTTATCACCTAAGACCAAGGTGTGGCGGAAATATCTTTATAGAAAAACACAAAAATAATCCCCCAAACCAACCCCTACATCAACCAATTCCATCTCCAACACCCTCAAACCGTAATTGTTGTTCCTGCTGTTTTGGTGAGGAAAAGATCGGGCAACCGAAGGAATCTTTGGTGAATCGAATCTTGAGTTCATCCCCCAAAGATCCGTATCAGTTTGGTATCAGAGCTTTGGGTTCATTCCTCACACAAAAGAGGTTAACAAGATAATAGAGATAGACCCAATTGTGTTGAAATTTTTTTTGGAAGTACCCAACCTAACACTCTATTGTTTCATGAAAGTTTTGTGTTAAAATCATATTCCTATAAACACAGAAAATTCGTTGAATTCCGGCCACTGTTAGAACAGTTTCTGTCAACATTTCAGCCTGCACTGTTGAGAGAACAAATTCCAAAAAAAATACTTCCACATATCCAATTGCTTTGAAATTTTTTTTGGAAGTACAAAACTTACCACTCTTTAGTTTCATGAAAAGTTTGGGTCAAAATATAATCCACAATATTCCAGAAAATTCTTCAAAGTCACTCTTAAAATCTGTCCAGATTTGTGTTGCCATTCCTTGTGTTTTCTAGTTTATTGTTCATTGTTTCATATTATCCATGGAGTCTTTTGAGTTAAATACACTTCAACAAGGATCTCTTAGTGTGGAAGAATTCTACAATAAGTTAAGAGATTTGATGATCCGTGATGACGTGATTGAACCAGCTATGATTTCTAAGAACAGATTTGTGTATGGTGTTAGAAAAGAAATTGCACGATTGCTTCCTCATCGGTGCAAGTGCTTGTTTACTTTACTATACAATGCCAAACAAATTGAAGAGAAATTGCAGAAAAAAGAGGTTGAGAATTTGATACCTTTTTCCTTGTCATATGATGAGGGCTCAAAAGAAATGAATGAGGATGTAAACATGTGTGAACACAAATGTGAAAACAAAGATGAGGAATATTTGAGTGAAAAAGAAGGAAAGATTGAGAAAAAAAGTGAAGATGAGGAAGAAGAATTGTCTTATGAACTTTGTGAGAAAGAGAATGAGGGAGAAGACCTTGAGAACCAAATAATCTTTGTTTCAAGTTTATTGCATGTTCATGAATGTAATTCAAGGATTGAGAATAGGTTTGGAAGCATGACAAAGGGACATCAAAAGTTAAATGCATTTGTGGTAATGTTGTGCCAAGTTCAAGGAAACATGGGATCACTCACTTTCATTGATGCAGACATACAATTCACACGTTGGGAAATTTACTCATTTCCATTTGACCGAGGCAAGTTTGATTCGAGGACGAATCTTCTCAAAGAGTGAGGGAATGATGAGGACAACCAAAGGCTCAAAGATCAACATACAAATAAGAGAAGTCACAATTACAAGTTCAAAAGCTAAGAAATTGCAACGGGTTGTAAATGGATTAATCCATGCAATTTGCCAAAAATAAGTGAGGAATTAATCTAAATGGTCCAAATTTTCGTGGCTGCATTGGGACAATTCAAATGAAGCTAAACTCAATCCATTAAGGCAAATAAATTCTCATTTAGTATAGTTTTAATATTATTCATGTGCTATATTTAATTTATTTTAGGTTACATGTCTAGGATGAATGAATACCATTCATTGCCTTGTAATGGAGTCTTTTGATCTCCTTGAGAGTTATGTATTAGCCTATTTAAAGGCTAAGAACAATCAGAATTTTAAAAGATAGAGATGAATGAAGTTGAATGAAAGAAATGCTTAGGCATTTTGTTGTCTCTCTTGTGTGTTGAGAGATGTTATTCTAGGCTTATCAAGATAATACCAATCTTGTGGTGCCATCCATTCCTTATCACCTAGGACCAAGGTGTGGCGGAAATATCTTTATAGAAAAACACAAAAATAATCCCCCAAACCAACCCCTACATCAACCAATTCCATCTCCAACACCCTCAAACCGTAATTGTTGTTCCTGCTGTTTTGGTGAGGAAAAGATCGGGCAACCGAAGGAATCTTTGGTGAATCGAATCTTGAGTTCATCCCCCAAAGATCCGTATCAATATTCCTCAACATTTGAAAGATGTGTGGTTTAATGAGTTAAGGGTAAGTTATTGAATGTGAAATCACTTCTTTTTGTGTCTCAATTGCAGAATTTACAAAACATTCATGACTTTGAATTTATTTTGATTGTCAATAGAAAAAGCATCGTTGGGACCCATTGGAGGAGGATACAGTTCGCTGCATCATTCAAAAAAAAAAAGGTGCAAAGTTGCTTTCAGACCATCTTCGAGAAGCTCGTGAGGGCTTGGCAACAAATAGAACCAAACCAGACTGGATTTCAGAGGACGTGATGGCTGGCTTAATTCACATTTGGGAGAGTGAGGGTTCAAAAATCTTTCCGAAAAAAACAAGAAGAATAAAAATTCAGACTACGGCGGACTAGGTGCATCATTTCACAGTTGTGGTTATATTCAAATGACTGAGCATCGTAGAAGATTGGTAAGTGTTAAGTGTTGGAATATCAGAATAGTATGTGTATTTCATATATTGCTGTACAAGTAGAAGGAATATTTATACATAGGTTGAAAGACTACTAGCCATAGGATTCAAAATTCAGTAACAGTAAATTTGAAAATAATTAATATAACTCTAACAACCCTTATTCATCGAACATTAAGTTTGAAAATAATTAATATAGTTTATCCTATAATATTATACTGAGTATGTTGTGTATTTTGTATATTGTTCTTGAATAGAAAGAAAAGTTGGGAGAAGATCCAAGTCATGCAGCCTTGTATGAACACACTCATAAGCGCAAAAATGGAAATGGAGCATATGTTTGTAGGAAAACACAGAAAGTTGTTGTAAGAAATATTCTTCTTATTACTTCTATTCTAATTATCACATGAAATTATTTTAGTAGGTGAACATACTTTGTCATATTCTATAGGATACAGCGAATGACTTACAACAAACTCAGCCTGATGTATCGAATGCATAGTTGTGGTTGGAGGCCACCTGCGGTGTAAAGAGAGGAGGCTATGTATATAGGTTTGGCTCAGTTACTCAGCATTACTTCCCGGAGGCTTCAAGGGGATCAAATTCTAAATCAGGAGTGTCATCTTCCAATGCAGCTTTGATAGCAGAAATTCAACAAATGCGGGAAGAGAACAAGATGTTTAGGGAAGAGAACAAGATGTTCCGGGAGCAGGTTAAAAAGATGGGTGCTATATTTTCATAGTTCAGTCCAAATTCTGAATGGTTAGCCTCCTTGAATGTAAACAACTCTACTTCAACCAATGATGAAAACACAAGCACCTAGTGATGAAGATTAAGCGGTATATATTTTCATGACTTTTTGTTGGTGTATGGTAATGTTCTTACTGCTATGTAGTTTTTAGTGGTTAAGCACACTATAACTCCCTAACCTAGTAGTTAGTAAAGGTAGGTTTAAGTTTTTTGGACAGTGCTAGCCTCTCCTTTGTTATGAAGTCATTAAGTTAGCACATGCTTTATTTTGATGGGAGAAACTCGTACATGCTTGTTCATGTTCCTAATATGTTTATGGTGTATGAAAATAGCATGTTGTTGGAAGTACTATGAATATGACTATATTTTTGTTGTAAATGTTTTTTATGTTTAAATATATTTTCAAAAGGTATTATGTGCTGCTGGAATGACAAGGTGATCTGTTGCTGACTTGCTGCAGATAGGAACCTTGTCATGGCCCTGTGGAAAAAGAGAGAGTGAATCTAGTAAAATTGGGGATGAGTGGAGGGTGGTATAAGGAAGGGGTAAGGCAAAAACAACGATTTGTTTTTTTGCAAGTTTTGCTGAGAGGTTGGTGACAGAGGCAGTTACTGAGCTGGGGAGCTATCTGGAAGACTGCAACAGCATTCAAGACTTTAAAAGTGGAGTATGCTGCTTTGGGGAAGTTGATCTCATGTTTGGGAAAGGATTCCTCTTGGAAGTTTGATAATGATGCTGACCTGTGGGCTGTGATCTACAAGGATGAGGTTGTTGGAAACTGATTGCAGCAGGAATAACAGAAATGGAGCTTAGGCAGAGCTCTTGATATAATTGAAGGATGATTGGAGGGGATATGGCCCCTGGAACAGTGGTAGTATAAGGCCACTCTAACCTAGATTTGTGACTGATCTGCACTATTGCTTAGTTGAAGAAATGAAGTCTTGTATGCTATTTACTTGGCTTGAAGGTGGCTTACGTTTCTGTGATTGAAGCTCAGTTGTGCAAAGGGAGACTTGGTTCCCCTATTACTGAGATTGAGCTGCATGAACCTTTGTCTGCTGATGAGGTGGGACTGCCTATTTGACTGCATCCACTTGGTCTGGTGGGGTGGGTACATAGGGGCTTGGCTTTGGTTGGAGGAAACAATTATGAAATTTTGAAAAAAAAAAGATGAATGCATAAGCATGTTGAAAAAAGAAAAAAGAGAAGAATTGAAAAATGAAATGGTTTGATGATGTGTGTTAGTGGTAAGATGTGAACAGAAGGAGGTGTGTTGGTGTGAGGGTGGGTGAGGGAGGCCATTGCTCAGTTTGAGAGTCCTATCCTTCTTTAACCGCGATGCTCAATCTTTAGTAGGAGGGGGACTCCTTGGATGCCTTGTGCACGGCTGAGGTCCACCCACGAATGCATAAGGCACTTTGTGCCATTTTAGTATCTTAGTTTTTGATTTGGAGTTAGTTTGCGGAGTCACTTTTGCGCTCTTTGTATAGACTTTTGAAAGTTTTTTTAATAAATGTACAATTTCCAATATATATATATATATATATATATATATATATATATATATATATATATATATATATATATATATATTCAATTTGAAATTTAGTGTGTTCGCTAATTTGTTGATGATATAATTTATAATAACAGGTAGAAATAAAATTATGGTAATATAAAAATAATAAAAATATTTAATATGATTTAAGATTTTCCTACCAACAATTGGAAGGAAATTTATAACATTCAGTACTTGATATTTCCATCGAACAGTTCGTCTGAATTTCCGTCCAACAATTGGAAGGAAAACACAAAAATATGATATGCTCATTTTTCGTCCAACGTTGGTCAGAATTTTCGACCAACACAAAAAATTGAACGGAAATTCCCACGTTTTAAAATGGTGGGATTCTATCCGGAATTTCCATCCAATTTTTGTTCGTTGGACGCTATTTCCGACGAAAAACCGTAGTTGGACGGAATTTCCCACAATGGTTTTTCCGAACGTTCGTTTCGGTCGGTATGTTGGACGAAAAGGTTATTTTCGACCTATATATCGTGGTTTCCGTCCAACAAACATTGGACGGAAAACGCGAGATTTCCAGCAGTGACCGCAGGCATGGGCGGATGTACAGTTGGGGTAGCTGCCCCCTCCCCCACCCCCACCCCCTATATATATATATATATATATATATATATATATATATATATATATATATATATATAGTTCATTATTAGTATAAGTATTAAAAAACAGATTATGTAAACAAAAGCTTTATTAGACAAAGTGGTAGGAAACACGTTTGAATCTTGAAATTACTTAGGTTTAAGGCTTTGCATTGGCAAAATCACATCCTTTTTTGCATGCATACATATACATAACTTTCTTTATATTAATAATGAGATGTGTAATTTATAATGTGTTTTATATTCGAATTGTTTTATCAAATTAATTATGTTTCATATTTTGTTATAAATATTTTTATAAAATTTTAATATGTTTTATTTTTTGATATATCCAAAAATATTTATTGTTATACTTCTTAAGTGTTTCATTTTTTTTTCAAACATTTTCTTTTATTTTAATTTGTTGTTCCCACTGAAAAAAATTCCTGGATCCGCTACTGACCGCAGGTCTTGTTATACACTGATTGGAATTTTATGCTATGTTTAAGCTAGCACATTAGATTTTGTATAGGATTTGAAATAAAAAATTTAGGGTGTTTTCAAATCAATTAATTTATTAAAAATATAATTAAAAGAAAATGGGTATCCGCAATTGTTCCAGCTTAGGAACAGTGTGGATACCCAATTTATTTTTTTAAAATCTGCGACTATTCTTAGATAAGAACAGTCGCGTATGATCAACTTTCTGCAACTGTTCCATAATAGTTGATGTTATAAATTATAACATTTGATGTTAGTAAAGTATATCAACATTATGGATCCTTAGTAATTTTGTCTTTGAATATAATATTTGATGTTATAATTTATATAATTATATATTGATCAAAATATTCTTAATATATTATAACAAATCAATTTCGTGCATCACACGGGTGAAAATACTAGTAAGTAAATGCAAAAAAAAAAAAAGCTTTTGCAGATTTTCATCAACACCACTATTATTACGGAGCCCATCCTCCAGTTAATTCATGATATTATTAAAAAAAATCAACAAGACATGGAAGAATGTACTGCTGTAGGGGAATAGGGCTGACGTAGGGGCTGATGCAGCCGCCAACTACTTGCCTTTTTCGCCTGAATTAACTAAGGAAACTTCTTAAATGAGCGGAGATTGCTTCCGTAGAATCCGATGATACGCGTCCCTGGATGTGCACCCGGTCAGGAATGGTCTCGGCTACGCGGTGGCGCCTTCCTGGGTGCTTGCCCATAGTCAATGGCATTCTGTCCACAAAGCCTGGTCGCCTGGCTGGGTCCCGAAAAGGCACTCGGTCGGGGACGCACCGCCCGTGTGGCCTGGCCGCCCAACTGAGCCCTGCGGGGTGTTCAATCACGGACACGCCGATCACCGTAACTGGTCGCTCGAATGTATCACTTCTGAGAGTCCGCTTGGGGACGCGCCGGCTGGCGGGCTGGCTGCTAGGAGGTGAGCCGCTGCCAGTGTGAGGCGTCCTGTACCGTGCCCGGGAGTTCCACAGGGATCTTCCTCTTATCAAGTAACGCATCGCCAGTAGACCCGGCTGCCTAGTCTCGCCTCCTGTTCAGGCGGCTGATTTGGGATATCTATTACTAGTCCCTCACTTTTTTAGGTTTTAACTTAACCTGAAAAAGTAAAGAAAGAGAAAAGAACACCAGTTGCCCAAGCACCCTGGCCGCCTGGCTTCTTGGTTTGCCCTGATTCGTCGGAAACTCGAGCGGGATCCCGGCTGATTCCGCTATTCCCGACTGGTCCCGCTGTTCATGACTGGTTCTACGGAGCGGTATTGTAACACCCCGTGTTACGACCCCTAAACCCAAAGTAATTAAGTAATCACCCGGCCCAAAAAGGGGGTTAAAATCCACTAATTAAATAAAAAGGGGTCCACCATGGTTCGTGGGCCTCTATCCCTAAAGACCAACCCCTTAGTCCTATAAGAAATAGAATTAGTAAACCCATGCCACCTAGACCCTAATTAGGACTCTTAATTATATAAATAGGGGCATAGGAGGCACCTAGAATTCACACCACAAATAATCTCTCACCACACAAGAAAGTTCCAAGAACTCCCTTAGTAGAAATCAAGAAAAGAGAAATCTTAAAGAAAGACCCTTCATAGCCAAGGAAATTAATTAAGGCTAAGAGGTAACCCATGTCTCAACAAAACCTATTTTCTTCGCTATAAACTCCTTCCTTGGCCTCCTTCTATATGCTTGTGTTTAGACGAACTCCTCTATGCTATTTGTGATATATTCTTGATGATTGATAAGATGATTTATGTGTATTCTTGATAATCTTGATGATCTTGATGTTGAAAAGAGGTTCTTGATATTGATCTGATGATTGTTGACGAAGCTTGATAACTCTTGATAAAATATGGTTTTGATGATTTGGGTGGGATTAGAGCCCTAGGTTGGATTGGGAATTTGCGTTATGATGTTCTTGATATATATTTGGGTGGGAATTCGCATGTTCGGGTGTTGTTTATGTTTAAAAGTCATGATAAGATGAGTTATATGTGATTCTTGCTTTTGACCCATTAATTGACTACGTGGTGTCGATAATTGCGTTTAAAAGTGTCTAAGCATGGTTTCGGGTTCCACAAAGGATCCCGGGACGAATTTGTGATAAATGAGTTAGTGGGGGTAGGTGGGGATAGGGGTACCCGCCACCTACCCGCTGCCCGAAGATCACCGCCGGGCAGCGGGCAGGCGCAGGGCAGGCGTCCGCCCGCCGGCGACCCGCTGCCGGGCAGTGATCTTCGGCGGGCAGCCGGCGGGTGATCTCTCACCCACCGGCTACCCGCTGGTCCGTTACCCATCCCGGGTCCCCGGCTTCCCCGTTTGATGCCCCCCATTCCCCGTGGTGACCCAACGGACCCCGTTTGTCATGCTTAAGTCTAGTTTAATGTTTCGGGTACCGTTTGTAGGATAAAAGAGTCTTAGGAATTGCATGCTAGTCGAATCGATAACCCGTCGACCTAGGTGAAAGTCGTATGAACCCCTTAGGGCGATTCCTAGTATGTGAATGATCACACGTAAGCTTAATTATACGTCTCCCCCTTCCCTATGTGCTATTATGTGTTATTATGTGATAGTGTGTGTTACGTGATGCATGACCCCAACTTGGTTAAGATCAAAGTGGGCTATACGGGCAGTTGAATGGGCTGAGAACCATCTCAACTGTTAACCAGGCCGGTTAAGATCGGTCAGGTATATAAATATTATATAGGACTGAGGTCCACGATACGGGCAGTTGAATGGGCTGAGAACCATCCCAACTGTTAACCAGACTAGTAGAGACCGGTCAGGTATATAAAGATTCTATATAGGACTGAAGGTCCACATGGGCCTCGGTGATATGACCCACCGACCTGGACGCGCCAGGCGGTGTGTAGGGCCAACAAGCCGAGGAAGGCTGTAGTCCACCGACCTGAGTAATCAGGCGGTGTGTAGGGCTACGGCTGGCTGCGATCCACCGAGTGATGGGACATCGGTATGTAGGGTCGTAGTCTCCGAGGATCTTTGTCCACCGACTGAGTTTAGCTCAGCGGTGTGTCGGGCTTGATCCGCTACGGTCCACCGATTGTGCGCATCAACGGTGTGTTGGGTCGTAAGTCCCCCCTTGTAAAGGGGATCGCGGTCCACCGACTGGGCGCATCAGCGGTGTGTCGGATCGTGATCCGACGTTGAGTTCGTCAGCGGTCTCAAGGGGTTGGTTGCGATCAACTCCCCTCGTACCGCGGTACTAAGGTAGGGTGCTGCGGGGCCGTGTTAATGCTATTAGCATTAACCCTCATGTTCGGGGCGTGCGATTGATCCCGTGGCGCCATCACTGACTATATGATATGAATGATGATTGGATGATGATATGGTTTGGAGTTGAGAAGTGGCTTGTGACCGTATAAGCGTATTCCTTATGATGTTATTTCTACTTAACTGTCTATTGTTGTCTGATGTGCTTATCCCTATTTGCTGAGTCTATTCCTGGTTTTAAAACTAGTGTCTCTTAAGTATATATCTTCCTGCTTCGAAATGATTTTCGTATATCTATATATATCTATCTATACTATATTTCAACGCGTTGGTGTGGGTTACCATCATCTCTCGCTGAACAGATATATTTGGCTTTCAGGCACAGAGGAGTAGGCACTGGAGCACGCTAGAGATTTGGAGCGTAGAGTAGATAGTTTCCCTTTCGGCCTGCGTGCCATGCTTATGTATTGACATTATTGAGGATATTAGATAGTTAGCATGTGCACCTGAGTTCTCTTGCTCAGGTGTGGCATAGCACCCCGTACTCTTATATTATGTTTTGGGATTTAATGAGAATTTACCTATATTATATAAGTCTTAAAAGTTGAAAAATTTCGGGGTGTTACAGTTGGTATCAGAGCCTAAGTTTGACCCTAGGATAAGACCCTTAAGACCAGACCTTAGGACATTAGGCTTGAAGCACTAGGAGTTCAGTAAGATAGGAATTAGGTATTTAAGAACACAGGAATTAGGAATTTTAAGGCATGCGGTGAGATTGTGAGCCTACCTATCATCACATAACCTCTCCTCACTTTACCCCTCATTAATTTAAAAGACTCCCCTTCGCTTATCACATCAAGGTAAGGGTACAGCACTCTAACTCAAACGTTACTATAAACGTTAGCTCTATAGATCAGCATCATGGCACCAACCAGAAGACAATCAAGGACTCCAGAACCTACTACACAAGACCCCCTGGCTCAAACCCTACAACAACTAACCCAAGTCGCCCAAGCACTAAGCAACATAGCTCTCCGCAACAATCGACCACCACCACCTCCACCAAATACAAACTCAGAAATCGCCCGACAAGTTTCAAACCATAGACCACCCACTTTCTCAGGAGAAGAAGATCCCGCCATCCTTGAGGAATGGATTCGGACCTTCGACAAAATTCTAGGGCTAGTAGAATGCCCAGAGGAACGTCGTGTAGAGGTAACCTCATTTTACTTCGGACACGAGGCAGACATTTGGTGGATCCACGAGGGAC
Source organism: Ipomoea nil (assembly GCF_001879475.1). NCBI lineage: Eukaryota > Viridiplantae > Streptophyta > Magnoliopsida > Solanales > Convolvulaceae > Ipomoea > Ipomoea nil. Next base: position 96,018 of record NW_017617028.1, read on the forward strand.
CCACTTACAGACAAGAACCAGGATTCAACTGGGAAAGTTTGAAAACACGACTGCGGGAACGATTCTACCCAGCCCACATAAGAGCATCTATGCACGAAGAGTTCCTTCACCTAAAATAAGGAGCGACTACTGTCATGGAATACCATAAACGATTCCTCGAACTGGCATGCTTCGCGCCAGAAATAGTCTCTACAGAGACAACCAAAATAGAGAGATTTGTATCAGGCCTCAACTTCGAAGCCCAAAAAGCCCTTATAGTAAGCGGACCCCGGACGCTCAACGAGGCCTACTCCAGTGCCGCCAATCCCTATCGAATCCAACTACTACAGCATTGGTTTCAGGAACAGATTCAAAAAAGGAACACAGGAGGTGGGGCGCCACCCATGAAAAGAGCAAGAAACGACGCTAACGCAAGGCCAAGCAATCCAGCAGGATAGAGGCCACCCCCAAGAAACAGCGAAACTAATACAGGGGGCTTCCCCTGCCCAAAATGCCACCAAAGCCATAGGGGCAAGGACTGCTTAAGGAACCCCTTACGATGCTTCAATTGCGGGAAAGAAGGGCACAAGGCATTTCTCTGCCCTCAACCCTCAAACTCACGCCCTATGGTCATGGGCCGACACGGGGACACGAACAACCAAGGAAACTACGGTGCCTCCAGAAAAGAATTTGTCATGAGCCGCACGCAAGCCGAACTCGAGGACGAGGGCAACCCCGACGTAGGAAATATGACCCCAGAAGACGAAGATCACGCAAACCCGCCAGAAGGAAACCAGGAGGATGAATTTTGTTTAGGATAATATAACAAACCCCCTTTTTTGTAACCACCCCCGTAGTAGAATCACATGTTTAGACTAGTCACTTTGGAACTATTATAAATATAAAGCTAGATCGAAATAATATTGGCATGACAAAAGAAAACAAAGACTACCCGCAAAAAAAAAAAAAAAAAAAAAAAAAAAACGACAAGGACCAACATCTTCTACCACTAGGAGACAGAAGAGGGAAAAGGCAAAGAAATATCCCACAAGGGAGGCTAATGTTACCAATGAGAATTGAACTCTAGACCTTCCACTTATAAAACCAAACCCTTAACCACTAGACTATGAGTGTTTCTTGGAACATTAAGGGGGACACTCCTTTCTTAAACCCCTACAAGTCCCTAAAAACCCCCAAATCAAAAACCACAATCGCTCTCTCTTTCTCTCCCTCTCACCCCACCCCGCCGACAACCACCCGAGGCCCACACCCCACCAGCAGCCACCATCAAACGAGCCGCCGCCCATCTCCACCACCCCGCACGCCGCCGTCGACGTCCCGGAAGGCCACCGCCCCTCGCCCGGCCACGACCCGCTGCCACGCTCACCCGCAGCTCGCCCGACAATCGCCCCCTGCTAGCAGCCACCCGCTCCAGCCCTCGCACCCTCGCCGACGACCACAAACAGTAGGCCACGTCGCCGGAGAAACCATCGCCGCCGGAAACCCCCCACCGGAAAAATCGCCGGAAAAACTCGTCGGAAAATTCCCCCCCGAAGAACCCCAATCATGCCGAAAAAACCCCTCGGAATTCGAACCCCGAAGTGGAGCAACGCCGATTACATGGTAATCGGAGGTAAGGCCCTCGAACCCGACCAATTCTCTCGGGAGTTGGTCGACATGCTTAAATTTCAAGGACTCTTGGATACGTATCTCGCCATCAAAGGGGATATGTACCCCGAATTGGTGAAAGAGTTCTACCACCATTTAATAGCCGTCAAGCGGGGTGACAAGGTAGAGATCACTACCAAAGTTCGAGGCAAGGAGATAGTACTCTCCGAAGGCCGCTTGGCCAAACTCCTAAAATTGACCACCACCGGCGTGTCAGATTATGACCGAAAAGGGTGGATCAGTACCCAAGGCACGAGGTATATGGACTACCTCGGGTACCTACTAGGGAAAGAGGAAGACTTCACCTCGGCCACCCGGCCTAACAGAAAATGGCTAACCCGCTGAACAGAAGATACTAGTCATGATTGTAACTGATAGCCTGTTGCCTACGAACAACAAAAGCAAAGACGTGGGAAGCCTGGAGTGTACCTTCGCCTACTTCCTAAAACACAAGGTCAAGTTCAACCTACCGGCCTTTATGTTGAAACACATGGAGTTTTGCAAAACTAGCAACCGGCTTAGCTTACCCTACGGGATGATCCTAAGTTGGATTATGGAGAAGAAAGGAGTAGACCTAAGCCACACCGAGGTCAAAACCGCAAACGGCATGGTTTTCAACGCCCAGAACCTCCGTCGCAATGACATCTACTACACCGAAGGGGGACAATACATCACCCTCGAGGAGGTTTGCCTTAAACCCGAGGGAGAACGAAGAGAATTGATTGACCAACTAGATATCTCCAACAAGAAGTTTAGGCGAGCAATGCAAGAATGTGGGGGGAATGGGGAAAAAGAAGAGGATAGCGAACCCGAACCACCGGTCTCCACACAAGAAAAGGGAAACCCGGAGGGCCTGTTAGTGTTTTTAAATGTTCAAAAACCCCATATTATAATTGGCAATATTATTATGGCATACTACGATAGGTTTAGAGTTTGTCCGTCCAGCTCTACAGACGACTGATCAATCAGAAGCAACAACAGAAGGACTGACACTGAAGATCTGATTTAGGAAGCTAATTTCTAAAAGTCTTACGCGGTTTTATCAGACAAGTTTGGAAAGAAGATCAGCGTATATTTTCAAGAAAGGTATGGACCTAATCTTCTGAGATTACATTCCTCTTTTATAGTCCTACCTTCTACAATCAAAGTCTTTTATGGAGAGAGTTTATTGAAGAATCTATAAGTACCCATACTCGAAGAGATTTAGGGTTACGCCGAATATATGAAGAAACACTCTCCATCTGCTATATGAATTTAGATCTTTGATTATCATGTATCTTCTCAATACAATATGTTCATGGTGATTAATATGATGAACTTGAGAAGAATCACTGCTGCTTAAACGAAAGGACACTGTGATCACACTGTTGTGGGAACAACATTAAAGAGCGTCGTTGAAGTGGACTGCATCAGAGTGGGCTCTCTAAGTGAAGGGATTTCATTGGACTTCTGTATGCATGGCTCTCCATCTTCAACAATCCACTAAACCTGTGTAGACTAGGTATGTACCTTGTGTGGGGCACTTGGGTAAGATTATTGTATATCTACCTTTGTACATTGGATTATGATTTAGTGGATTGGACGCCTATGTGATCGTCCCCCAGACGTAGATACACACTGTATCGAACTGGGTAAATATTTTGTGTCGTTGGCTTTGTGCTGTTATCTCTCTCTTACATCCTCTCCACTATTTATTATTACTGACAGACTTCGTAACTGAATCAATCAGTAATCTTTGACAGTTGATTAATTCTGTTAATCTATCTAAAAAAGAGAATATGCAAAATTACATGTGGTATCAGAGCTTTTAAGTCTACATAGTGACTTGATCCGACGGGTTGTTTTTAGTTTTGCATTCTCTCTGTTTGTTTTTTCGCAAGTTCTTTCTGTGTGTTCGTTGGCTGGTTGTTTGTATTCAGGATGGATGCAAGTATGAAACCACCAGAACTAGATGGTCATAACTACTCTTTCTGGAAGGCTCGCATGGAGATATATCTTCAAGCACAAGGTACCAGGGTTTATCGTACTGTCCTAACTGGGAGGAGTCGTCCCACTACTCAGAATGCACAAGGAGTTACTGAAGATAAGCCCATGGAGACCTGGACAGACGATGAAATGAATGCCTCGGATCTAAGCAACAAGGCATTAAATTCAATTGTAGGATCTTTGCATGAATCTGTATTTACTCTTGTCACAGGAGTAAAAGAGGCTAAAGGTGTTTGGGAAATTCTTGAAACCAGATTTGAAGGAACTAGTGATGTCAAACAGTCAAAGCTACAAATGGTTTTGTCAGAATTCGAGGCACTCATAATGACTGAAGAAGAAACCATTTCGACCTGCCACAGTAGTGTTCAGAATCTTTTGAACCGAGCCTCAATCCTTGGAGAACCTTTCACTGATGAAAGAGTGGTCAAAAAGATCCTTCGATCTTTACCTAAACGCTTTCGAATGAAAGTAACTGCTATTCAGGAACACACAGGTTGGGAAAAGAAGACTGTCGGAGAACTTATGGGAAGCTTACACACATATGAACTAGAAGTTCTTGCTGATGATGATCTTGGAAGCAACAGAAAAGGAAAGTCAGTGGCCTTTGTGGCTGAGGCTGATCGAGAATCTGACACAGACGACATAGATGATGAAACCTTGGCTCTTCTAACAAGAAATTTTCAAGAAAATCTTAAAAGGTTTCAACAGAAAGGGACAAGGTCAGTCTACCAGGACACAATACAAAGGCAACAACTCCTCATATCAAAAGGCTGAAACATCACCATTCCCACAGAACAATCAATCTCAGACTGGTCGAACCAGACAAAACAGAAACAGTTCCACAGCAGTTAAATCCCTCAACCGGTCAGTACAATGTAGGGAATGTGAAGGATATGGACACATATAGGCTGAATGTGCAACGTATCTCAAAAGGAAAAATGATATGTCGGTAGCTACTTTAAGCGATGATGAGGAGGAAACTTCAAATGATCAGTCAGATGATAATGTGGGAAACTTTGTAGCCTTCTTTACTGCTACAGACCTTCATTCAGACGAAGATCAATCAGATGAAGAATCATACATATCAACTGATGATTTTGAAGAGAGACATACTCAACTTGAAACAGAATTTGAAAAACTTGTTACTAGCTGGGAACAACTTGTGAAAGTGAATAAGAATCTGAATGAAGAGCTGAAGCAAAGAGATGATCTTCTAAAGAAACTGAATACAGATCTAGTCATAAAAGAAGTTCTCATCACTCAGATAAGGTCCAGAGAAGGAAAACTGATCAAGGAATTGGAGAGTCTGAAGAAAAATATCCAGATGATGGACACCACATCTACCCTAGATAAGATTCCAGACTCTGGCAGAAATCCTAATGACAAAAAGGGTCTGGGATTTGAACGAGGTGAATCTTCGAATAACGCACCTAAGTTCATCAAAGAGGGTATGTCTAAGATCACAACTATGGAAAAGGACAGTCATCTCAGTCAGTGCAGAACAAGGGAAAGAGGTACGACCAGACTACTAATACTGGCCTGGGCAGATTAACTCATCAATCTCATTGTTCAAGGTTCAAAAATAAGATTGTCAAAGTTAAATATTACACCCCTGTTTGTCATTATTGTCAAACGAAAGGTCATACTCGGCCTGAGTGCTATATTTTCTACAGAGATCAAAGGAAGGAAAAATATCAGAATAAGACCATTACACCATTCAGTCGACAGGTTTGGGTCAAGAAGTCAGAAGTTATCTGCTACCCCACCATTGTTCTGACTGCATCTACTACTGACGCTAGATGGTATTTCGACAGTGGGTGTTCCAGACATATGACAGGAAATGTCAAGTGTCTAATGGCTATTCAACCTAGCAATGGAGCTGTAACATATGGAGATGGACAAAAAGGGAAAATAGTTGGGAAAGGTGTCCTAAATGTACCAGGTTTACCTCAATTACAAGAAGTCCTGCTTGTCAGTGGGTTGAAAGCGAATCTTATTAGCATCACTCAGTTGTGTGATCAAAATTGGAATGTGTGCTTCGATCGTAACAGCTGCAGAGTTAGTGACAAAGCAAATCAACTAGTCATGGAAGGAACTCGGTCCTCAGACAATTGTTACGTCTTGGCAAATGGAACAACTTGTCACTTATCCAAATCTGATGAATCAAAACTCTGGCATAGACGACTGGGTCACGTAAACTTCAGAGATATGGATAAGTTGATAAAACTGGAAGCAGTGAAGGGTGTACCAAAGATCAGAATAGATCCGGAAAAAATCTGTGGTGCATGTGCTATTGGGAAACAAATCAGAACTCCATACAAAGCAGTAAGAGGCATCACCACTGAGAAGTGCCTAGATCTTGTCCACATAGACCTCATGGGGCCAAGAAAGAAATACATATTTATGTGTGTAGATGATTTCTCTCGATACAGCTGGGTATACTTTCTGAGAGAAAAGACAGAAGCTTTCAAGGCTTTTAAAACTCTGTGTATAAGAGTTCAGAAGGAAAAGAATGAGTCTATAATAAAAGATTGAGGAGCGATCATGGAAAGGAATTTGAGAACTCATTATATTCAGACTTCTGCTTCGAGCACGGTATATCACATGAGTTCTCAGCCCTAGAACTGCTCAACAGAATGGAGTAGTGGAAAGAAAGAATCGAAATTTACAAGAAATGGCTAGAGTTATGCTACATGCCTCGCATCTACCGCAGCGCTTCTGGGCCGAAGCAGTACACACAGCCTGTCATACCATAAATAGGGTCTATCTTAGACCAGGAACAACCAAAACTCCATATGAGATCTTGAAGCGTAAGAAGCCAAATCTGAAGTATTTTCATGTGTTTGGGACAATGTGTTATGTGCTAGCTGATAGAGAACAAAGAGGGAAGTTCGAACCAAAGAGTGATGAGGGCATCTTCCTTGGATACTCTCCAAACAGTCGTGCCTACAGAGTCTACAACAAGAGGAGTCAATCTGTGATAGAGTCAATAAATGTGGTTATAGATGACAGTCCAGAAGAGTCAGTAGACACAACAGTGACAGAACTTCATCTCAGTGATACAATTGTGACTAATAGCAACAGTCCGCCCAAACCACAGGAATCGTTAGATGAAGATCAAGAAAGTTCGGATCAAGAGACAAACCTCATAAATGATACAGGTAAAGACAAACCCACCAGAACTCAGAAAAACCATCCATCAGATAACATTATTGGAGATCCATCAGATGGGATGAAGACCAGGAGCAGAATAAGAAATAATTTGACAGAAGTATCTGGGTATGCTTGTTATACCTCAAAGATAGAACCCAGAAATGTTAAAGAAGCCTTACAGGATGATCTATGGATCAAGGCAATGCAGGAGGAGCTACATCAGTTTGAGAGGAATCATGTCTGGGATCTAGTTTCAAGACCGGATGGTGTTAACGTAATTGGAACGAAGTGGATCTTTAAAAATAAAACTGATGACGCAGGGAATATAGCAAGAAACAAAGCTCGGTTAGTGGCTCAAGGGTATACTCAGATTGAAGGAATTGACTATGATGAGACTTTTGCTCCTGTAGCTAGACTCGAGTCAATTAGGATTTTGTTGGCTGTCGCATGCTTTTTGGGATTCACTTTATTTCAGATGGATGTCAAAACAGCATTTCTGAATGGCTATCTCCATGAAGATATTTATGTGGCTCAACCTAAAGGTTTCGAAGATCCAGATCATCCCTCATATGTCTATAAGCTTCGAAAAGCTCTCTATGGTCTCAAACAAGCCCCACGGGCAAGGTATGAATGACTGACACAGTATCTGCTCCAGCATGGGTATAAACGAGGAAGTGTTGACAAAAATCTGTTCGTAAAAACTACTGGAAGTCATGTAACCATTGCCCAAATCTATGTTGATGACATCGTGTTTGGATCAACCTTATAGAAATACACTGACGAGTTAGTAAAAGTGATGAAGGAAGAGTTTGAAATGTCCATGGTTGGTCAACTGACATACTTCCTAGGTCTACAGGTCAAGCAAAGTCCTGAAGGATACTTTATTTCACAAGAGAAGTATGCTAAGAATCTAGTTAAAAAGTTTGATCTGGAATCATGTAAATCATCCAGGACACCAATCTCCACCTCCACAAAAGTATCGAAAGATGAAACTGGTGTATCAGTGGATAACACAGTTTATCGCAGCTTGATAGAGAGTCTGTTGTATCTAACAGCCAGTCGACCAGACATAATGTTCAGTGTTGGAATCTGTGCAAGGTATCAATCTGACCCAAAGGAATCACACTTGATAGCTGCAAAACGCATTCTGAAATATGTTAAAGGAACGATGCAGTATGGTCTCTGGTACTCCAAGGACAGTGTACTAAGTCTGGTTGCCTACTGTGATGCTGATTTGGCAGGAAATATTGATGATCGAAAGAGTACTTCCAAAGGATGTTTCTTTGTTGGTAAAAACTTAGTATCATGGCTGAGAAAGAAACAGAATTCAATTTCACTAAGCACTGCAGAGGCAGAATACATAGCTGCAGGAGGATGTTGTACTCAGTTGGTTTGGATGAAACAGATGTTCCTAGATTATGGTCTCACTCAAGGGATAATGACACTCTATTGTGACAATGTCAGTGCTATTAATATTTCCAAGAATCCAGTTCAACATTTCAGAACAAAGCATATTGACATCAGACATCATTACTTTAGAGACTTGGTTGAATCCAAGGAAATTGAATTGGAATACATTCAAACTGACAAACAACTGGCGGATATTCTAACTAAGCCGCTGGACGCCAATCGTTTTGAAATTCTCAGGTCTGCTCTGAGAATTTGCGGAATTGACTAATTAAAGCAGTTGGTCAATCAGAGAGGAGCGGTATACACGGGTCAGTATTACGATTTGACTTTTTGAAGACTCCTCTCTATTTTTGTTAAGTGGTGTTATTTTGGCCTTAATGATATCTCAAAAAGATTTTAATCTTTTTCAAAAATTCAAATGTCCTTGGGTTCCGTTTCCTTCCTAAAAAGAAGTTGTACCGTTGTGTCAATCAATCACGTCTGCATGATATTTGACAAGCCGCATTGATTAGGGTTCTTCACCCTTTAGTCTATTTGATACCGGGCCAAGAAGAGAACAGGCCTTCACGCATCTCAGCACTCAAACCCTTTCTCTCTCAGCATACCTGCTCTCAGTATTGTATTTCTCTCCTCTCACAAAAATTTCTCCAATGGCGGACCCGGTAAGAAATATCATCATCAAGCTTGGAAGCAAGACACATTCTCCGGAGGTGGCCCTTATGTCATACTCCATCTTTGTGGTGTATCATCTTTTCTTTGATGTGTTGTTAAATTCGATGTCGAGTTTCTTTGTGAGGATGAGTTCATTATAACCTTGTAGTCATGATTCGGGGACGAATCATCTTTTAAAGGGGGTAGAGTGTGATACCCCATATTTTCTGGGCACTGTACGACGACCGTACGTGTGTACGTGACTAAATTATTTAGAGTTTCCTAATCCATATTATTGTAGGATAATATTCTTTGAGACTAATAGCTTCCTAATTCTAATATAATATGTAAAGGCATATACTTTTCCTAATAATAAAGATAGTTTAATTATTTTTCTAAGCCTAGTAATATTAATATATAAAACTATTATGATTATATACGTATGTACATAGATATAGGCTACAGATATAAAGATATACATATTTACGTAAGTACCTAAGTTATTATATATATATATACCTAAGTTATTATATATATATATATATATATATATATACCTATATACCTATATACCTATATATATATATATATATATATATATATATATATATATATATATATATATATATATATATATATATTTATTTCTTATAGTAGTTTGTTATAAACACACACCGCCAGGGAGAAATTGAATGAACGAAAAAAAAGAAAACCTAATTGCTTTTCGTCTTCATCGTCACTAGCCGACACCATACTCTCTTTTCTTTTCTGAATTCGGCATCAACAAAAAAAACTGTTGCACGTTACTTTTCGTTTCTTCTATTCCATTCATTGAAATCCAGGTAAGATTTATGTTCACTAAAATTCTTTTACCCCAAATCAAAAATTGATTTTACTAATTGTTTATGTGATTCGTGATTTTGAAAAATTGATGATATTAGTGTTGTAAGTTATTTGATTATGTTATGTAGGTAGATATATGAGTTTAGATGTTTTGAAATCCCTGCATATGTAATATCGTGATTTTGTGGAGATTAAAAAGGGAAAATTTTACTCTATCTGATTATTGCCTGAAAAATTCTGACTGGCGCAGCTGGAAAGAAAAATTTGTGAAAAATGCTTTCTAAACTTATTTTTGCTTGAAATATTTTATTGAGAACCTAGACTTGGTATATTTGATGTTTGTAAAAAGTTTTAGTTAAAAATATGTCTTTGTTTTTCCAGAATAATTTCGTAAAGTTGAGGCACTGTTCTGCCAGTTAAATTACAGTCTGGCGCTGTGTTGAGTAGAATTTCGAAAAAAATACTTCTAGGCCTTGGATTGGCTTGAAACTTTTTGAGAAATATCATTGTTGTTATCATTGTTATAAATATGGAGGATAAAAAGGCTTTGTTGACTTGTGTAGTATCCTGTTATAAATTCTGGATACTTGGGTCATGACCCAGTTTGGTGTGGAGTGAGCGGTTGAATACACCGACGCACTAGGGAGCTTAAAAACTCTCTGTTGTTTTGTGGAGTGAGCAGTAGAAACATATCATGTCTCACTAGGACTTTTAGTCCTGTTGTATTTTGAGGAGTGGTTAGCGGAGTCTACCACTAGGGTATTTACCCTGTTGAGTAGTAGTCAGTAGAAACGTATCCTGGCTACTAGGACTAGTTACTACCCATTGGGCTTGGAAACCCATTGGGGGTGCACACACTTAAGGTATTAGTTCTGTTCCTCACTTTAAATGGGAATTTTGCGTAGTGTTCAGTATAGTGAGTACTGTTCACTAGGGCTTATTGAATAAGACCCTGCCCATTATTTGGTTGGTTTAAATGAGATTTTTGAGTAGTGTTCAGTAAAGAGAATTACTGTTCACTAGGGCCTAAATAATTAAGACCCTGCCCATTATTTGAGATTGAATGGGATTTTGTGTATTGTCCAGTAGAGTGATTACTGTTCACTAGGGCTTGATGAAACAAGACCCTGCCCATTACATTGAGATTGGTGTTCCTCCATGTTGGAGAAAATATTACTTTTGAAAGGTTCCTAAAATGTCTTGGGAAATTATGGTTAGAAATTCTGAGTATTTCACATTTAAGTTATGTTTCTATATGATTATGCTTTATTGATAAGAAAAGATTAAAATGTTTAAAGGGTTTTTATTATATGCCAATTATCGGCCTATGTGCAATGTGAAAAAATATTGTACGGGGTGAAGTAGATCTTACAAGCTTTAAGCTGAATTTGTGTGTTTCCTTGTGCTCTGTTCTTTAACTCTGGTTGCAGGTGTCTGGCATGAGCATTGGATAAGAGAGCGAGCGAATCACCTAGAGAGTTTATTATTTATTAGTTAGTCAGTTGGATTGTTAGTTGTTCTTGTACTAGTTCATACTTGAGTTGTTTTAGTAGTTGTTTTTTTTTTTAGCCTTAGTGTTTGGGTATAAGAGAAATTCCTGAACGTGGCGGTAGCACTCTCCGTTTCATTTAGTTTTATTTTTGCTTTTGCAATTATATTTGCTTTCAATAAAAAAAAATGTATGCATTTTCGACAGTTTATGTAGTTTCAGAATTAGGGGTGTTACACCTTAAGCACATTCAGACGCTATTGCAGTTTGCTATGAAGAAGAAGCTCAAACTTGATCCTCTGCTTCGCGACGAGATGTTAGTAACTGTGATGACCTATTACCCAGAGTTTTATGCAGAATGGTCTGAAGATGATGCGACTGAACTGCTTATGATGGTTTCTGAAGCCAGTGATGAAGTTTCTCCAGTATATATTCCAGAACCCTTGGATGGAAATCGGGCCGGGGCATTCCTTCAATACTTTGCACATCGTGCCCTATAATTGGTTGAGATCTCTCGACGGCAAGCGGAGGCGCACCCTCTGTATCTCGAAGCCGCTCAGAAAGAGGCAAAACACAGACATGAGATCCTCCGAAACAGGTCAAACAATTCTAAAACTCCTATTGAAATTTCACTAGATAAACCTGATGTTTCTGCTACCCCATCTTGTGTGCCTGTTATTTCTGAAAATTTAATTGCTTTGGATTCCGAGAATCTCCCTGTGAATGTTGATTCTACATCTCTGCCTGTGAGTGAGTATGTTGGTGTGAAAACTGATGTCTTGCCTGTGTCTGATGATAAAGAAGAGTCATCTGATGAGCCAAATAAACTGAGTTTAGTTGTTTATGCTTCTGATAATATTGCTCTGCCTCCGTCTGAAATTGCTGATGACCCTAAAGAAGTTTGTTCTGTCGTTGACACTCCTGTCTTACCTGTTAATGTTGAACCTGTTGATCTATCAAGCCCCCACAAGTATGAGAAAACAGGTGGTATCCCAGTCTACACTGCCACATCATTGGGCGAAAGTTTGGAACATGTGCGACATTTTGTTGGTCTACCATCTGCTTCAATCCCTTAACCGTATCAAGTGATTCACGCCTCCGAATCTTCTAGCGAAGATGATAAAATACTGGCTGAAGTGTATGGATCTCAAACACTTTCATCTGTTATTCCAACTGTTGAGGCCACTGCTCATCCTGACTCCACGACCTTCAAAATTCGAGAAATTTCGAATATTATTGGGAGCTCATCTGCCAATGTTTCTGATTCCAGTCATTCTGTGACTCCTGTTCAATCCCCATCCAAAGAAACAAGAAGGTCTAAAAGGAAGAACGTTCCGGTAAAGGTTGTTGTTGAGACTGGTGATGACAGTGCTGATGTGGATTAGCCTGAGAAGAAAAGGAAGTCGAGTGAGGGTGTTAAGCCGGAAGAAAATCCGCCTATTCAACAAGTGTTCAAGACTCTGCGATCGTCTATTAAGCAAAAGGGGCCTGCTGTTCAAGTTACTTCTATACCTGCACCATCTGTTAAAAAAGGGAAGCCATCCACACGATCAAGAGGACGAAGCATTACTCCTGAGGTTCAACATGTCGAAGAAACTGATCCATCTATTTACAAGCCTCAGTTTATTTCTCCTGCTGCTCAGACCAAATGGTCTACCATGGTTAGAAGGGATCTTATTGTTCAACGATCTGTGGATGAGAACCAGCTGAATTCTGTATGTGACATTTTACTTTGCTGAATGAAGTCGGTTTGTTGAAGGCTGTCACGAACATCTGCCCATACTCTAAGCTTCTCACGTATGAATTCTATTGTAATCTCAATGACGAGATTGACATCCTATCTGGGCCACGACCGATGCAGATTTTTATTAGAGAAAGGTGGTACGTTTTTGGGCCAGACATGATCAATGAATACTATGGTTTGATTGCTGTGCAAGAAGACCCTGTCACTGACTGGAACTTGGTGGCCAGAACTCTTACTGGTGGACAGACAAAATCTTGGCCTACAGGAGATAAGGACTATCTGCAGAGCTCGCATCTCACATCCAGATATGTGATTCTACATCGGCTGGCCCTTCACAATTGGTTCCCATCAGCCCATTTCCACACAGTTGGCAAGTTACTGGCAGGCTTCTTATTTCGCATTGGAACGAAGATGCCAATTGATATGGGAAAATGGATTTACTATCACATTCTTACCTTAATTCATCCACGGGAACAGAAGGTAAGACTACCCTTCCCAAATCTGATTTTTGGCATTCTTACCACTCAGGGTCTTGAGCCTATGCCCAGTGAGGTGATCAGCCTAACACTGCTCTATACTGTTGATAAACGCCTGCTAACTGGAGATCACATTCGGGATGTTGTTCCTGTGTCTGCCCCATCCAATTCTGAACCTGATGCTGTGTCTGATGACTCTCCTCATGCTAAGGATGTTCAGCTTTCCATAAAGTTGAAGGCAAGGGTCGCTGATCTTGAGACAGTACATAGCATTATTGCAAAGCAACTGACAGGGGCCCGTATTGAGCTGGCAACCGTTCTACTTCGTTTAAGCCTATCAGAATCTGCTGCTGTTGGTGATCCTGCGAAGTCACTGTTTTGGATCTTATGTTTTTGTTTTTGTTCTATGTAATCAGATCAGACTCATGGGTTGCTTCTTTATAATAACCTATCTTAGATCTTTGTGTTTTGTCTATCTATATAGTCGAGTTGTTTTGCCAAATAATAGCCAAAGGGGGAGTTTGTTAGTGTTTTTAAATGTTCAAAAACCCCATATTATAATTGGAAATATTATTATGGCATACTAAAATAGGTTTAGAGTTTGTCCGTCCAGCTCTACAGACGACTGATAAATCAGAAGCAACAACAGAAGGACTGACACTGAAGATCTGATTTAGGAAGCTGATTTCTAAAAGTCTTACGCGGTTTTATCAGACAAGTTTAGAAAGAAAATCAGCGTATATTTTCAAGAAAGGTATGGACCTAATCTCCTGAGATTACATTCCTCTTTTATAGTCCTACCTTCTACAATCAAAGTCTTTTATGGAGAGAGTTTATTGAAGAATCTATAAGTACCCGTACTCGAAGAGATTTAGGGTTACGCCGAATATATGAAGAAACACTCTCCATCTGCTATATTAAACGAAAGGACACTGTGATCACACTGTTGTGGGAACAACATTAAAGAGCGTCGTTGAAGTTGACTGCATCAGAGTGGGCTCTCCAAGTGAAGGGATTTCATTGGACTTCTGTATGCATGGCTCTCCATCTTCAACAATCCACAAAACATGTGTAGACTGGGTATGTACCTTGTGTGGGGCACTTGGGTAAGATTATTGTATACCTACCTTTGTACATTGGATTATGATTTAGTGGATTGGACGCCTATGTGATCGTCCCCCAGACGTAGATACACACTGTATCGAACTGGGTAAATATTCTGTGTCATTGGCTTTGTGCTGTTATCTCTCTCTTACATCGTCTCCACTATTTATTATTACTAACTGACTTCGTAACTGAATCAATCAGTAATTTCTGACAGTTGATTAATTCTGTTAATCTATCTAAAAAGAGAATATGCAAAATTACAGGGCCGAAACGAAGAACCCACCAACGAGCGCATCCTCGCACAGCTCACCCGACAGAACCAATTCATAGACGAAGGGTTCTCGGCCCTAATCCACGCCACGCGTGCCCTAGATCAGATGGTGGCAGCAATCGAGACCATCTTCGGCACTCGCGGAGTATCCAGCTCGGGAACAGGAAACCAACGTAGACCCGAACTTCCCAATCACCACTTTACCAGAAATTCAGTCCGCCCCAGCAAGGACAACGCATGGGGCCACACTTCCTAATCAGGAGGCCAAGATACGCGACGCCCAGGGGTGAAAGAATGGATCCACGCACCAGCTTCAAGGACGAAGCCTCTTGTAAGGGGGGAGAGTGTAACACCCCGTGTTACGACCCCAAAATCCAAAGTAATTAAGTAATCACCCGGCCTAAAAAGGGGGTTAAAATCCACTAATTAACTAAAAAGGGGTCCACCATGGTCCGTGGGCCTCTATCCCTAAAGACCAACCCCATAGTCCTATAAGAAATAGAATTAGTAAACCCATGCCACCTAGACCCTAATTAGGACTCTTAATTATATAAATAGGGCCATAGGAGGCACCTAGAATTCACACCACAAATAATCTCTCACCACACAAGAAAGTTCCAAGAACCCCCTTAGGAGAAATCAAGAAAAGAGAAATCTTAAAGAAAGACCCTTCATAGCCAAGGAAATTAATTAAGGCTAAGAGGTAACCCATGTCTCAACAAAACCTATTTTCGTCGCTATAATCTCCATCCTTGGCCTCCTTCTATATGCTTGTGTTTAGACGAACTCCTCTATGCTATTTGTGATATATTCTTGATGATTGATAAGATGATTTATGTGTATTCTTGATAATATTGATGATCTTGATGTTGAAAAGAGGTTCTTGATATTGATGTGATGATCGTCGATGAATCTTCATAAATATTGATAAAATATGGTTTTGATGATTTGGGTGGGATTAGAGCCCTAGGTTGGATTGGGAATTTGCGTTATGATGTTCTTGATATATATTTGGGTGCGAATTCGCATGTTCGGGTGTTGTTTATGTTTAAAAGTCATGATAAGATGAGTTATATGTGATTCTTGCTTTTGATCCATTAATTGACTACGCGGTGTCGTTAATGGCGTTTAAAAGTGTCTAAGCATGGTTTCGGGTTCCACAAAGGATCCCGGGACGAATTTGTGATAAATGAGTCAGTGGGGGGTAGGTGGGGGTAGGGGTACCCGCCACCTACCCGCTGCCCGAAGATCACCGCCGGGCAGCGGGCAAGCGCCGGGCAGGCGTCCGCCCGCCGGCGACCCGCTGCCGGGCAGTGATCTCCGGCGGGCAGCCGGCGGGTGATCCCTCACCCACCGGCTACCCGCTGGTCCGTTACCCATCCCGGGTCCCCGGCTTCCCCGTTTGATGTCCCCCATTCCACGTGGTGTCCCAACGGACCCCGTTTGTCGTGATTAAGTCTAGTTTAATGTTTCGGGTACCATTCGTAGGATTAAAGAGTCTTAGGAATTGCATGCTAGTTGAATTGGTAACCCGTCGACCTAGGTGAAAGTCGTATGAACCCCTTAGGGCGATTCCTAGTATGTGAATGATCACACATAAGCTTAATTATATGTCCCCCCCTTCTCTATGTGCTATTATGTGTTATTATGTGTTAGTGTGTGTTACGTGATGCATGACCCCAACTTGGTTAAGATCAAAGTGGGCTATACGGGCAGTTGAATGGGCTGAGAACCATCTCAACTGTTAACCAGGCCGGTTAAGATCGGTCAGGTATATAAATATTATATAGGACTGAGGTCCACTATACGGGCAGTTGAATGGGCTGAGAACCATCCCAACTGTTAACCAGGCTGGTAGAGACCAGTTAGGTATATAAAGATTCTATATAGGACTGAAGGTCCACATGGGCCTCGGTGATATGACCCACCGACCTGGATGCGCCAGGTGGTGTGTAGGGCCAACAAGCCGAGGAAGGCTGTAGTCCACCGACCTGAGTAATCAGGCGGTGTGTAGGGCTACGGCTGGCTGCGATCCACCGAGTGATGGGACATCGGTATGTAGGGTCGTAGTCTCCGAGGATCTTTGCCCACCGACTGAGTTTAGCTCAGCGGTGTGTCGGGCTTGATCTGCTACGGTTCACCGTTTGTGCGCATCAACGGTGTGTAGGGTCGTAAGTCCACCCTTGTAAAGGGGATCGCGGTCCACCGACTGGGCGCGTCAGCGGTGTGTCGGATCGTGGTCCGACGTTGAGTTCGTTAGCGGTTCTCAAAGGGTTGGTTGCGATCAACTCCCCTCGTACCGCGGCATTAACCCTCATGTTCGGGGCATGCGATTGGTCCCGTGGCGCCATCAATGATTATATGATATGAATGATGATTGGATGATGATATGGTTTGGAATTGAGAAGTGGCTTGTGACCGTAAAAACGTATTCCTCATGTTGTTATTTCTACTTAACTGTCTATTGTAGTCTGATGTGCTCATCCCTATTTGCTGAGTCTATTCCTGGTTTTAAAACTAGTGTCTCTTAAGTATATATATCTTCCTGCTTCGAAATGATTTTCGTATATCTATATTTATCTATCTATACTATATTTCAACGCGTTGGAGTGGGTTACCAGCATCTCTTGCTGAACAGATATATTTGGCTTTCAGGAACAGAGGAATAGGCACTGGAGCGCGCTAGAGATTTGGAGCGTAGAGTAGATAGTTTCCCTTTCGGCCTGCGTGCCATGCTTATGTATTGACATTATTGAGGATATTAGTTAGTTAGCCTATGCACCTGAGTTCTCTAGCTCAGGTGTGGCATAACACCCCGTACTCTTATATTTTGTTTTGGGATTTAATGAGAATTTACCTTTATTATATAAGTCTTAAAAGTTGAAAAATTTCGGGGTGTTACAGGTATAGTCGTGATATACCAAATCATGACTCTTCCCGCTAATTCCGCCGATTACATTTTCAAAACGTGTCTCTTCGTAACCGTAACTTCCAATTTAACGTCAGCGAAGCCCCATCCGTCCGATCTGAGACACGCGTCACGATCTCGTCGCCCATCCAACCTTATAAATTCTCTTCTTTCTCCTTACGTTTTTCTCTTTATGCACCCTAGACTTTTCTTCTCAGGCTCAACCCTCGACGGCCGACACTCTTCTTCAACACTATGGTATAATGCCTAGACGGCTGACGCGCAACTCTGGCTGCTCACCGGCTGCCTTCCTCTCCTACTGTCATCGCCTTAGTCTATTCGTCCATTTTCTCTCCCTTTTGTTCCTTTTTTGAATGGAATCTACCCCCCAGGGCCTTTGAATGCGAAACTTACCCACCGGGCTTCTTGTCTATCAACTGCTTTCTTTTCCTTTCTGCATGTTTGCTTGGTTTGTACGGATGACTGCCCGCGTTGCAGGGATGGGCTCAAGAGCTGCCACATCCTTCGAGGGGCGAGGCTGACCGCCTACCAACCCCCGAGGGACCATCCAGGAATTCGCTAAGTCCCTCAGTGGATAGGGCTAGCTGCCTGCGAGCCCCTGAGGGACATCAAAAACGCCAAGCCCCTCAGTGGGCGAGGCTGGCTGCCTACGAGCCCCTGAGGAACCTCAAAAACTGCCAAGTCCCTAAGTGGGCGAGGCTGGCTGCCTACGAGCCCCTGAGGAACGTTCAAAACTGTTAAGTCTCTCAGTGGGCGAGGCTGGCTACCTACGAGCCCCTAAGGAACATCAAGTCCCTCAGTGGGCAAGGCTGGCTGCCTACAAGCCCCTGAGAAACATAAAAAAACTGCTAAGTCCCTTAGTGGGCGAGGCTGGCTGCTTACGAGCCCCTGAGGAACATAAAAAACTGCTAAGTCCCTCAGTGGGCGAGGCTGGCTGCCTACGGGCCCCTGAGGAACATCAAAGCTGCCGAGTCTCGCAGTGGGCGAGGCTGCCTACGAGCCCCTGAGGAACATTCCAGAACTTGCTTGCGACATAGTCGCCTTCGCCTGGGCAGGCGGTATCAGCCGTCCTCGTAGAGAGGAGGTGATCATCCTCGCGGCATGGCCGTCTTCGCTTGAGTAGGCGGTATCAGTCATCCTCGTAGAGAGGAGGTGATCAACCTCGCGGCATGGCCGCCTTCGCCTAAGCAGGCGGTATCAGCCGTCCTCGTAGAGAGGAGGTGATCATCCTCGCGGCATGGCAGCCGTCGCCTGAGCAGGCGGTATCAGCCATCCTCTTAGAGAGGGGGTGATCTTCCTCGCCACAGGGCCGCCTTCACCTGAGCAGGCGGTATCAGCCATCCTCATAGAGAGGAGATGATCATCCCCGCGGAATGGCCGCCTTCGCCTGAGCAGGCGGTATCAGCTGTCCTCGTAGAGAGGAGGTGATCTTCCTCGCGGCAGGGCCGCCTTCGCCTGAGCAGGCAGTATCAGCCGTCCTCGTAGAGAGGAGGTGATCATCCTTACGGCATGGCTGCCTTCGCCTGAGCAGGAGGTATCAGACGTCTTCGTAGAGAGGAGGTGATCTTCCTTGCAGCATGGCCGCCTTCGCCTGAGCAGGCGGTATCAACCGTCCTCGTAGAGAGGAGGTGATCATCTTCGTGGCATGGCCACCTTCGCCTGAGCAGGCAGTACCAGCCGTCCTCGTAGAGAGGAGGTGATCTTCCTTGCGGCATGGCCGCCTTCGCCTGAGCAGGTGGTATCAGCCGTCTTCGTGGAGAGGAGGTGATATCCTCGCGGCATGGCCGCCTTCGCCTGAGCAGGTGGTATCAGCCGTCCTCGTAGACAGGAGGTGATCTTCCTCGCGGCATGGTCGCCTTCGCCTGAGCAGGCGGTATCATAAACCAAAGGAGATCCCTGTTGCAGAAATAATTTGAACTTTATTGTCAACCAAATGAACGGGAATTTCCACGAAAATAATGGCCGGTAGGTGCCTACAACGAACTAATCGGAGGATAAAAACTAGGAAACAAATGCAACTGTCCAGTTACTGGTAGAATTTCTTATGATGGTGGGCATTCCATGTTCGCTCCACGGGTTCTCATTCCGTAGTTTCTAACTGGTAAGTCCCCGGGTAAACTTCACTCACTACCCGGTATGGTCCTTCCCACTTGACCGCCATTTTCCCCCCCTTGGTGGGTCGACTGGCCGTCCTTTCCCTCAACACAAGATCTTTTACTTGGAGGTATCTAGTTTTGGCTCTTTTATCCTGATTGCGCTTGACAGCTTGCTGGTATTCGACCATCCTGGCGTAAGCCTCGTCTCGCCTTTCTTCCAAGAGATTCTTCTCAATTCGCAACGTCACTTCTTCGACGCAATCCTTTATCATGGTTGGCCAGTAATAGCCCTGAATGATGAGCTTTCTGGCCAAAGTGTTGGCACCCTGGTCGGCCGCGCAGATCCCTCGAAGGATCGTTTGTAGAGCAACCCATCCACCAACTCGTATGAAGGAACCCTCCTTCTAATGCGATCAACGTCTTCCTTTTTGCTGGGCAACTCTGCTTTCTCTTTTTATCTGAACATTTCCGTAAACCACGGCCAATCAAAGGAAGTCTTGTGGCCAGGCGGGGGAGTGGACACTCGGATAACTGTGCAAACCGAGAGCACTTCGGTGCTCGGCCATTCTATGACCTCGGTGTGACAAGCCATCGACAGGTGTGAAGGTGTACTTCCCGAAGCCAACTTAGATAGGATATCTGCCTCCGTATTTTCCGCTCGTGGGATGTGGGTAATCTCATAGGCTTCCAATTTATCAAACAGCCCCTCAGCCACGTCCTTGTAGAGTACTAGCCTCTCCTCCCTGGTCACGCATTCGTTCTTCAGCTGGTTGACCACTAGGTGGGAGTCCGTCTTTATGCGCACCCTGGCGGCATGGAGGGTGATTATTAAACGCAGCCCCCCGGGCAATTGGAAACAGATATTCGCAAGAAACGATTGCTTAATTACAGTATTGATTTTGGACTTTGTACGATAACCGCCTCGTACTCTGCCTCATTATTCGAAGTCTGGAAATTGTACCTCAAGGCGTAGTATAGGCGGAATCCTTCCGGGGTTGTGATCATAACCCCGCCCCCGCAGTGTTTGGAGCTGGCAGCACCATCAGTATGTATTTCCCACCATTCCGCTGCTGCTGTGCCTTCGACCAATGAGCCATCGACCGGGTAGGCGGAGCATTCTACAATGAAGTCAGCTAAGGCTTGAGCCTTGATGGATGGTCACGGGGCGTATTCGATCCCGTATTGGGTGAGCTCCATCTCCCACTTGAGTAGTCGTCCGGATGAGGCCGGGCTGCGCAGCACGCTGGCCAAGGGCATGTCAGTGATGACCCGGACTGTATGAGCTTGAAAGTAAGGCACTAACTTCCTGACCGTCGTGACCAGGGCGAAAACTACTTTCCCAAGAGGTGAATAATTGATCTCCGCGCCCTTTAGAGTCCGCCCAACGTAGTAGACTGGCAATTGAGCATTTTCCTCTCCTCGCACTAGCACAGCTCCGACTGCCTTATGGGAGGCAGCCATATATAACAACAATGTTTCTCCCGCCATAGGTTTCGACAGGAGGGGCGGAGCTAGGAGGTATCTCTTCAAGTCCTCGAAGGCTGCCTGGCATTCTCCAGTCCACCGGAACCCTTCCTACCTCTTCATAACTTCAAAGAAAGGGAGGGCCCTATCGGCGGACTTAGACAAGAATTGGCTGAGGGCAGCCATCCGTCCTGTCAATCGCTGCATTTCTTTGAGACTGCTGTGTGGTTGCATATCTAGGATGGCCCGCACTTTCTCCGGATTCGGTTTGATTCCTCGCCAGGTGACCATATATCCTAGAAACTTCCATCCGCGGACCGCAAACGCGCACTTCTTGGGATTTAGCCTCAGGTTAAAATTCCTCATGATCTCAAAGCAGTCCGTCAAGTCTTTCACGTGGTTCGTTTCTTCTTTGCTTTTGACAAGCATGTCATCCACGTAGGTGGCCATAGATCTGCCCATCAGCCATTTGAACAAACGGGCCACCATCCGAGTGTAGGTGGCTCCAGCATGTTTGAGACCGAAAGGCATTACCTTGTAGAAATATACCCCGTCCGGTGTGATGAAAGTGGTCTTTTCTTCGTCCGATTCGTGCATGAATATTTGATGATACTCGCGGAACGCATCCATGAAGTTGATCAGGGCGCAACTAGTCGTATCATTGACTAATTGGTCGATCCGGGGCAAAGGGAACGGATCCTTTGGGCAAGCCTTGTTGAGGTTTGTGTAGTCGGCGCACATTTCCACGCCGGCAGTTTGGGCACCAACACCACGTTGGCCAGCCAGCCGGGGTATTTAAACTCCCGAATGTGCCCGGTCCCTAGCAATGCATCCACTTCTTTCTTTACAAATTCCCTGCGATCATTTGACAGATGCCTCCTCTTCTAAGCCACGGGCTTGAGGCTGGGTCAACCGCCAACCGGTGAGTTATGATTGATCGATCGACTCCCAGCATGTCCTCGGGCCCCCATGCAAATAGTTCCTTATATTCCTTTAAGACTGTCGTGACCGCCTGCTTCACAGAGGCAGGCAGGCCAATCCCGATTCGGACAACTCTGTTGGGGTACCCAGCCTCCAGGATGATTTCTTCCAGTTCGACTGCCGGTGTCAGGCGCTCTGCTGGTCGGCCAGACATTTGGTGGTCGATGGTGTAACACCCCTCTAAAACAAGCTAAAACAACAGCCTTAACACATGCAGATAACACAACAAAACACTAGCACAGCGGAAGATAAAAAGGTAACTAGATAAAAGCAAATCCAAACAGGGGTGTTACGCCACGTTTACCAACAATGATAAACGCTACGGCGGTCAAATCTGCATTGTGCACACAACTATTCCAAAATCCATAAGTCTATCACTACATCGACTCACAGGCCAAAACAAGGGAAAGGCGTTAAACTACCAGGCACTAGACATCGCGCTCGTCTAAATATCACGTGAAAGATCACAAAGATAAACATGGGACGGCGCCCGGTCAGCGAATAATACTGGTAACCCACCAATACATGTGAAATATCATACATAGATAGATATAAGTTGTAAAGCCATTTTCGAAACGGAATACATAAGTATATAAGTCAAAAACCAAGATCAACAGTCAACACAAGACTCATTACTCTAAAAGATAACACGGGAACACATCCCAAACCAAAAAGTTTAACCACAACACAAAAGATAAAGACAAGACTGATGGCAACACATGCCCTTGTGACTACACACGTCACAAGAAAGAGAACTCACAACAACGGCTACACAAGCCCTCGTGACATCACCCATCACGAGTTGATATGCCTTTCTTATGCCCGGTTCCAACCTTATGGCTACCCCCAACCATATATCTTCTTCCAACCATTACCTCCATGACCCAGGTACAACCAAGTCCAACCTTATTCCCCCGAGACCGTCGTCCCCCACAAACGACCACCAACGAGACCACCAATTCATAGTACACAAGGTACCGTACACGACAACACATGCCCGGATAACACATGTTATCCCCCACAAAACGTGAACCTTACACAAAGGCCACAACTCCATAATCGCGTCACGGCCACCACGAGGACCGCTGCAATACCTTGGTGACTCGGTGTCCCATACCACAAATCGTGCAATCCAGGTAAAGCCACACACACATCACACCACAACAGGAATCAATCAACGGATCACAACGAAGATATGAAACCATACTCAATCAAGGAACTGGTCACAGCCCCAACAACAACGATGAATAACACAAGTTATCATCCACCAATCGGAAGGTACAAACAACAAACACGCTAGCATTTAAACACCGAACTAGCATGCTTATCAAACGGGTAAACTAAAGGTAGTTCTGAAGAACACACAAGACTCTTCACGGTTCAACGAAACACAATGTTAAACACTTATTACGATTCACGACACCAAAGTCCTACACGGATACCTACTATATAGTTCTAGACATACGAAACATCAAGAAGACGCTCAAATAGTTCCACAAAAGAACAACGGGAAGTCAAAAGGCCAAATACCGAGTCAAAAGGATCACGGGGAACAAATCCCATCTCAACACCATGGTGTTCCCCGCCGGTGGACCCACGGGTAGGCCCCTACCCGTGGTTCCGCCCGCGGGTACACTACCCACAAGCCTATATACCTGCAGGTGGGCGGCGGGTAGGGCTCTCCCCGCCGTTCCGCCGCGGGTACATACTCCTGTGCAAAACAATCCCTTCGGGGATTTTCTTCTCCAAACACAAATTCAAGTCCAAAACATGCCAAATCTCACCCAACACAACAAAATGACTTGAACCATGGAAAATGCCAAGCAATGGCACAAAGGAAACCTAAACACAAGCTCTAGATATGCAATATCACAAGACAATGCATAAACCCTCACATTTCATAGCAAAACACAAGTAGAATCCAAGAAATCACATATAGGTAAGCAAAATAGGTTTTGTAGAGCATGGGTTACCTCTTGTAGACCAAAAGACTTCACTTTACATCACAACAAGCTCCCCACAAGGCTTACTTTCCAAGCCCACTTCAAGATTGAACCAAAAGATCATAAAGATCCTACCTTTAAGAAAAAGAGAACTAAGATGAAACCAAAAACACAAGATAGACTTAGATCTTACCCTCCTAGATGCCCAAATAGATGAAAGGTTGAATCTTGGTAGCAAATCTTGGAATCTTGACAAGGGTCTCAACTTAGCTTGGAGAATAAGCTACACTTCTTTTCTAGAGAGAAGGTAGAGCTAATTTCTAGGAATTGTAAGGAACGAAATGAAGAAGTCTTCTAGGTTAGGTTACAATACTAACTCTTGGTGAAAAGTCAAGGATACCCTTACTAACCTTTAGAAAGTGTAAGGAACAAGGGAACTCCCCTCAAAGCTCAAGGTACAACATAGCTTTAAGGTTGACTAGTCAAATACTAGTCCTTGAGTATTAAAAATCAGGATTTTTGGAATTAATTCCTCAAATAAAATAGGATTAATTACTCAATTAATCCATGGATTGAATGTGGATTTTTTTGGGGTTGTGACATCCTCTCCCCCTTCAAAGAAGCTTCGTCCCCGAAGCTTGGGTACGACGAATTAAAAGCAAACGGTGAAAGGAAACAACGTTGTGACAAGAAGTGCAAGAACAACTCTTTTGGTCAAAGACTCCAAAAGAACTCACAAGGATTCCAAGGCAAAGAAGTATTCCAAAGCAAGAAAGAAGGCATTTTGAATTCAAGGATTGGCAAGAGTTTAACATACATATAGATTGAGCATCAAGAACTCTAGCCTTAACACAACCACCGACTTCTAGACAACAACCAAGAACTAGAATACTAACTCCAAACACCAACTATCAAGCTAGCTAAACAACAAGGAAACGAACAAAACAAGCAAGCAACAACCTACCGCCAAACTAACAATGGCTAAGAAGGAAACAACAAGGAAAAAGGCGAACAGGATTACCACATCACAAGCTAGAACTCCTCACTCTCCGACACTTCGGCCTCCTCAGACTCCTCTTCATCTTCGTTTCTGCGGCTCGAACTGGCTTCAATCTGATCCAGCCTCTGATGCACTGCGACGAACTGCGCCTTCATAAACGCGAAGCCTTCTGCGATCATGCTGCTCTGCTGACGAAGCAAGGTGACAACGCGCTCCTCATGCGCCATGACGTCATGCTCCCTCTTTGTGCGAGCTTCTTTCCTCCTCCGGTTTTCCTCACTGTCCGAATCACTTTCTTCAGCTTCGGCGGCCTCTGGTGCTCCCACTTCTTCTTCTTGGTCTGCTTCCTCCTCAACTTCTTCGTCACCGCCCAAACTCTGGACTGCGAGGCTCAACTTCCCGGCATGGATTCCAAGCTCAGCTGCTAACTCCGCCCGTTCATCAGGTGCTTTCCTTGCAACCTCCTCAAGCATGATGTACTCACCATCATCCAACTGGAACAGATTACAACTCCGAATATTGGTGGCATCCAACACCATCTTTCCCACGGCCTTCGGAAGACAACCGTCCACACTAACACCTTTCCTAACCAAGATCCAACTCAACACCATCCCGTAAGGTAAGCTCTTCCGATTGTGATCCCGGCAAAACACCATGTGTTGCAACATCAAAGCAGGCAAGTTGAACTTAACCATGTTCTTCAGACAGAAAGCGAAGGTGCACTCCAGCTTACCCAATAACTTGCTCTTGTTATTGTTTGGCAACAAACAGTCCGACACCAACATCACCAAGATCCTTTGTTCCGTAGACAGCCACTTCTTCTCCGGCCTAGAGGCTTGAGTGAAACCACTCGTACGGCCCAACAGATAGCTCAAATAGTCACGGTACCCCATGGTATCCGTACTAATCCAAGAATGACCACTGTACTGAGCCACTCTGGTAGCAGACAAACTCAAAAGCTGAGCCAACCTCTTTTCAGATAACACAACCTTCACACCTCTCACTTTAGAAGTGATCTCAAGCTTATCACCCTCCTTTGTCACAACCATGTGACGATAGAATTCCTTAACCAAACTCGGGTAAGTCTCGACCCTTATGGCGAGAAACCCATCCAACAAACCTTGATACCTATGCATATCCAACAAGGAACTTGGAAAAGATTCCGGATCAAAGGCTTTACCTTCAAGAACGAGGTAATGGGCATCCACCCATTCCGCTTTCCTAGCCAAACTTGACCTTTTAGGCATGGCAAGAGATGACCCAAAGCTCAACAAAAGAAGCCCACAACTTCTTCTTCACACTCATGCTGCCTCTCTCTCTCTCTCTCACGGTTGCTCACGGCGACGCAACACACAGCAGGTCGGGTGCGGCGGCTCCGACGAACAGCGACGGCGGTGGTTCGGCGACGGGCAGGTGGTGGAGGCGGGTTGCAGGTGAAGCTACCGTTGGGGGTGGGGTTCGACTACACACGGGTGGGGAGGGAAGAAAGAGAAAGAGAGTTTGGGGATTTTAGGGATTTGGAAGAAATTGGGGAAAAAGATGATTTAATTTGGGGATTTTGGGTAAAGTGGGAATTTATGGTTTAGGTAGGATTAAAATTGGTTAGGTTTCAAGAAAGACAATTGGTTCAAGTGGTTTAGAGGTTGGGTTTACAAACTTTAAGCTTGGGTTCGAAACTCAAAGGTTACGGTTAAATATTAGGCTAGCTTTTTAAGCTACACAAGGAAAGGTTTTTGGTATGAATTTTGCTATTTCCAAATTCAAAGAATACTTGGAAAATTTAGGGAGTTCACAAGGAATTGTTGTAAGAACAACCAAGTATAAAGATTATAGAATTGGCCCAAATCACAAAACATTACGAGGATGGATTACTAACTTCACAACGAAGCTTATATACCAAACTAAAGAAATCACTTAGCAAGAAGAGTTTACACTAAGCCTCAAAAGGATTGCTATCAAAGAAAAACATGCCAAGGGTTGCCAAGCGAAAGACAACTACGAAACACGAGATAACACTCAAGACAACAACGAACACGATGATCTCGGAAAAACAAGGATAGGCTAGAGGAAAGGGGTTACTTGCCAATTCATCCTCCATCAAGCCCTCCGACTCAGCCTGTGAACGCGCCATCACAAAGACCCTTCCAGGTGGCCTAGCTCTAACTGCTCCGCGACCCGAACTCCCTCCCGATGCTCCTCCAGCTCCCGGGGGTGATGGCAACGCTCTCTGACCGGCTAACTGGGGGCACTCTGCGACCTTGTGACCATGATCTCCACATCGGAAACACCGAAGCACTTGGCCATGATAATCTTGGCCTGCGTGCACCTTCCCACATCTTCGGCAAACAACTGACTTAGCTTGATTCCCTTGCTCCATCCGGTTAGGTCCTTGAGAAGAGGATGACACTGCCTTGGCGTGAAAACTCGGTTGGGGCTTCTTGAAGGTGGAAGAACCTCCGCTCTCAACCATCTTTCTAGCTAGCTCATACGATCCTTTTTGAAGCTGCTGAACGCGATACAGATCCGCGGCACTCAGATACGCATCCTTAAGGGAACTTGGCCTACTCACCGTCAACGCTTTTCCTGCCTCCTAATTCAGACCGGCAACGAAATGCTCAACCTTAGCAAGCTCCATAGGCACAAGCATCCTCGCAAAGTGTGCCAACTCCAAGAACTTCTTGTGGTATTCGACCACAGACAGGGATCCTTGCTGCAGGTGAAGGAACTCATCAAACATGGCGGCTCGCACATGTGCCGGGTAGAACCTCTCGCGCATTCTGTCCTTGAGCGCGGTCCAATCAAACTCAGGCTCTTCAAGGAGGGTCGGACCTTCATGGACCCACCACAGATCCGCTTCTTGACAGAAGTAGAACGTTGCCAGTTCTACTCTTCTCTCCTCGGGGCAACCCACAACGGTGAAGATCTTATCAACAGAAAGCAACACACAGCTCACCGCGCAACCTAGAGTCCTAAGCCTAACACTTAGCTTCTTAAGGTCGCATAAAGGTCTCAAAACACACTTAACCACTTAGAAAGTCTAGACTTAACCCTTCCTAGGCTCAAAACCTAGGCTCTGATACCAACTGTAACACCCCTCTAAAACAAGCTAAAACAACAGTCTTAACACATGCAGATAACACAACAAAACACTAGCACAGCGGAAGATAAAAAGGTAACTGGATAAAAGCAAATCCAAACAGGGGTGTTATGCCACGTTTACCAACAATGATAAACGCTACGGCGGTCAAATATGCATTGTGCACACAACTATCCAAAATCCATAAGTCTATCAATACATCGGCTCACAGGCCAAAACAAGGGAAAGGCGCTAAACTACCAGGCACTAGACATCGCGCTCGTCTAAACATCACCTGAAAGATCACAAAGATAAACATGGGACGACGCCCGGTCAGCGAATAATGCTGGTAACCCACCAATACATGTGAAATATCATACATAGATAGATATAAGTTGTAAAGCCATTTTCAAAACGGAATACATAAGTATATAAGTCAAAAACCAAGATCAACAATCAACATAAGACTTATCACTCTCAAAGATAACACGGGAACACATCCCAAACCACAAAGGTTAACCACAACACAAAGGATAAAGACAAGACTGATGGCAACACATGCCCTTGTGACTACACACGTCACAAGAAAGAGAACTCACAATAACGGCTACACAAGCCCTCGTGACATCACCCATCACGAGTTGATATGCCTTCCTTATGCCCGGTTCCAACCTTATGGCTACCCCCAACCTTATATCTTCTTCAAACCATTACCTCCAGGACCCCTGTACAACCAAGTCCAACTTTATTCCCCCGGGACCATCGTCCCCCACCAACGACCACCAACGAGACCACCAATTCATAGTACACAAGGTACCGTACATGGCAACACATGCCCGGATAACACATGTTATCCCCCATAAAACGTGAACCTTACACAAAGGCCACAACTCCATAATCACGTCACGGCCACCACGAGGACCGATGCAATACCTTGGTGACTAGTGTCCCATACCACTAATCGTGCAATCCAGGTAAAGCCACACACACATCACACTACAACAGGAATCAATCAACGGATCACAACGAAAATATGAAACCATACTCAATCATGGAATGGGTCACAACCCCAATAACAACGATGAATAACAGAAGTTATCATCCACCAATCGGAAGGTACAAACAACACACACGCTAGCATTTAAACATCGAACTAGCATGCTTATCAAAAGGGTAAACCAAAGGTAGTTCCGAAGAACACACAAGACTTTTCACGGTTCAACGAAACACAATGTTGAACACTTTGCACGATTCACGACACCAAAGTCCTACATGGATACCTACCATATAGTTCTAGATATACGAAACATCAAGAAGACACTCAAATAGTTCCACAAAAGAACATCGGGAAGTCAAAAGATCAAATACCGAGTCAAACGGATCACGGGGAACAAATCCCATCACAACACCACTGTGTTCCCCGCGGGTGGACCCACGGGTAGGCCCCTACCCGTGGTTCCGCCCGCGGGTACACTACCCACAAGCCTATGTACCTGCGGGTGGGCGGCGGGTAGGGCTCTCCTAGGTTAGGTTACAATACTAACTCTTGGTGAAAAGTCAAGGATACCCTTACTAACCTTTTGAAAGTGTAAGGAACAAGGGAACTCCCCTCAAAGCTCAAGGTACAACATAGCTTTAAGGTTGACTAGTCAAATACTAGTCCTTGAGTATTAAAAATAAGGATTTTAGGAATTAATTCCTCAAATAAAATAGGATTAATTACTCAATTAATCCATGGATTGAATGTGGATTTTTTTTTGGGGTGTCACAGATGGTGGTCACCCGATCATAACTCTGACCAACCTTTGGGTAGGCCTGCTGGTAGCAACTACGAGCCGTCTTCTGATCGCATGCACCACTCCGACACTAGTCGGTGTGCGAAACTTCATGCATAGATGCTCGATGGAGTTCAAGGCTCCCAGATCCTCTATGCCAGGTCGGCCGAGGATAACGTTGTGCAAGAACTTCAAGGCAACGACGAAAAAATCCATTTCCAATCATCTCACCTGAGGCCAAGTGCCCAGCTCGATAGTCAAAGAGACTCACCCTTCCGCCTGGATTGCCTCGCTGGTAAATCCAGGCAAGGGGGTCCTGACTGGTTGCATCTTTTCCCAGGCCAAACTCAACTTCTGAAAGGTTTCCAGATACAGTACGTTGACGCTACTGCCCGTGTCGACCAACACGCACCGGGTGACAGACCCCTGGATGTCCATCGCGATAACCAAGGCGTCTCGATGCGGCGCGGGGCCTCTGGGCAGGTCATCATCCGTGAAGACAATCGGCTCTCTGCACATCTTCTTATGGTTCGATTCCTGGAAGGATATCGCACCCACGTATAGCTGCCGGGCGCGTGCTTTCCGGGCTCTCGCAGAGTCACCTCCTTCGTGACCGCCCACTATCATATTTATTACCGACTTGTGCCTCCAATTCCATTCTTTTTCTTCCTCTCGTAGGGGTTTCTTACCCTTGTCCAAGGTCTTCGCTCCGTTCTGCTCGGTTATCCCCTTTTGTCAGGTCGAGCCTGACTTACGCCACTGGTTAGGGGGCAACGGCCGGCCATGCTTAATGAGCGCCTCGATCTCTTCCTTCAAACCCTCGTACTCCTCCGTGGAATGATTTGTTGTGCAGTGGTACAGGCAATAGGGTGGGGGGTTCATACCGACCACCTGGGCCTATCTCCCGACCAGATGGGCAGGGGCGGAGGCAAAGAGGCGCGGACCTCGTGGACAGGTTGTGCCATCGGCCGGGGGCAGGAGCTCTTAGCTGATCCATGATCCTACGAGCTCTCACACGAGTACCGCTTTCCTCTGCTGCTCGCCCCTCCCAAAGGTTATCCGCTCGGGGTGTCTTAAAAGATACTTCCTGTTTGTGCTTGTGCCTAACCACCTCCTCGATGTCGGCTAGCTGATTGGCCCGCTGGATGGCCTCTGCGTATGTTCTGGGATTCTCGTCCCACAACCGGCTATAGTGCCTGTCCGCTCTCAAGGACTCAATGAAGAACGCCAGGGCTATCTGGTCGTCCAGGCCATCTACCGCCTGTGCCTCCTTCTGCCACCGCGTGATGTACTTGCGTAAGCTTTCCCCTTCGTCGCCAGAGTGCACCAGGACGAAAGGGAAAGCTTACGCAAGTACATCAGGGCTGTCTGGTCGTCCAGGTCATCTACCGCCTGTGCCTCCTTCTGCCACCGCGTGATGTACTTGCGTAAGCTTTCCCCTTTGTCCTGGTGCACTCTGGCCAGGTCCGAGACAGACCGCTTAGGCTTCATACTCCCGCCGAAGTGTGTCAGGAACTGGGTCGCCAGCTGCTCGAAGGTATTGATGGATCCCGGGGGGAGCCTGAGGAACCTTTTCTAGGCTGGCCCGGTCAACGTCATGAAGAATTCCCGACAGATCATCGGGGCATCGGCTCCTATTACTTGCATTTTGGCCTGGAAGCTAACGATGTGGTCGCGCGGATTCCCTGTGCCGTCATAAGTAGGATGATCAAGAAGCTTGAACCCGGCCGGTGCCCTGTAAGCCTACACCTGCGCTAATAAGGGTGAGGCGGTCAGTGACCAACTTATCTCTTCCCTCCACCATCTGCCGCAGTTCCTGCACAGCGGCGAGTACACCGGACATTTCGGGGTTCCCGGGGCCGGGCGGAGCGGATGACTCATCCACCTCCTCCATAGCTTCTCGCTTCTGTCGTTCGACCAACCTCCTTTGGATAATGGCTCGCGGCTGCTCTCTAGCTGACCGGGCAGGGAGGTGTTGCCCGGTCCGCTCGCCCAAGCATTTCAAGATCGATTGCGCCAAGGCCGCGGGTCCAAGTCTGGAGTGCGCCGAGCGGATGGTTTCCCGAGTGTTCTGAACGCTCGGGATCTGCCCGGGGGTTCTCCATAGGAACCGATCGTGCGGGTTGTTAAACCACGTCTAGGGGTGCCTGACCCCACCCGCGCACATACACATCAAAGGCTTGCGTAACCAACTCCGCGAAGTTGGCTTGGGCCTGAGCGGCAGGCGCTGGCGGGTTCAATCCCCGAGGGTGTAGGAGATCGGCACGACAGTACACGCAGTACGTGCAGTCGACTATTCCTCGAAAGCACGACGATTTACCTGCTCGCTTAGATCACCAGTGGGAGCGTGGCTGCCGGCGGGCAGCTCTGGCGGATTCGTGATAACTGTCACATGCCCATTGGCCGGCAGGACGGCGGCGTTGGGACAGGTGTTGCGGTTACTTTACCTGGTACGTGCCATCAGTAAAGCTTGGAAACGGGACATTTAGTTTCGAGCCCCTCAGACGGTGCCAATGTTGGTTTGTACAACCTTGATGGCTGCTCGGTAGGCCAACACTACCGAAAAGAGAATAAAGATGTTTTTTTTTGTGGGATAGTGAGAGCAAAGATAACGTAATAGAGAGAGAATAATGCGATATTATTTCTCTAGGGTGTTGCCCTTAGAATGCTGACAAAAATTCCTTTACATGATGATCCCATGGGGATATTTATACATATATGTGTCATTCGTACATGGTAAGTAGGGTTGACGCAAGGCCTAACCTAGAAGGGGAATATGGCTGACGTAGGGGCTGATGCAGCCGCCAACTACTTTCCTTTTCTGTCTGAATTAACTAAGGAAACTTCTTAAATGAGCAGAGATTGCTTCCGCAGAATCCGCTAATACGCGTCTCTGGGTGTGCACCCGGTCAGGAATGGTTCCGGCTGCGCGGGGGCACCTTCCTGGGTGCTTGCCTCTAGTCAATGGCATTCTGTCCGCAAAGCCTGGTGGCCCGGCTGTGTCCTGTAAAGGCACTCGGTCGGGGACACACCGCCCGTGTGGCCTAGCCGCCCAACTGAGCTCTGCGGGGGTGTTCAATCAGGGACACGCCGACCACCGTAACTGCTCGCCCGATTATATCACTTTTGAGAGTCTGCTTGGGGACGTGCCGGCTGGCAGGCTGGCTGCTAGGAGGTGAGCCGCTGCCAGTATGAGGCGTCCTGTACCGTGCCCGGGAGGTCCCCGGGGATCTTCCTCCTATCAAGTAACACATCGCTTGTAGACCCGGCTGCCTAGTCTGGCTTCCCGTCCAGGCGGCTGATTTGGGGTATCTATCAAGCAATTTGGCCAGAAGATGAAATAGAAAGGAGTTTCACAAGGCCTTGGGTGATCTTCTCACGGATGATATGGCAGTCTATCTCGATGTGCTTTATCTGCTCATGAAACATGTGATCTCCGCGATGGCAATAGCCGATTTGCTATCACAGAAAAGGGTGGCAGGTCTGGCCATTTGAACTTGCAGATCGTTAAGTAATGTTGAAAGCCACTGAGTTTCACAAACAGAGACGCGACCGGACATCACCTATGTTGTGCAACAGCTTAATCAGTTCGTGGATACGCTAACTTGTGAAAATTTGGTTGCAGCTCATCGTGTTCTACGATACATTAAAAAGGCCCCTGGCCAAGGCCTTTTCTACCCTAAGAATAATGATCTCCAGTTACACGTATTCTCCCACTCCGATTGGGCATCTTGTCCTGAAACACGTAAGTCTATCACAGGCTTCTGTGTGTTTCTTGGTGCAGCTCTTGTGTCGTGGAAGACAAAGAAGCAGGCTACGGTTATAGACGAAAGAAAGCATCAGCATATACTCAACGTTGCTAGAGCTCTTTGTTTTTAGGCTCATCTTTCAGTCCAGTGCTAGGGTCATTGTGTCATGCACGCAGTGTTTCTGATAAATAGACTGCCATCACAAGTAATTTATGGGGCAACTCCATACCAAAGACTATATAAGCAGCCTCCAAATATTGAAGATCTCAAGGTGTTCGGTTGCCTGTGTTTTGCTGCTACTTTGCCACATAATCGACACAAAATGGCTCCAAGAGGAAGGAAGTGCATATTCCTTGGTGTACCTGCAGGGGTAAAACGTTATTTGCTGTATGATTTAGTAGAAGGATCTACCCTTATATCTAGGGATGTTACATTCTACGAAACTCAATTCCCTATGTCCATTCAAACACACAAGCAGCAGGAAAGTTTTGGGGTGCATGCTGATCTTTCTGACATTCCTCTCCTTGATATTCCAGCCAATATCTCTTTGAATTTTGAGGTGCATGATAAACCAAATGATGATCGCCAACAAAGCCCAGCAATGGTCCTGAGATCGCCAACAGAACACAACACACAGCAGTCCCAAACTTCTGAAAATATTACCACACAGTCTGGTCACATAGTTGATGACCCAAATGACCCAAATGATGATATGGTTAATGATGTTTCTGTTTTGCAACCTAGACGATCTCAAAGGCCTAGCTGAGTTCCTACAAGACTTCAGGACTATTATTGTGACACAATCATCCAAAAATAATCCTCTCCCCACTTGCTGTCCAGTGTCATATCCTATGATAATCTTACCATGCCTCACAAAATTTTTTCTATCGTTGTATGTTGATGAGCCGAAATCTTATAATCAAGCTATAAAACATGATTGTTGGAAGGAGGCGATGACTGTAGAGATCAATGCACTACAAGAAAACAACACATGGAGGCTAGTTGATCTCCCACCTGGAAAAATGCCTATTGGCTGCAAGTGGGTGTATAAAGTAAAGATTAAAGCTGATGGTTCCACAGAGCGTTACAAGGTGAGGCTGGTTGCACAAGGCTTTACACAACAGTTGGGAATCGAATACATAGAAACGTTTTCTCTGGTGGCTAGACTCACTACTATACGAGTCTTCCTAGCTATGGCTGCTTCCCTTGATTGGCACATACACCAACTTGACATCAACAATGCCTTCCTTCATGGGAGTATAGATGAAGAAGTGTACATGGCTCTTCGCCCCCCCCCCCCCCCCCCCCCCCCCCCCCCCCCACTTTCAAGGTGGCAAGCCCGATCAAGTTTGCTAATTGTTACGCTCATTGTATGGCTTAAAACAAGCCAATCGACAATGGAATTCAAGGTTGAGTAGTGCACTGGCCAGTAGAGGTTTTGGGCAGTCCAAAATAGATCCCTCCTTGTTTACTAAAGGAACGGCCAAATAGTTCATTGCCATTTTAGTATATGTTGATGATATTTTGGTTGCTAGTCCGAACCTGGCTTTAATCTATGAGCTTAAGACCTTCCTTGATAACACCCTTTCAAGATTAAAGATCATGGTATCAGAGTTGTCGACGCCAAGCAAGATACTGAAGATGTTTTCTAGGCAGAGGTGCGATGCTACCATCGATCAAACTCCACTTATTCCTCACCTCTAATGCTATCCTCATAGAGATGCTCAAGTTTCCGTAATTAGAGCTCTCTATCAATGGCAAACTGACTAGTATGGCTAATGGATTATCATTGATGCTCAGGAAAAGAGGATTATCTAGCTCATTTGTGTTGAAATTTCTCTGCGATTGGTTGCCTTGATTCCTCTGCGGAATAATTATAGAACGACTGGAGCTGGTGATTCGGTGATCAGATTTACTGAGTTTAACGGCTGAGGAGCATCGCCGAAAAGTGCAACGGCGCAGGAGCCATATCGCTGCACTGATACCATGATGAATGAAATTTTATGCAAGAGAGTTTCTATTGAAGAGTATGTTCAGTACAGAAGATGAATGAATCACCCTTCCGATGCATAAGCTAGCCAGCTACTTATATATGACAGAAGATATGATAACAAAAATGATGCAGAATCAATTATAACTGCCCATGTATACAAAAGACTTTAATACCCTCATTCTACACAACTAGTGGCCTCTATTACACATCTCTGAATGAAATATTGGGAATAAGCAATTGCCACAAAAGATATCCAAAACTATACACATCGACGAAATACTTCCAGGATCTTGCTAATATAATTCGATTATGGACTGTGGAGACTAAAGCCTTTTAATAGAAATAGTACAGGTTTTAATTAATCTCTAATTTTGCGGAAAATAATATAAATAAAAATGAAAAACTAAAAAATATTATTACTTCTTGGGCAGTCCACATCCCCAATATCTAGATATCTGTTTGGAGAATAAACTCTCCAATCTTAACCGTCTTTTGCTCATTAGTTAAGAAAATATTGCCTGAAACAGTAGACCAAAACACAGAACATACATCATATCAAGAAATAAGAGTAGTGTTTAATGAATTTAAAGAAAATACCACATTCTAGGCTTCAAGCATCGATGGACAATGCCATGCTCATGGAGATACTGTAACGTATGTCTGATCTGAAGTGCAAAGTTAATGGCTTTCTCAGTATCCAGATTTGTTCAATGTTCAAGTAACGTTGAAATTGTACCATTTCCCATGTACTCTGTTACAATACAAAATTCTGGTTCCAGAAGAACCCCAATAAACTGCAAATAATATAGTAGCATATGTTGAATCATTTCAAGAAGTTAATATATTATCATTCTAAATAAATAAATAAATAAATAAATAAGTAAATATATATATATATATATATATATATATATATATATATATATATATATATATATATAATTGCACTCTAGTGCGAATATGCGAAATGCATGATATCCGTCCACGTGTCCAGATCTAATGGATGAGAAACAATAATTTTTTAAAAAAATGCCGTGACATTTTCGTTAATTATTGAACATCGAAGTGCAAGTAAAATTTATTACAAGTGCATGAAAAATGTATTATAGCTGCAAGTAAAATTTACACTGAGCTTCATTACTAAGTGCACCTATAGTAATAAGTAGTTGGACCTATAGTCATAAGTCGTTGTACCTAGGTGCACGAATGTTTGCAGGTGGTTTTCGTGGGTACTACTACCCGCTGAACTTCCCGCAAGAACAAAAACGAAGCCAATCAGAACAAACTCAGATCAATTAATGTTAACAGACAAAATTACATGCACTTGCCAACGAAAGTAGGTGAACTTTTAGGTGAAATTAAGTGCACACGATCAATGAATGTATGCAAAAACTATATGCACTTGCAAGCGAAAATAAGTGCACTTGTAGGTTAAAGTAGGTGCACCCGATCAATGAATGCTTAAGACCTTCGTTGATGACACTTTCAAGATTAAAGATCATGGTATCAGAGCTGTCGACGTCAAGCAAGATACTGAGGATGTTTTCTAGGCAGAGGTGCGATTCTACCATCGATCAAGCTCTACTTATTCTTCACCTCCAATTCTATCCTCATGGAGATGCACCAGTTATTGCAATTAGAGCTCCATATCAATGGCGGACTGACTAGTACTGCTGATGGATTATCTTTGATGCTCAGGAAAAGAGGATTATCTGAGTTGAAATTTCTTTGCGACTATTTGCCTTGATTCCTCTGCGGAATCATTTCTGGAACGACTAGAGCTGGTGATTCGGTGATCAGATTTGCTGCGTTTGACGGCGGAGGAGCATCGCGGGAAAGTGCAAAAGCATAGGAGCCATATCGCTGCTCTGATACCATGATGAATGAGATTATGCGTGGCAATGCAAGAGAGTTTCATTGAAGATTAAGTTCAGTACAGAAGATGAATGAATCATCCTTCCTATGCATAAGCTAGTCTGCTGCTTATATATGACAGCAGATATGATAACAAAAGGGAAGGAGAATCGATTATAACTGCCATTGTATACAAAAGACTTTAATACCCTTATTCTACACAAATGGTGCCCTCTATTACATATCTCTGAATGAAATATTGGGAATGAGCAATTGCCACAGAATATAACCAAAACTATACACATCGACTGAATACTTCCCAGGTCTTGCTGATATAATTCTATTATGGACTCTGGGGACTAACGCCTTTTAACATAAATAGTACAGGTCTTAATTAATCTCTAAGTTTGCGGATAATAATATAAATAAAAATGAAAAACTAAAAAATATTATTACTTCTGGGACAGTCCAAATCCCAATATCTAGATACTCTGTTTGGAAAATAAACTCTCCAAGCTTAACCGTCTTTTGCTCATTAGTTAAGAAAATATTGCGTGAAATAGTAGACCAAAACACAGCACATACATCATATCAAGAAATAAGAGTAGTGTTTAATGAGTTTAAAGAAAATACCACTTTCTAGGCTTCAAGCATCGATGGACAATGCCATGCTAATGGAGATACTGTAACGTATGTCTGATCTGAAGTGCAAAGTTAATGGCTTTCTCAGTATCTAGATTTGTTCAATGTTCAAGTAACGTTGCAATTATACCATCTCCCATGTACTCTGTTACAATACCATATTCTAGTTCCAGAAGAACCCCAATAAACTGCAAATAATACAGTAGCATATGTTGAATCATTTCAAGAAGTTAATATATTATCATTCTAAATATATAAATAAATAAATAAATAAATAAATATATATATATATATATATATATATATATATATATATATATATATATGGAAGGGCTCCCATGCATTTACTCCTTCCCGTGAATAATGAGGTTAAATCTGAGCCCCACGTAGCTCTTGATCGAACGAATCTGATTAATACCAAAAATTAAGCGCGAATTGCTCATCAAGGGCATTTTTGTCCTTTTGATTATATTAAAAAAAATAAAAAATCTGTTCTTCTTCTTCTTCGAGCGTTTTCAAAATTCACCATTGATTCCTAATCTTCTATATTTCCTAATCTCAGACGAATTTACGATCTCTACGGATTTGGCAATAAGATCTATTCTCTTCGTCGTTCAATATCATATTCGTCAAAATAAACCCTAAACCCATCAAAAACGTCAACCGAAGAACAATGGAATAATTCGATCGAGGTATTTCCCAAATTCTGTCGCTTTTCTGGAATTAATTTTATCTGCATTTGTATTGGCATCATTCTTGTCTTAATTACACGCACATTAAGCATGCAACTTAACCACCGAATTACTAAGCTACTTTAATTAATCCGAGCCTAGAACCTTACGCACGTAGATGATTAGGTAGCCGCATGATAATTTTTAAAAATGCACATATTACTGTTTGCCTCACACATGTTATACGTTGATCACACGCACATTAATTCCTCTCCAAACGCATGTTATGTTACTGGACACTCTGACGCACGTTAAGTAATGACATTATATTTTAACAAACACTCACGCATGTTAACTGTTACACATGCGCACATTAACTATTACCCTGAAGCACGTTAATTTCTCACTTGCCGCACATACTCTAGTATTTTATAAATCTTCCATATTGACAATGATCTGATTAACTTAACGCATATTAAGTGTTCACATTACGCACGTAGAGGCTTGCAACAACACGATCATAACTTCATGCTTATATGTTACAGTTCCAATTGACATTCAATCTACCAACAACCCCAGTTTGAGTCCCAGCAGCAGCAACAATGGTCATACATTGACCATATCTCCTGGAATGACACAGTATTAGACTCCTCACTGTGAAGATGAAATCAAACCAGCAGTAGACATGATTTTTAAAACATTGGATGCTGGTATTGAATTCTACAAACATTATGCTGCCAAAGTCGGGTTTGACACGAGGTCTAGTTCCGTCGTTACAGCACGTGACGGGACAAAAATTCAAAAGCAAATCGTTTGCAATAGAGAAGGATTTAAGAATATAGGAGCTCAACATTGTCCCTCGCACTCAAGTGCAGATGCAGGAGAAGGTCCTTCCCGTCCAAAGAGGCGAACGGTTTCAAACAAAACTGGTTGCAGAGCTAGGATTATGTTTAAGTACATTGGAGCAGCTGGGTACCAAATTACCACTTTTATTGAACAACATGTCTTCGGTTCTGGCAAGGCAGTTTCTAAAAGGAAATAGAAACATCTACAGTGTTCACCAGAAGTTTATACTCGACTACGCTAAAGCAAATATTGGAGCATCAAAATCACACGGTTTATACAGTAATATTGTGTGGGATTACTCTGAAGTTGGAGCAACTGTAGTGGACTTTAAAAATGTCAGAAAGGATCTCAGAGCATACATATTGGAAGCTGATGCACAAATACTAGTGCATAATCTTATTAAGAAACAAGAGATGTGCCCTGCATTTGCTTTTGACTACGAGGTTGATGAAGATGAGCAGATGAGCAGACTGTTTTGGGCAGATCCAATGTCAAAAAAGAATTTCCTGCATTTGGAGATGTTGTCTCTTTTGATGCCACGTACTCAACAAACAGGTATATACTATTCTATTCACATTCTTGCATATGTTTCATTAATTAATACACATTTAGCATTGCCTGATCTGTTGAGACATGTTAAGATTTAGACACGCTCACTGTTTTATTGAAACAGAATTGAAATACAAATGTGGAATTTCCAGAATTAGACCTCAATTACATACGTGTGCTATTTTATTACTTACTGTGCGTTACTATAATTCTCTAAGTGCGGCAGTTTGACACCTGCATACTGTGATGACGCTTTCTGTCTTGTAGGTACGATCTGGTTTTTACTCCCTTCACCGGAGTTGATAACCATAAAAAATGTATAACATTCGGTGCTGGACTACTGTTGAAAGAAGACATTGAGTCTTATGTTTGGCTCTTTGAAAAATTTAAAAAGGTAATGGGTATGGAACCAAGAATAATTGTGACCGGTCAAGATCCAGCTATGAAAGTGGCAATTCCAACAGTTTTCAAGCAAGCCAGGCATCGTTATTGCATGTGGCACATCGTGTGTAAAGTTGGGGAAAAGGTGGGTCCTACACTGAACAAGGATGAGGAATTCAGGAACAAACTGAACTCAATCGTTTGGACGTCATCTTTGGAACCTCCTGATTTTGAGAAGCAGTGGAGAGAGCTCATGGAAAAGTACAACTTAGTCGAACACAACTGGTTTAAAACTATGTTTGAGGCAAGAAAGCATTGGATCCCAGCGTATTTTAGAGATGTCTTTATGGGAGGACTACTCAGGACAACTTCTCATTCCGAAAGTGAGAACTACATGTACAGCTGTTTTACTGGTCCCCAATCAAGCCTAGTTGAATTCATTATGAACTTTGACACTACTCTTAAATCACAACGTAACACAAATGCAAAGCTCAACAGTGACAACGAAGGGTACAATCCAGATATGAAGATGCCTCTGGGGATTGAAAAGCACGCTTCAATCGTCTACACCGTTACTGTTTTCTATCAAGTTCAGGAAGAAATATGTGCCTCCTGTTTCAAATGTATGGTGTTGAGTGTTAGAAAAGACGGTGGAATGTTGCACTATGATATTATGGATGGAAAGAACAAAAGATTTACTGTGGTGCACAATGTAAATGACCATGAGGCCAAATGCAGTTGCAAGATGTTTGAGATGGTTGGACTTTTGTGTAGACACGTATTTGTGGTCTTTAGAGACCTTGAAAGGATCCCTCTGAAGTACGTGGTTAATCGGTGGACTAAGGATGCATCTTTTAAAGCTACATTTGAAATAGATGGCGTCATTTATGATCAGAACGGACCAAAGGATGAAAAGAAGATGTTGCTGAACAAAGTGTGGTCTGATATGGCAGGTTCAAACATGGAGCAATT
Source organism: Ipomoea nil (assembly GCF_001879475.1). NCBI lineage: Eukaryota > Viridiplantae > Streptophyta > Magnoliopsida > Solanales > Convolvulaceae > Ipomoea > Ipomoea nil. Next base: position 137,716 of record NW_017617028.1, read on the forward strand.
GACTGCATTTTCCCAAGTGATTAATGAACAGAAACAACTGCTACTGTCAGGAAAGGAGAAATTGTCCCCTCAGCAAAGCAGGAGAACTGTTATAGAATCATATTGTGGATCAACAGAAATTTCAAAGATCAACATACTTCCACCGAAACAGGCAAGGAACAAGGGCAGCGGCAAGTGCATCAAAAGCATCAAGGAGTTGGCAATGGAAAAACAAGAGGGCAGGAAGTGCAATTTTGTGGTGTTAGAGGAGATCACCATGACACCAGGACTTGCCCACTTAACCCCAAAAATAAGGACAAGCAAAAGGGTAAGAAAAAGGCATAGCAGACTATTTTTTCAACGCCTTTACAGTCGAGAATGAAAATGGATAGCAAATATGAAACACAACTACTTAGTTAACTCATTTCATAACGCTTTTTACAGTTGAGATACTTGTTTTTGTTTTTATCACTGATTTGTTTTTACACAATCACTGCTACTAGCTTAATGTGCGTGTTATTACTACTTTACCTGCGTGCAGTTAATTCTTAATATGCGTTGATTACACTTTTAACGTGCGTTACATTAAACCTTAATGTGCGTAGTACAGAAACAGAATGTGCATTGATTTATGTATAAAAACTTTGGTCCGTGGTAAACGTCTTTAATATGCGTACAAAGACAACATTTAACACTTTCTTTCTCTAATATGCGTTTAATTATTAGTTAATATACGATGCGTTAAAGATAATTCTAATATGCGCGACTAGAAAACTTAAAGTGCGTTTATTTAATTATGAAATAATTTGCAGACAAAATGATACAAGAACAACATCCGTGTAAATATAAATATAATTAATTTGCATCGAAATAAATAATTTTTTAAAGCCAAAAGTTTAAAGTGCGTCGTGAAACCAATTAAAGTGCGCGAAATACCAATCTAATATGCGATTATTATATATTATTAATAAATCCAAAAGTTTAATGTGCCTCGGGAAACCAATTAAGGTGCGCGAAATATAATTATAAGCTGAGTTTATTATATTTTATTAATAAATACAAAAGTTTAATGTGCGTCGCGAAACCAATTAAAGTGCGCGGAATATCATTCTAAGATGCGTTTATTATATTTTATTAAAAAAAAAAAAACAAGTAGAATATGCGTTAATGATAACATAATAGACATAAAAGGATAATATATAAATTTTATTAATTAATAAATTGTATGACAAAAATAACAACAAGTAGTCACATAATACGCATAAAAATCTTGATATTTTCGTCAATATTCATCCTTATCACGCAGCCTCCTCATTGATTACATCCTCATTAGCCAAGTTTCCAACAAGAGCGTCAGGCACCTGTTCATCCATCAAATCGTGAAAGTTACTAAACTGTAAATACATCAATAAAATTATATAATAAAAAAAAGAGGGAAAAACAATGTAAGTATGCAGTAGATCACCTCTTGATCGAAATCATAATCTTCTCGATCATAAGCATATGTTGGGAACTCAACGTCGTCTTTCAGTAATACTGCACCAGTTCTCTCACAGAACATCAACATATACCAGAGACTAGAGGTCTTGTTTCTGTAGGTACTATAGGCCACCTCAAATCTAATGAGTAGATAAGTTTTTCCTTCCACAAATCTGTTGACGCGCCTTTGCGCAAACGGTTGTGGAATGTGCATATGAATAAACGTCCCCTGAAATTATTTAAAAACAAAAAAAAAAAACAAAAAACATATGCATCAACAGTATATTTTATAAATATAAAATATTACTCCGTAAGATTTATATTACACTAAACAAAAATAATACCTCTACATCGTGAAGTACACACTCTATAGATCGGATTCTATTAGAACCTTTAGTTTCTGGCAAACGAACAACTCGTAGCACTCGAACCCTAATTAAATTCCAGCGCAGTCCTATGCGGAGTTGGTTTCCAACTATTTCGGTGTGGGGTTCGGCTGCCATTGAAACTCTCTTTACAAGGTAGAGTAAAAAAGCAAAAATGTGTTTGAAGGAGACAGGTTTGGGTCGAGAATAATGGTGGATTTAAATAGCAAACTCTTAAACGAATGCGACTGTTCGTATGTGACAACTTTAAGTCTAGCAGAACGCGATTGTTGATATGAAAATGTTCGATCGGGTATAATTGAGCGAAAATGCGTCAATTTATTCACTAATATGCGCACCTTAAACACGTTATTATGCGTATGATTGCTACTTTACCTGCGTAAAGTTAATTCTTAATATGCGTTTATTACACTTTTAAAATGCGCTACATTAAGCCTTAATATGCGTAATACAGAAACAGAATGTGCGTTGGTTTATGTATATAAACTTTGGTCTGTGGTAAATGCCAACGTCTTTAAATGCGTCGATTAACATTTAACTTTCGCGACTTTAAAGGTTAATATGCGTATAAATGCAACATTTACACTTTCTTTGCCTAATCTGCGTTTAATTATTAGTTAATATAATGTGCGTTAAAGATAAGTATAATATGCGCGACTGAAAAACTTAAAGTCCGTTCGTTGAATTATGAAATAATTTGCAGACAAAATGATACATACATAAACGATTACACATATTTATTTCTTCTAGTACTTTGAAGACATTTCTTCTGGTTCCGGCATCATCCGACACATCACCAGCCACCCACAATTGCTCAACTCTCAGCCTTTGGATGTTGTTTGGAAACTAGACGATGAGCTTGAAGAAGAGAATGACGAATGATGCTTCAGGTTTAGAATGTGTTGTTTTTGTATTTAGTTAAAGTCACTGCAAGCTGGAGGGCGATGAAGATGAAAATGCCAGAGAAGATGAAGAATAAATGAAGAGGATTCTTCTTTACTTGCGGAAAAGTGAGAGATAGCCATTTCAATAACCTGATGCTCAGTTGTGTGTTGTTCCTTGTAATAATTTATATATAGGTGAATAACTTGGTCACATGCACTGATTTGAGATTTCAATGTTTCAAGATTTGCTTTAATGGGTGCGTTTTTTAAGGCGTTGAATAACCATTCAATGTTATCCGTTTCCCCCACCAACTACAAATGCCTTAAAGTTCTGACATCAAATATCTTTGAATGTTACGTGGATTGGTATAAAAGACTTAATATGCGTTGCTTTGATCTATTACATGCGCGACCTGCAAGAACAACATGCGTGTAAATATAAATTTAATCAATTTGCATCGAAAATAAATGATTTTTTAGAGCCAAAAGTTTAATGTGCGTCGGGAAACCAATTAATGTGCGGGAAATATCAGTCTAATATGCATGTATTATATTTTATTAAACAAAAAACAAGTACAGAGTAAAATATAATAAAAACTTCAAGTCTTTAGGGGGATCGATCCTGGGCAGAATCATTTTAATCAAAAACTTCTACCATTTCACCAGTGGACTCATCCGTTACTTTGATTATAATATATTATTAATAACAACAACAGAGGCAGACATGAGAGCTTGTTTTTAATATGCGTAAGGCGTAGACATAATGTGCGTTGGTTTTTTTATAAAATATTTGGTCCGTCGTAAACACCAAAGTCTTTAGATGCGTTGATTACCGGCCAAAAATATTTTAAGTCTTTGGGGGGGGATTGGATCCTGGACGGATTCGATATATTCAAAGACTTCTACCATTTCGCCAATCGACTCATCCATTTATTCCTTGTATACCAAAATATATGTTGCCTACTTACTAATAACGAATCTAAAAGGAAGCAGTATGCCTCTATTTAATTCTTAATATGCGTTGGTTTACACTTTAAAGGTGCACTACACTACGGCTTATATATGCGTAACACGTAAACGTAATTTGCGTTGGTCTATGTATAAAAACGTAATTATTCAGACATTGCGTTGAAAATTAGTCCAGAATGCGCGATTGCAAAATTTAAAGTGCGTTTGTTTGTTTGACAAATACATGCTTTGAATTTAACATGCGCGACATATCAATTTAAAATGCGTGACATTGGAACACAATGAGCGTTGGTTTCTATAATAATAAAAATAATAATTTACAGTCTATTACATTAGTATTTGTAAACGTAAATACACATTGAAACAACACCAATAACATTCAGTGCATCTTTTCTAGTGCTTTGAAGGCATTTCTTCTAGTTCTGGCATCATCCTACATGCTGCCAGCCTCCCACAAGCTTTGACAACCTCGATTTGGACATGAGCAAGGAGTGTGAATGCATGTAGGCTCGTGGTCTCTAAGCTTGCTGTGTGTGATAGATTCCTGGCAGCCGTAGGTGTTATTTGGGATGTCGGATGTCCTCAACTCTCTCAGCCTTGAATGATGTTTGGTTGCAGCATGAGGAGCTTGCAGCTGAGGATGACGAGTGTTCTCTCAGGTTTAGAATGTGTTGTCTTTGTATTTCTTTACAATCACTACAATCTGGAGGGCGGAGGGGGTGAAGAGGGCATGCAAGATGAGGAATAAAAGGAGATGGTTCTTCTGAACGTGCGGAGACGTGAGAGGTGGCCATTTCAATGAAAACTGATGCTCGGTTGTGTGTTGTTCTTTCCGATTTATAGGCGAATAACTTGGTCCAATGAACTGGTTTGAAGATTTCAATGTTGCGTTAATGGGGCAGATACAATATGCGTTCAAATATACGTTTAATTAACTTTTATCGAAAAACGATATTTTTTGAACACAAAAGTTTAGAGTGCGTGGGGAAACCAATTTAAGAGCGCGAAATATCACTTTAACATGCATTTATTGTATTTTGTTAAACGAAAAACAAATAAAATATAATAAAAAAATCAAGCCATTTTAATGGGCACGTTTTTTAAGGCATTGAATAACCCTTCAATGTTATCCGTCTCCCCAACTACCAATGCAAAGTTCTGACATCAAATATATTCGAATATTAAGTGGATTGTTATAAAACACTTAATGTGCTTTGCTTTGCTATGTTACATGCGCGGAGGACAAGAACAATATGCATTCAAATTTACGTTAATTAACTTTTATCGAAAAACGATATTTTTTGAACACAAAAGTTTATAGTGCGTGGGGAAACCAATTTAAGAGCGCGAAATATCACTTTAACATGCGTTTATTGTATTTTGTTAAACCAAAAACAAATAAAATATAATAAAAAAATCAAACCTTTAGGGGGTTCGATCCTGGGCGAAATCAGTTTAATCAAAGACTTCTACCGTTTCGCCAGTGGGCTCATCCATTAAATTAATTATATTAAACAATTCTTAAAGAGCCAATTCTTGAAAATTAAAAACAAAGAAAAAAGCTTGACATGAACAATACGTACGCTCAATATGCGTAATACTGCAACAAAATTTGCATTTCGTTATCTACTTAAACTATAGTCCGTGGCAAATAAAAAATAAAAAAAAAAAAAACTTAACATGCGCAATACAGTAACATAATGTGCATTTTTTTTTTACGTATTGAATGACCATTCAACTTTAGAAAACTTTATTATTCATTAATTTGCTCATGTTAACACTTTATAGTGTGTATCTAAAATTCTTAATGTGCATGAGATTGTACACTCACTTACTTTATTATGCGTATCTATCATCATCTATTAATATGACAATGTGCGATGGGGTGATCTTAAAAGAAGATTCGTCAATAATGACATAATATATCACCATAATATATCATTCAAATAAAAATTGTTGGAGTACATTAATACAGAATAACAAAATAACATGAAAAACATAAAATGTTCACACATTCATCGTTATTCATCCTCATGCAGCCTCCTCGTTATTTCTGTCCTCATTAGGCAAATTTGCAACTGTGGCGTCCGGCACCTGTTGATCCATAAAATCGTGAAATTTATGGAACTGTAAATACATCAATAAAATTATATTAAAAAAAAAATTTGTAAGTATGCAATAGGTCACCTCTTCGTCGAAGTTGTATTCTTCTCCATCATAAACATACGTTGGCAACTCATCATCTTACAGCCGTCCTGCGCGAGTTCTATCGCAAAACACCAACATATACCTGAGAGGCGAAGTTTTATTTCTATAGGTGTTATCCGCCACGTCAAACCTATGCATTAGATAGGCTTTGCCTACTTCAAATTTTTTGAGGCACCTTTGAACATGCGCTTGTGGAATGTGCATGTGTACAACAGTTCCCTGCAATTATTAAAAAAAAAATTGCATAAACACTAAATTTCAGAAATATAAAATATTAAAATTTATAATACGGTAAATAAAAAAAGAGTTAATACCATCCGAGGTCCTTTGAGTATAGTGGTTTTGCCACATTTAGTCCTAAACTTTCAAATTGACCATATGTGGTCCTTCGACTTTCAAATTTAACCATTCGTGGTCCAAGTTAACCACCCACGGTCCTTCAACTATTAAATTTTAACCAACCATGGTCCTTTCAAGAGGATCACAACTGGTTAAGTTTTGAAACTTGAAGGACCATGGGTGGTTAACTTGGACCACAAATGGTTAAATTTGAAAGTCGAAGGACCACATATGGTCAGTTTGAAAGTTTAGGACTAAACGTGGCAAAACCACTATACTCTGAGGATCTCAAACGGTATTAACTCATAAAAAGAATAGATTGAAATCATGCAACACACACTCAATAGACTTTATGTTTTCAAAACCTCTTGATTCTGGCAGCCTAACAACACGAACCACCCGGACCTTCATGTAATTCCACCACAGATCTATCCTAAGTTGGTTGCCAACAATTTGAGAATAAAGTTCAGCGGCCATTGAAAATTTGCCTAAAAGGGAAAATACAAATGCAAAATGTGTTTGTAAGTGACAGATTTGATACTAGCAGAATGGTGGGTTTAAATAGCAAACTGCGTCGATTCATTCACTCATACGCGCACCTAAACACGTTAATATGCGTGTCTTTCATCCTTAATGTGCGTGATATTGTACGCTCGCTAACTTAGACGCAATAAAAAAAAAAACAAAAATTCAATGGTTGCGTCTTTTTAAAATATTGAGTCACCATTCAACTACGAAAGATTACCATTATGGGAAATATAAAAATTGCTGACACAGAAATTGACTTCTCACTTATTTCCAGTGCCAAGTACAAATCTATCGCAAATTATTGCTTTAATATGCGTTACATTTACACTTAACGTGCGTGTACGTGTATGGACAACATAAACTTCACGAAACAAATGTATATTTAAAATGCGTCTATTACTATTACAATGTGCATTGGGATATTCTTAAAAGGATATGAGTCAATTTATTTATTAATATGCGCACGTTTATACTTTAATAGGCGTTACATTTACACTTAACGTGCGTGTACGTGTATGGACAACATAAACTTCACGGAACAAATATATACTTAAAATGCGTCTATTACTATTACAATGTGCGTTGGGATATCCTTAAAAGGATATGAGTCAATTTATTTATTTATACATTGACTACCAACTGACTTAGTCCCAATAATATATATATATATATATATATATATATATATATATATATATATATATATATATATATATATATATATATATATATATATATATATATATATATATATATCAAATGGGTGCGTCTTTTCAAATATTGAATAACCATTCAACTTCGAAAAAGATTACCATTAATAGGTGCGTTTTTTTAGAAGTTGAATGACCATTCAACTTTAATAGATTTCCTTTATGGGAAATGAAAAAACTGCTGACAATGAAATACAGTTGTCACTTATTTTAACATGCACCGGTTTATTTCCATTTTCCATCACACCTTTGAAGAGTATATATAAAGAATGGATCATCCATCAGTCCATCACACCTTATCATCCTAAATCAAAGATGGAAAAAACAAAAAATGCTGAGAAAGACAGCCAGTCCAGGCAACCCCGTAAACCACTTTCCAAAATACCAAAACACCATCTACCCGACCTGAAAAATGATCTAAACGATCCAAATTTCAAAGAAAGGTTCGAGGCTTTTATTGACGACTTCCCTGGTGATGACACCTCTGATGATTCCACAGGAACAGAGGTATCTTACAACACCTGGAAAACGGAGGCTCTTGCCTACCTAGCAGCTGAGGAAGCTGCTGAAGAGGAAGAAGTCGACTCAAAAAACGGGCCAGTCTTCGTGAAGAAATAAAGGACAGGTTAGCTTGATCATGCATGTTATGGTGGAGACACGTTATTAGTATTACGTTTTGATGTAATAAGTGTCCACTATTTAATATTTTAATAATATAAATTTTATGTTTATTATTATGGTTAAGTTGGTTGTTTTCACGGTGCTTACATATGCGTTCATGAGCCCTTTAACTTGCGCAGCATTAAACCAACAAATGCGATAAAATAAAATATATTAAAGAACAATTCTAGAAAATCAAAACAAAAAAAAAGAAGAAAAATTGATTACATTTACTTGAAATGCGATACGAACGCTTAGGATGCGTAATACTGCAATATAATGTGCGTTGGTTTATGTTTTAAAAGTTTAGTCCGTTGGAAATACAAAAAAAGCTTAACATGCGCAATACAGTAACATAATGAACTTTAAATAAGACGTACGTCTGGGTGTTTTTTTCCGGAGATATTAATATGCGTAGCATTTGATCTTAACGTGCGTTGATTGAATTTTGTCTAAAGGTACTCGGATTTGCATGTTTATTTACCCAATATGAAAAATAACCAATTGACCAAAAATGAATAAATTGCAATGGGATTTATTATTCACATTGCAATAACTTACACTTTGAACTGCTACTTCAACAAATATAATAATATTAATAATAACAACAACAAGAACATCAATAATAAAGGAAACATCCCACTTATTATCAACCACCAAACACAATAAAGAAGCCATGAGAGCTTATTTTAAATAACAGAAAAAAAGAAAAAAAAAAAAAAAAACCCAGGCAAACGACAGGATCCATCTATACCTTTTGAAGATATTTCTTTTGGATAAGCCTGCATTAAGGTACCAAAAGATATATCTACAAAAGGATTAGAGGATCCTGCCGTATGTCTGGGCTAAAACGACACATTCTAAACCTGAAAGGATCGACATTTGTGAAGCTAAAATCTAACCAATCCAACACATCCAAATCAGTTAGCGTTTAGCTCCACAGAAGAAAATCTTCTCAGGCATAAAATGTGCTGTTTTAGATGAAAACAACTAAAACATGTGCTCTGCACGAAGAACGTCTACTTCGCTCATATCTCCTGTAACTCCTCGTATAAACTTCCGGGTTTGTGGTATTTTGTAATTGATACATGGGATGTTTAGAATAAAGTTGCTATTGTTATCAACTACATTGACAAAAAAATAGAAGGAGGGCGAGTAAGATGAGAATATGTAAACATCGTTATGAATTCTCTGTAAAACTCAAATTACAATGTTTCAATATATATACAGTATGGTAATGAGATACTCCACTATTATAGGCGAATAACTTGAATGCGTACGTTTATTAACGAGTGGATTGCTTATCCGAAGCCTAATAACACGCACCCATTGAAGAATCCATTTCCTATTATAATAAAGGGTATTATTATTATTCAAATAAATTTTTATTTTTATTTTTTTCCGTTTTCAATTTATATTATTTCACATATTGAAATATTTTTGTTCCATTTTTAAATAACTTTCCATTGTAATATGGCGTATGCATGTATTACTTAACATGTGCAGCAATATATTTTAAAATGCGCACGTTAACACGCTTTTGTGCGTGTCTTTCATACTTAATGTGCGAGAGAGATTATATACTCGTTTCAATATATATACAGTATGGTAATGAGATACTCCACTCTTATAGGCGAATAACTTGAATGCGTACGGTTATTAACAGGTGGATTGCTTATACGAAGCCTAATAACACGCACCCATTGAAGAATCTGTTTCCTATTATAATAAAGGGTATTATTATTCAAATAAGTTTTTATTTTTATTTTTTTCCGTTTTCAATTTATATTATTTCACATATTGAAATATTTTTCTTCCATTTTTTAAATACATTTCCATTATTGTATGGCGTATGCACGTATTACTTAACGTGTGCAGCATTATATTTTAAAATGCGCACGTTAAAACGTTATTGTGCGTGTCTTTCCTACTTAATGTGCGAGACATTATATACTCGTTGACTTGGACAAAATAAAAATAAAGATTAAAAAAAAATAATGGGTACGTCTTTTTAAAGATTGAATGACTAGACAACTTTAAAAGATTCCCATTATGGGAACACCTTTGACGGGACTTATTGCCCTAATATGCGTTACATATGCACTTAACATGCGTGTTCTTTATGTATAACTTAACATATATTTTTGAGAAAAAAAAAATTAAAATGTGTCTATTAATATTACAGTTTGGTTTGGGGTGATCTTAAAATTAAAGCATATTTGTCAATTTATTCGTTAATATGCGAACTTTTATACTTTATTATTCGTGTTTTTCAAACAAATTATGCATTAGACTGTATGCTAACTTACTTAGATCCAATGAAAATAAAAAATGCGTTAACAAACCATAAAACTTGCGCAACATTAAACATTATCTGCGTTAAAAAGGAAGACAATATGCCTATATTAAACTCTTTATATGCGTTGAATTGTATAACATGCATATATAAATATTATATTGTGCGTAAAAATAAAGAAATAATATAAAATATAAAATATATATATATATATATATATATATATATATATGTGTATATATTTAATTGGCGGAACATTAACGCTTAATATGCGTAACAAATAAACAATTTGCGAGTTGGCTTGTGTATTAAAACTTTACTTTATTAATAAATTTATCCAATGAAAATACATGCGTTACATAACATCTAACATGCGCAAACTGCCAAGATACAATATTATCCCCGTTCTTAATCAAAAACACAAAAAAAAAAAAAAAACATTAAAAAAAAACACCACGTTCATGTCCTCTGCGAGCTTGTAAGTTTCTTGGATCTGCTCAGAATGGGCGGGCAGACCACGTCTTTCAAACTGGAATCGGTGGCGGAGAACATCCCAAACTTCCATCGATCTCAGGATGGATGTTTGTGTTAAGTGATGTTTGATTTCAGGTTTAGAATGTGTTGTTATTGAAATCAATTACAACGACAACACAAAGGAGAAGGAGGGCGAATATGATGAGGAGGGTACACACTGTAAAGAAGGTACATAATACGACGATGAAGGACTGATGGTGGTTGTGGTAATGGAGTGAAAGACTCAAACTGTGCCATTACGACGTATGCTTTCTTGACGAGTGTTCCTCCCCTTTTATAGGCGAATAACTAGGTTAAATTGAATAATTTGAAAAATACAGTGTTACCCCGTTTTATAAAATAAATAATATATTCTTACCATCTTTAACACTGGAACCTATAATTGGTGTTGTATACAATTAATGATATAATCAAATATTATCCTTCCAAAAATAATAATATGTGCACCAAAAAATTATATAAAATGCGTATGTTAATATTTCAATGTGTGCGACTGATATTTAACACTATATTATAATGTCTGTCCATTAAAATATTAATGTGCGTGACCAGTTGTATTAACATGCGTGAATGCATACACCATTGACGGTACGCCAATACTTTAAAAAGCGTGCGTGATTTTCATCTCTAACATGCGCACAGAAATACTAATTTATTATGCGTAAGGTCAGGTCTTAGTGTGCGAACAAATGATCAAATACAATTTGCCTTATTGATTACTAACACTCTGAATTTCTTTATTTGAATAAAAAAAATTAAAGTCTTGTGGTGGGAGAAGGTTCGATCCTAGGCAAAGTCAATAAAGACAAACAACACTACCACTTCACCATTAGGCTCATCCATTTATTTATTGTATCTTAAAACATATGTAACCTTTCAACTGATCACAGATTAATAAGCTTGTGTGAAATGCACATTACGGTCTTAATGTATTTTATAGACTAACTTAATGAATATGCGTTAACTTAGTTCTTAATATGCGAACATTAATATTTAGACGTTTAATAATTTAAATATGCAACATTGTATTCTTATTGCATGCATTTAAAACACCAAATCAACGCATATTACGGATTTTGCACCACTCACGTTCAAAAAAAGGGTATTTACTCCTTCTGTGTTGATAATAATATTAATTAATAATAATAATAAAAATATAACAATAACAACGCGCGTTTGAATTTTGTTTGTTTATTTAATGACTATCAAGTAAATAAAAATAAAAAAATATATAACAACCAAAAAAAGATTTATTATTTACATTGAACTAATTTATACATTGATCTGCCACTACCACTCACATAATGAAAATAATAATAAACAACATCCCCTAACGATCTAAATCAACACCAACCAACACAACAATTCAAATCAAATGCCCGAAGATAGCTTATTTAATTGATAAAGAACCCCAGACAAACGGCAGGATCCGTCTACACCTGTTGGAGATATTTCTTTTGGTTAAGCCTGCATTAAGGTACCAAAGGATATATCTCCACGAGGAGTAGAGGATCCTGCCGTATGACTGGGCTAAAACGACACATTCTAAACCTGAGAAGATTGACTTCAATGAATGTAAACCCCTACTAATCCAAAAGTGTTAAATTGCTCCAACAGTTACATGCAACTTACTGGAGACCCACAACATCGGGATTTGTTACGGTTTAGACCCATAAAAGAACCTTCTCGGGTTTAGAATGTGCCGTCTTAGTTGATATAACCACACGGTCCGCCACAGCTACCACCGCAGAGCTCTACTCAAAGGATGTCGAAGCGTAGCAGTAACTGCTCAGCGACGTAAGGGAGTGGCTGAGTATGCTAACTTCCCGCTTTGGGGCCAGTGTGGGGAAAGATGGGGGCATCTGGGGACGGCTGAATTATTGTGGTGTTGTATTTCATTAATGGGATGTTTATTCTCAGGTTTAGAATGTGTTGTTTTTGTAACTAATTACAATCACAACCAGAAGAAGGGGGGCAAGTATGAAGAACATGAGGGTAAATATTATGAACAACATGAAGAACGCGACGAGGAAGAAATGATGCTTGTTGTTGAGATGGAGTGGGTAACTGAATTGATTCCATTTCAACATATAAAAATGTAAAGAAAACCCTTGATACTCGGTCGTTGAGTGTTCATTCCTTTTTATAGGCGAAATACCTGTACACATTCCCTGACTTGACACATTTTATTATTATTTTGACACTTCATAAACATTGAAATGAAATGGAGCTCACACATTTAATGTGCTTCACATAAATTTATAAAGTGCGCCAAACATTAGTACTGCGTGCGTGAAAAAAATAATGTCCGTTTTTTTAGTCCTTTAATGCATTGAATGACCACTATAAAAATAATGTACGTTTCGTCAACTACACATGCATAGTTAATAGTCATAAATGACAACTCAATGTTGGAAGACTCCCTTTATGGGGAAAAGGTAAACAACTAACACCGATTAGTCTTTTCACCTACCTTGCCCATACGACTGGTAATTGAATAGTGACGGTATCCACCAATTTTTAATGTGCTTTAATTTACACTGTAACATGCGCGAATAAACAATACAATGTGCGTGTTGATAATAACTTATAATGTGAGATGACTTCAAAAAAGTTACATTTACCAAGATTTCCTTTATGGGAAGTAAATAAATTGCTGACAACGATTAGTCTTGTCGCCTGACCACGCAACCCCACCGTATGGGTGTGTGGTGAGCGAGGATTTTTAGGGGTGAGGTGGTTAATTTGCCTATGCATGACAATTATATATGTGCGTTGGATACACGCTTAATGTGCGTGACAAAATACTTTAAAATGCTTTTATTGTTTACTTAATATCAGCTCATGAATACAATACCATGCGTATAGTAAACTTATACGTTGACGCACGCTGTATTATTTTGAAACGCACATAAGCAACTGAGTAAGCGCATGTTAAAATATGATGATCTATAAACACGAAAGTAAATGTCACCCACCCACACCCTGTACCATGTTATTATTGGACTATAAAAGGGAGGTAAGATGCAACAATCCAACATCAAAATTCATTACCTATATATATTGTCTAATTGTTTATTACTCCTACTTGGTTTCTTTGCAATACATGGATATACACAATGCCGTATGGTGACTCTTTCTCACCCACGCTGGATCCTTCATCTTTTCTTCATCTCCTTCTTATTCTTCGAAATCTTTATCCTCCTCATATTAACCACTCCCACCACCCCATCTCTTGTTGTTTTAAACATAATTAATAACTAAAGCGACACATTCTAAACCTGAAACAACCGACCTGGACAAAGAAGCCCAGGTGACGGTTTTCCCTACCCCGACAACGCTGGATTGTTCAAGTTGTGGAAGGGAATATCCACATTTCATTTTCGGAATTCAGCTTCCCAGGTATGAAGCATGCTTCGAGGGGCTATAATTACCGGATGGAAATCGGGGAAGAGCTTTATAAATGACTGGAGAAACACTATCGTGAGAGCGGGTTTTCCCAGTATTAGGCGTGTGAAGGCTATGCATCCCTTCCCACAATCAGACTGCAGCTTTTTCAGAATATAGATGTGAGTATCCCCACCAATGTTTCAGCACAAGAACTCAAACCCCTCGTGTTGATGAAGATACACTGTTCCACACTGTCGTTTCACCATGTATTGAATTACAATGATTTCCAGAACCACCATCCAATCATTATTCAACTTTATATGCGTCTTGATACTTTGACAAATTGAAAACAAAACTATATGCCTGCATTTAATTGTTTATGTGCGTTACATTATTCTATCAATGCCTTTTAACAAAATCATTAAAAAATTCCGTTACTTCGATTTATATTCGTCCAATTATCTCAATCGTAAAATGTACCCTACGTATAACTTAATGAGCATATCCACATGGATTAACATGCGTCACAATTCGCGTGGCCAAACAGCTTAATGTCCGTGTACACATGGATTACATGCGCATATACACAAACCATTGAACGTGCGCCCGTATTTTAACGAGTGTGCGTGAATTTAATCTTTAATATGCGCACACTAATACTTTAATATGCTTATATTCTGTTCTTGCTGTGCGAACAAATGGTAAGAAAACTTTTTAAGTTTCTTTTGGGAGGATTCGATCCTGGGCAGAGTCGATGTGTTCAAAGAATTCTACCGTTTCACCAGAGGGCTCATCCGTTTATTCCTTGTATACCAAAATATATGTTGCCAGCCAACTGTTCACAAATCTGAAAAAGAAACAACATGGCTGTATTTATTAGTTGTTTATGTGCGTTCAGATTATTCATTCATTTCCCAAAAATACATAACCTTAATTAACAACTAATAACAAATTAATTGTATATACCTTAATGTGCGTGTACACATGCATTACATGCGCGAGTCCACACACCACTGAACGTGCGCGATTACTTCAACGAGTGTGCTTAAATTTAATCTTTAATATGCGCATCATCTGTTCTTGCTGTGCGAACAAACGGCCAAAAAAATTTTAAGTCTTTTGGGGGGATTTAATCCTGGGCGGAAGCGATGTATTCAAAGACTTCTACCATTTCGCCAGTGGACTCATCCGTTTATTTCTTGTATACCAAAATATATGTTGCCTGCCAACTTTTCACAAATATGAAAAGAAACAATATGCCTGTATTTAGTTGTTTATGTGCGTTAAATTATTCATTCATTTCCCAAAAATACATAACCTTAATTAACAACTAATAACAAATTAATTGTATATACCTTAATGTGCGTGTACACATGCATTACATGCGCGAGTCCACACACCATTGAACGTGCGCGATTAATTCAACGATAACGTGCGTGAAGTTTAATCTTTAATATGCGCACACTAATACTTCAATATTCTTATAATTTGTTCTTGCTGTGCGAACAAACGGCCAAAAACATTTTAACTCTTTTAAGGGAGGGGTGCAGGGATTCGATCCTGGGCTGGAGTCAGAGTGTTCAAAGACGTCGATTAGAATTCTGATCAATTCAAATCAATTTCGTCCGATGTCAACGGAAATTAACTAAAATACCACCCCGGGTATTAACTAAAAAAAAAAATGAAACAAAATATGCAAACCTTTCTTCTTCCCCACGACCGGTTAGGAACTCATTATCAGAGCTTCTTACCTTTAACAACGCGATTTTCCAGTTTGTTTCACAGTCCCACTGCGCAACCTTTACAAGCTTTTACTACTTCGACGGTGCTTAACTACCAACACCTTGCGTGAAGCAAATATGGCGTCTGAAGAGCATCCAACCCACACGGCCGAATCCAGCAAACAGCGACCTTCTAGAAAAGGTAAATTTCATACATTCATATCAGATGCGCATCTTACATATTAATTTCACGCACGTTAGCTCTTGTATGTATAATTTTAAGATTTCAGTTTCTCACGCATTGTGATTTTAGTTGACAATCCCTAATAAATTCGAATTTAGGAATATTATTTCGTTGAATGTATACTTCGCGTGGATTCATCTTAGTGTTTTTTTTTTTTTGCCGCACATTGTTTACTATTTATACGCATATTCTATTTCTATGTTTTGTGATTAGCCCAAAAAATTATGAAATTGTTGTACGCATTTTGTTTTCATCTTTAACGCACACTAACCTGTAGACTGACGCACATAAATTATAAACTCGCACATCTTCGAACAATGAACACACATTCTGCATTTAGTCTCTTTTGCAGTTTAAAATAGCACAAGTTTGTATTTGTTTGCAAATATAGGTTCCAAAAGCAAGAGGGAAGCTAATATGCAGATTGTTGTGGCTCCGTGGATGATGGACCTATACGATCTTCAAAAAAGAAACGATCACGAAAGACTAAACCTGATGACATTCTTAGCAAATTTGAAGAAGCTCAGAACAGGGGTCATCACCAATGTTGGTTAATGCCATTGCAAAATTTAGTCCAGAACAACAAGCTGCAGTTCGGGAGATGGGATTTGGAAGCATTTTAAATATGAAAATCAAACAGTTCCCGAACTACCTATGCTACTGGATCCTAACACACTATGATGGCATGGCAGGCAAGCTGACTCTACATACAAATGAAACTTTGGACGTAACAGAAGATGATGTGGAAGCTGTATTAGGATTGCCTAGGGGAACCCTTGAGATTAAATACAAGGGAAAGAGGATCTCCTCTACTAATGCATTGTTCAACGAGTGGAAGAATAATATTGTGGCAGAAAAACTGTCGTCCGTTAAGTATTCGGAAACTGTAAGAGCAATGCTTGCCTGCACTGATGGAGGGAAATGGTTCAAATTCCATTTTATTCTTCTATTCAACTCCATGTACATCGAAAGTACAAAAAATGGTTATATTATGCCACATATTCTGGAAGTTGTGGACAATGTAGACAAAATTCCCCATTTCAATTGGTGCAGATTCATCCTCCGAACCTTGAGTACTGCAGCTGTCAATTGGAGGGAAAACGAAAATGGATATTTTCCCGGTTGCATGCTGTTTATGCTTGTAAGTTTTGAAGCATATTAAATTTCTACAAAAAAATTAAAAAGGCAAAATGTAGAAGATATTTATTTTAACGATCTTTTCATTTGTATTCAGGTGCATTATGTTGATAGGGTGATCCTCCACTTTGACCGACCTGTCCAGAGGTCTATTCCGGCATTCGTGGGGTGGACAACTCGACTTCTAAAGCAGCGGAAGAGAGCAGAAGCTGTGGCTGGTGGATTTGGACGAGGAAGAGTCGAGCCACGCATTCCAGAATATATACCAACCCAACCAGCTTCTCACATTCCTGCTGTTAATGCTCAGAGTATCCCTGAGGTACAGAATGTTAGGATAGATGCTGAGGAGGTATGTTCATTTTTTGTTTGTTTTTTTTTTTTTTTTTTTTCAAAAACGCATATAAAGTTATAACCATACTCACATTTAGTATTTTTATCACACACGTTAGGATTTACTGTGGCGCACACTAGTTGATAACCCTTTGCATATTACCACGGTTATATACATATTAGTTGAAAGCACATTAACACAATACAGGACGCACATTAAGGTCTGTTAGATGTAATTAACATTGATACACATCATGTAATAATCATACAAACGTTCATTTCCCACACAGGAATACTGCAATGCATATGAACAGAGTTTAAAAAACTTCTGTGATGAGGTGAACAATCTTATTAAATACAACAGCAGATCATCCTGCATCATCGACAACACAGATAGGGTCAGGAATCTGAAAACGCTTGCACACAAAGCACTTGCTGCTGCAATTCCAGGGGTGGAATCAACCCTCTCCCAAGAGGAAAGAAGTGCATTTGACCCTAAAACATGTACTGCAATTGAACTTGCAATACAGAATAAGGTGATATATATTAGGGAAACTTGTGATATCCCTGCTTCAGACTCTGCAATTAGCCCCCTTCAAACAACACCAATTCCAACACAACCACATACAAATACTCTGTATGATATTGCACATATTACCTCTATCTACCATGAACAACAACAAGACGACGTTTCAGAAGAGGAGCATGAGGATTCAGACCAACAGCCAGACTGTGCTGAAAAAGAGGGTGAGCAGGTTGAGGCTGTTGTCACAGAAGCTGTTGAACACGTCATAGAACAAACTATAGTTCAGCAGGTTGTGAGTGAGCAGGTTACATCTCTTGCCAGAGAGTCTAATGCGGGCGTTGAAGAACAAACTGGAGTTGATGAGGTTGCCAGTGAAGCTATAGCAAACGTTGCACAACAAACTAGAACCGATGAAGTTGATAGTGAGCACATTAAGGATGTTGCCACTAAAG
The DNA here is from genome assembly GCF_001879475.1 of Ipomoea nil. Classification (NCBI taxonomy): domain Eukaryota; kingdom Viridiplantae; phylum Streptophyta; class Magnoliopsida; order Solanales; family Convolvulaceae; genus Ipomoea; species Ipomoea nil. The sequence goes on from NW_017617028.1 coordinate 156,488, forward strand.
CTTGTGCAGAAGTTGCAGAAAACACTAGACTTAAGGAGGTTGAGCAAGCTGAGCTTCCAGAACAAGTTTCACTGCTGGACAGTGTTACACATGCTCATGGTGAGTGTCAGAAAACTATGACTGCTAGAAATGAAGAGCACCTAACAGTCACACCAGACATTTCAGTATCTGACATAGAGCAAGGTGAGATTGAAATAAATCTTCCAGTGTCACCTATTGGTGCCGGGGCGAATGCGAAGGACGCTGAGGATGCAGTTTCTCTTTCAGAACTTGTAAGCATACCAAAGCCGTGTCTTAGTGTTCAAGCAGCTCATCTTCCTCTCGATGCAGTGCCACCTGGTGTTCAAGCAGACGTAAGGCAAGGTGAGATTGAAATAAATCTTACAGTGTCACCTATTGATGCCGGGGCGAATGCTGAACTTGTAAGCATACCAACGCCGTGTCCTAGTGTTCAAGAAGCTCATCTTCCTCCCGATGCAGTGACACCTAGTGTTCAAGCAGACATAGTCCCAGAAGCAGCACCTTCAAAGAAAGCTGGAAAGGCTATATCAGAGCCTGCTGAAGATCATCAGCAGAGAGAACGGAGAACACGAAAACGGTCAGAAACAATGAAATCCCCGTTCTTTTTAAGACATGTGCAACTCTCATCACCAATCACTACTGCTGAAAAAGCACTTAAAGTTTGGATTGAAAAGGCAGATGAATCGATTGAGTAAGTTATACGTAAGATCCCTATTTTGTTTTTGTTTTTTTGTTTTTTTTTTTTTGCTAATTGATCCTGCTAATATCTTGAATTTTTTATTTTATTATTTTTTTGTTTTTTCTAATCTTTATGTTAAATATTTTTATCTGCGTATTTGTAGTTATCACAATGTGTTCCATGATGGTGAAAAAATCCTATTCTTGATCAATATGAAATCACTGCTAAAGAAAACTTATGTTGAGTCGGCAGTGTTAGACACATGGAGTTTGATCCTAAACTACTTGGAGTATAACTGCAGTTCCAAAGAGTCAGTTAAGAGATTCTTTTTTACTACAAATCCAGTGGTAAGTTATTATTTGAACCAGTTATAGTTTCATGCACATTTAATAACATATTGAAGCATCTATAGGATTGAAACTGTAATTGTAAACTTTTTCATTTCGGCATTAACATATGCTTTCGCAGGCTTTGATTTCAGAAAAAGATATATAAAATAACATCACTTATTAATGAAATGTATAATTAATATTTAAACAACATGATTTTGTAGACAAATTGTATTGTGAATGCACCAACAGAAGAGATCACTGATAAATTCTACTATAAGTTCGAAAAAGAAGTCGATGGGGAGCTTGAAGCTTATGATAGTCCTTTGATCCGACGTTTGGTATATTACATTCCAAATTCTTTAAATACGATTTGTATTTATTGTTTCTCTGTGCTAACACATTTAAAACAAATTCCAACTTGCAGTTTTTTTTTCCAGTCATCAAATCTGATCACATTTATGTAATATGCATTGATATGTACCCTGGGTATACACGGGTTGATATACTTGACAATTCCTCTGTTGGTGGTACTAGCACAGAGAAATATGGCAATCTACCTCGTACATTGGTAAGTATTGACTCACACATTTTAAGTCATTATACAAACTTTAACATTTTATTATAATTTTTTTTTTAAAAAAATAATTATCTATTTTATGGCAGCAACAATATTTTGCGCGATATTTGAACGGTAGGATGCTGCGCACTTCTTCAGAGACACTTAAAAAAGCTGTAATAACAAGATTGGAGATGAGATGTCGAGATACAACAAACAAGCATGACTGTGGTGTATTTACAATGTGCCACATGGAAACATACATGGGGACTGGATCGAGCGATTGGGACTGTGGCATCAGGAAGGGAAAGACAAAAGATCTTGATGATCTCAGGATCAAGTACATTGCAGCGATTTTAACTGATGAAAATAACCAATTGTCCGCTGAGAACAGCAAAAAAGCTGGTCTTGAAAAAAAATAGCCCACTTAGTATTAGTTTATGTAATTAGCAAACATTAATATATTTTTGTTATATAAAAATCCTTTTAATACGTTAAGCATATTAGGTTATATTTTAGCGCACATTACAACTTGTGTGACTGCATATCTTAATGTGCGTTCATTTGCATACTAAAAATAACATTGAAAATAATAATTATTAAAAAAAAAAATCAAGTAAATTAATGTGCGTTCATATTCATCATTACGTGCGACTTACTAACGAACACCATGCGACACCTCATATCTTAATGTGCATTTGTTTGAGTACCAATTGAGATAAATCATTTCTCTCATTACTCTTTTAATATGCGTATCACATATATTTAATATTCGTCTCGTATAACTTTAATATGCGTCTCGTATACCCTTAATGTGCGTATCATAACTCTTTGATGTGCGGCCGTTAGAATAATACTTCGGTATGCATTTGTGTTAGTTTATTTCACGCATTCAAATTAAAAATATCACTGCTCTATCATTTCAAACAAATTTCGCGCACTCCGGTTCTAAGACAACTGAATTAGTACTCCACGAGCACTCCACAGAGATCTTCCTACATTTGCCTTCTTCAGATTCCAATATCATTTTTCAAACATTTTACAGGTTACAGCCGTCGTTCTCCATTCCAAACTGTTTTTAACAACATCGCACGCATGGCGTCGCCGGGAAATGCTCCACAATATGATAAATCTACTCAAATAGCAGCTACTGCGCAAGGTAAATTCGACCCCTGTTCATCCCAATAATATCGTTTACTGATTAATTTCATGCACGATTTTATTTCCATGTTGATCTCAAAATGATACAAAAAAATAAAGTTTAGATGCAAACACAACGTCATGCTACTTAAACCATGCTATGAGCTAAATTGTTGCAATATATATACATATATATATACTCATTGACGCATACTAGTATCTAATTGCACAAACATGTTTTTTTAATGGACTGAACTTCAAATTCATACATTAGGTTTTTATTAAACACACACCTTAAGTAATGTTTCTATTCAATTTACTTTACGAACTAACGCATAATAAGTACTACAATATCGCATAACCTGTACTCACCTGACGCATATTAAATTTCACACTCACTGAATAAGTTATACTAACACGCATATAAAGAACTATCCTAACGCACATTAAATTTCAAAACTCCCATATCTTTATGTCACATAACTTATGTAGTTTTCCTTGTGCAAACTACATTCAACTTACTGCACATTGATCATGCATTTACACTTCCTTGCATTTATTTATTTTTTTCAAAAAAAACAATAGGTAAAAAACGGAAAAGCCAGCAGAAATTAGATATGGTTATTGCTACATCATCTGGGGGGACTGGACAGGTTGGAAAACAAACACAGCGATCAAAAAATAGAAACCAAGGAATTTATGACGGTGTGCCTGAAGTTAAGAACAGGGGATCATCAGCTAAGTTGGTTGATGCAATGAAAGATTTTAGCGCTGAACAACGGGCTGCAGTCAATGATATAGGTTTTGGGAGTATCCTTAGCCTGCAGATTACTGAATTCCCAATACGGCTGAGCTATTGGATACTCCATAACTATGATCCAATGGACGGAACCTTAACATTGCACTCTGGTTCAAAGCTTGATGTGGCAGAAGATGACGTTGAATCTGCCTTGGGCTTCTCAAGGGGACCAATTGAAATTGCATATGAGAAAGAAAGGTTGTCTCCTACTCTCCCACTGTTCTTGGATTGGAAAGCCAAGATTCAACCAAAGAACCCAACCAGAATCCTGTATGGTGAGGCTATTAAAGCAATGATGGAGTGCACTGATGAAGGAGACTGGTTCAAGATCCACTTCATGGTGATACTAAGCTCTATGTACATTGATGGCCCTAAGAGTGGCTACGTTGGTCCACGCATTTTAGATGCATTAAATGATATCTCCAAAATCCATGAATTCAATTGGTGCCGCTTCCTATTGCAGCGATTGAATACTGCAGTACTTGCTTAGCAACCAACCCCGACTGGTTATTTCCCCGGGTCCCTCCTGTTCATGCTTGTAAGTGTTACATATGTATTTATTCTATTTAAAATACAAAACATAGAACCTTCTCTTGCTGACATTTGTCATTTGTATTCAGGTACACTATGTTGATCGTGTTCTGTTACAATTCCATCGACCTATTAAAAGAGAGCTATTCCAGCTTTAATAGGATGGACAACTAAACATTTAAAAGACCGAGAGTTGGAAGAGTTTAAGTCTGGGGCTTTTGGAAGAGGCAGAATTCATAAACGTAATCCACAGTTTGTGCCCACTCAAACGTATTCAGAAGAATTTGATTGCACTAATCAACCAGAAGTGGAAGTTTTTCCTGCTGTCAATGGTCAACAACAGACTGAAGTACAACCTGTGCCACTCGAAAGAGTGAAGGTTTGTTCTTCATTATATGACGTTTTTTGTTTATTTTTATTCAAACTACTTTCACTTATATTATTGTATAATTGTAAAGCACATTATGTTTTACCATAACACACACAATAATTCATGTGCTTGCAAATTTAAATATCCTATTCCACGCACATTATGACATAATCGTATGCACATTAATTCTTGCAACAGGAATTCTGCACTGGTTATGTACAGTCTATGCAGAGGTTTACTGGTGAGATGGTAACCCTGATTGACTACTCAAAAAATTCACCAGCCATGTTTGAAAACAATGAGAATCTAAAAACCCTGCATTCAATGGCTATGAAGGCACTAAGTCCTGTAGTTCAAGGCGTGCAATCATGTCTCTCCCAGGAAGAGCGGGAAGCATTTAGCAGCCAAGACTCCTTTTGGGGCGATCCAGAAACATATATTGCAATCGACCTTGCAATACAAAAAAGGAAAGAATATTTGGAAGAACAGCAGTATGAAATTCCTAGTTTCAACCTTTTAAAAACACCAACCCCAAGCCCCACTTGCAACAATGCTGATATTGCTACAGTGACCTCCGTTGCCACTTCAAATCCAAAGGAGGCACAGGCAGAAACCAGCATCTCAGATGATGTTTTAAATATTGCTGCTTGCTACGTTGTTGATGATCTTCAGTAGAATACTTCGAATGGGAACAGGAATGACCAGTATAAGTCTTGTGACGAAGAGCACAATGCTGACAGTCCAAATAAAGAACATGTTGAAAAACATAACACTCAGAATACAAATAAGACAAGTGTTAAAGAAGCTGCAAAAGAAGGATCAACACCTGTTGGGGAGAAACTACGAACACACTGTGCCCAAATCAAAAAGATCTATTCGATGGACTATCGATGCTTTACAATGAACCTGAACTTCACTGCACCGCACACTCCGAATGAAATCATGCTCAACAACTGGGTTTATACCGCCAATAATACAAATAAGTAAGTTACATTTCAAATTCCTATGTGTAAAATGAGTTTCTTAACAATTTAGTGTTTCCTGTATGTTATTAAATGTTACTGATGTGTGTGAGTTTTATACTTAATATGCCTGAAATGTCTACTTAATGTGCGTCTATGTAATGCTTAATGTGCGTCTATGTAATTCTTAATGTGCGTCTATGTAATGCTTAATGTGCGTCTATGTAATGCTTAATGTGCATGTGTATTTAATTACTGATTTTTTTACTTCATATCTGAAAATTTTTGTAGGTGTGAATTTGTTTTTAAACATAAAGGCAAACGTTTACTGATGATTGAGTTGAGATCATTGAGAAAGGGTGAAAATGTGGAAGCAGGTGTTTTGGACACTTGGAGCTTAATTCTAAATAAAATCTACACCTTTAAGTATTGTAACAAAAGACGATTCTTTTTCTCAACGACACCAGTTGTAAGTTATTTTATTATTGATTTATGATTTCATGCACATTAACACATGTCTTGAAGCACATACTGCAATGCTAACAACATTATCATACTCGTGTAGGCATCTTCTATTGTGTATAAACCACCTGGATACAGTACTGATCAGTTGTATGAAAAGTTTCGAGAAAGCGTTAATAATGACATTGACATTGCTACTGGTGACCCTATGAAGTGTCGTTTGGTAAATTAAATTCTACATACTTAAATTACATTTCTATTTATAATTTCTCTGAACTAAAAGAGTACAAAATGCAGTTCTTTTTCCCAGTGATTGCAGCTGATCACATATATGTCATATGCATTGATATGGATGTCTATCATACATGCATACACATACTTGACAGCTCTTCTGCTGATGTTGCTCGTACTGCCAAATATGGTCAAATACCATTTCTTTTGGTGAGTACTAATTAACACATTATAAAACATTTTATGAAATCTAGTTTTTCCTGTATTTAATGTTTTTCTATCTATTTGCAGAAAGACTACTTTGTAAGATATTTGAATGAAAGGAATTCATACAGTGCTGCAAACAGACTTAGAAAAGCTACACCTGAAAGAATGCTAATCCAATGTAGTGGCCCCGAGAAGAAAGGTGATTGTGGAGTACTTGCAATGTGCCACATGCAAACATACATTGGGGGTGGAGTGATTGGTTTTCAAACTGACAGCACTGAAATTAAAACATCAGATATTCCAGACCTCAGGGTCAAATACATTACAGCAATTTTGACTGCTGAAATCAATGAATTGTCTGTAAAAAACATGGAAAAGGCTGGTATTAAGTACGAAAAATAATTAATATTTTTGATTGTTAAAGGATCTATTAACTTACATTATTCCAATCTTGATGTAACCTACTTTGTAAGATAATTGAAACACATTAATATATATTTTCACGCATCTTGTATGTTGCATGAATGCATATTAAAAATCAACTTATTAATTCATACAATTTATATTCTTAATATGCGTCCACTTAACCTTTAACGTGCTTTTAAAAAAAATTTAATGTGCGTTAATTTTCGTGACAAATGAAAAGTTGAAACAAAAAATTACATTACACATTGCTTAAGTTCATATATTAATGAGCGTTCGTTTGCATACTAAAATAACATAGAAAATAATTATTATTAAAAACAACTAAAAAAAAAGAATATAAATTCCAATAAATTAATGTGCGTACAAAAACACCATTATGTGCGAGTTATTAAAATACAACGTGCGGGATCTCAGTTCTTGATTCCGTACGTTTGAGTACCAATTAAAATAAATCATTTCGCAAAACTTCTTAATATGCATCTCATATATCCTTAATATGCGTCTCAGATCTCTTTGATATACTTATCATATATCTTTAATATGCGTCTCATATCTCTTTAATTATGCGTCTCATGTCTCTTTAATATGCGTCTCGTAACTCTTTAATATGCGTCTGCGATCTCTTTAAAATGCATCTCTTATATCTTTACTATGCGTCTCATATCTCATTAATGAACATCCTTCCGTCTAACTCTTACTATGCGTAGATGTAATACACAATGTCCTTCAAAAATATAACTTATTGTTCTCCATTTTCATAACCAAATAAAGCAGATCAAATTTCTGAAAAAAAAAAAATGTATATCCACGATAACTACATACTATATAACAACAGAAAATTGAAAAAAATTTGGAAGCAAAAACAATGGGGATCGCAACGCTAAACGATTGAGAAACGATAGACAACTGGGCGATTCTTTGAAAGGCAAAAACAACGGCGACGGCAATGCGTACGACGAAATAGAACAGCGATGAAAGTTACTTTAATCTAAATTACTAATTTGTCCCTCAGTACGCGAATACAATTAAAAGTACGCGAATTTCAAACTTTGAGATCAACGGTCAGGATATTTGCGCTCATTAAAAACGAACGGCATCCTCGCAACCGCACAACCGCACCTAACAGTGCCAAAATCTTTTACAAACTCTTAAATATTGTTTCCGTGAAATCAATGTATGGTTGTTACCTACCTTGAAACTTCTTGTATTCACTACTTTTGAAATTCCTCAAAAATGATTTTGTGACAAATGTTTATGTTCATAAAAAATTTAGTAATGAAGTAGTCCAGTGAAGATGATGCTAACAGAGGAGAAATAACTTGAGGGCTATCTTGTAATTTGCTTTGCTTATAGTTTGTTGTAACGGTCTTTGCCGTGCATATTCTCGGTATATATTGCCATCGTGTATTCCCGTTCTAGTTCAATGAAACACTTTACGTTCTCCATGATTACTCTCTACTCCACCTTTTTGCTTCCATAGTTCGATCCTTACCATTCAATCATTTAGTTCATCATAAGTTAACTCAGACCTCTGATTCTAATGCATGCTGGCCTGGTCTTTGGACGTGGTGTTCTGTACTTCCTCCCAGACCTTGGACTTCATTCATTGATATTTCTTTCCACGTTTGCCTATAGTGGATGATAATTCGAGATACACATAGCTACTTTTGATGAAGAGTAAGTCAGAAACTCGAGACTTGATAAAAGGTTTTCACAAGCTCGTTCGAACTCAGTTGGACATGGCCATCAAAACCATGCGTAGTGACTAGTGATAATGGATTGGAATTTAGTATGGAAGAGTTCTTTACCGAGAATGGAATCATCCATCAAAGATCTTGTGCTTACACCCCCAGCAAAATGCCGTGATTATCTTGAAATGTTCTCCCCAATTATATTGCAAGATTAACCACTATTCGCACATTCCTTGGTGTAGCAGTATGCTTGGCATATTCATCAAATGGACATCAATAATGTGTTCTTGCATGGTGATCTAAATGAGGAGGTGTACATGGTGCTACCACCCGGGTTTGAAAGCGAAAAGCCAAATCAAGTATGCAAATTACTCCAGTCTCTATATGGCCTCAAGCAGGCAAGTCGCCAATGGAATGTGAAATTACCTACAACCCTTGTCCAGATTGGTTTTGTGTAGTCTAAAGCTAATCCATCTTTATTCACTAAGGGAGATGGGGACAACTTCATTGCTTTGCTCATGTATGTAGATGACATTCTCGTCACCAGTGCTATGATGGCCCTCATTCAGTCTTTAAAACAATTCCTATTTAAAGAACACCTTTAAGATCAAGGATCTTGGGAAATTGGGTTTCTTTCTAGGAATAGAAGCAAATATTACTGCAGAGGACCTAAACTTATGTCAAAGGAAATTTGCCTTAGACATTTTGCAGGAAAGTGGCTTTCTAGACTGCAAACCAGTCAAGACACCCATGGTACAAGGTCTGAAACTCTTGCATAATGAAGGTATTCTCCTCGGTGATGTTACTGTCTATAAACAGCTTGTAGGCAGATTGTTATATCTCACCGCTACTAGGCCTGATAGTGCTTATACTATCCAGCAACTAAGTTAGTTCGTAGATGCTGCCACAGATTTGCATCTATCAGCAGCCCATCGTGTATTGCGATATATAAAGGCCTCACCAGGTCAAGGATTATTGTACCCTGCAAACAATAGCTTGAACCTAAAGGCCTTCTCAGATTCCGATTGGCCAGCATGCTGTGAAACATGGAAATCCATTACAGGGTATTGCGGAATCCAGTGGCTCACATATTTACTTATTGATTTACAGATTGGAAAAACCATGCCTGCTACGGTATATTGTGACAGTAAATCAACAGTGGCAATTGTAGAAAACCACGTCTTCCATGAACGCACCAAACACATCGACATTGATTGTCATATAGTTCGGGAAAAGCTGAGCAATGGACTAATCAAAATTCTGTCTGTTTCATCGGCAAACCAGGTGGCAGACGGCTTCACTAAACCACTTCCCATTTCCCCATTTCAAAGTTTCGTTACTAAGCTGTGCATCTAAGATTTGCATGCTCCAGCTTACGGGGGGTAATGAAGCAGTCAGTGAAGATGATGCTAACAGAGAGGAGAAATAACTTGAGGGCTATCTTGCAATTTGCTTTGCTTATAGTTTGTTGTAACGGTCTTTGCCGCGCATATTCTCTGTATATATTGCCATCGTACGGGCATGTTCTGGGAGGAGCTGACATAATCCCCATCTCTGCAGAAATAGAATCAACACTCACATATATATATATGCATCAGAAAACGTTTGGGAATTAAAGCTATCATCACAACATGAAGCTAGGGCTGTATGCTTTTACTTTCATCTTGAACTAATTAATAAAGGTCTGTAATTTAATTATTTCTATAAAATACCACAATGGATCGATATATATCGGTTCGAAAAAATTCATCCCATACAATGTTAAGAGACCAGAAGAAATATATATATAATAATGGAGAAATTAAAGCTAAGGGAGAGAACAAACCAGAGGCCATGAGGAGCATCACCAAGAGTGAGGCAGTTGCAAACAAACGAACACAAGAAGAAGAAGAAAAAGCCATCTAATTTGTTAATTGAGAACAAAACAAGCTTTTTGCTTAGGGGAAATGGGAATGCTAGCTGTCACTGTTTCAATGAGTGAAGTCCTTTTATAAGTAACAATTTTGAGACTACTGGACCATGCTGTCATCACTTATACCTCACATACTTCATCAATACGTGCATACAAAAAAATTATTACTTCTACTTTTGAGAGTATATATATATATATATATATATATATATATATATATATATATATATATATATATATATATATATATATATATATATATATATATATATATATATATATAGAAGAGCGCTCATATGCGGCGGGGTCTTATCGTGCGGCGGTGCGGTCAAATTCCAGAATACACCAACAGTGTTAACATTATGCACCAACAGTGTAATAAAAACACACCACAATGAAATGCAATAAAACATCACAAAATACACAACAGACTCAAAAAAATACACCATATAACTCACCACCCCCAATGGTATATTTCCGAACAGTGTATGGTGTTTTTACTCACACCTAATGGTGTGTGTTTGGTGATGCAGGACTCTGTTTTGTGTGGTGTATTTTTCTAACGTTGATGGTGCATATTTGTTGAACTATTGGTGTTGCCGCACCGTAAGACACTGCCGCACCTGAACCCGGCTCTCTCTCTCTCTCTCTATATATATATATATATATATATATATATATATATATATATAGTGAAAGGTTCCTGTGCGGGTGAATGCTTCCCGTGCGGTTGTGCGGTTGATTAATGTGCGTGAGTGTTGTGTCTAATGTGCCTGAGATTTGTACTTAATGTGCGTGAATGTGTAAAATGCAGCAGAAAATATGGATATCAGCTTCTTCCCCATCCCCAGTAGCCATTGCCCCCTTCCCTGATGATGATGATGCAGAGGCGAGCTATGGTGATTAAGAATTATGATGATAATACAACAGAAATTCACATTTAGCTAGTGTGCAAATTTTGCTGTGCGTGAGTCATATATATAAACATTTAACTGTACTGAAGGTAGCTGATAATCCAGAATCCATGGACAAATCGAAGGAAGAAGTAACAAGAAGCTTGGGCGTTAATGTGCGTGAGTTTTCTGTTCTGCTTCTTTCTGAGATCGTAATTCTGAACTACTCACGAACATTAAGCACAAATCTCACGCATATTAAGCACAATACTCAGGCACATTAAGTACAAAACTCACGCATATTAACATCACGCACATTAAGTACAAATCTCAGGCACATTAAGCACAACACTCACGCACATTAAGTATAAACCTCATGCACATTAATCGACCGCACAACCGCACGGGAAGCAACAAATGCACCTGATCCCTTCCCTATATATATATATATATATATATATATATATATATATATATCGATTCCTGTGAGAACAGGTATTCCCTTGCAGTCAGTGTGGCATACATCATTAGGTATGCATAAATGCACCATACAGTTCGAGAATACACTAGAATGAAATGCTAAAAAATTCACCACACAAAAAAAAATTACACCACACATAATGGTGTATTTTCAAACACTGTGTAGTGCATTTATGCATACCTAATGGTGTATGCCGCACTGACCGCACGGGAAGACCTGTTACGATTCGACCCTACCGGGACCAACAGAAGGTACTTTATGATATAGCCCACATGGTCCATAGTTCAAATTCTAAGGAGGAATATGACGAAGGACCACAAAGTATCATGAACCAAGACATGACGAAGACACTCGGAGAAGGCTGATTGAAGATATTTTTCATACTCAAGCAAGAATCAGCAGGATAAATATTTTATTTCAACTTGGTTTTGTCAGATCAAGTACACGGCGACAAAGTCAAGAATTCACATGAAGAAATTCAAATTTGGAGGCTACAATTTTCGATGGACTTTCATGACAGATCTGCATACAAGCAACGATTGGATCATTTATCTGACGAAGGCGGAAAGGCTATCATCTAGAGTAACAAATCAAGTTGCAGACCAAGTTGACAATATTATTTGATCAACTATATTTTAAATGGACGATCGAGACCGAAAGTTGATCAACGGTCAAATAGCTTTTATTGACTATAAATTGTCCAAGCAGACTTGAAGACGAGTGCAACAAGTTGAGAAAAGAGATCTTCACGGCTAAAAACTAATATGACAAGAGCAAAAATACAAGCAATATTCTTTTTAACCAAAAAGGGGGAAATAGATCTTCATTGAAGTAGAATTCAAGTCTGAGAGAGAAATCCTTTGTATTTCTTTGTAACATCTCTACTGAGTATAGAAAGAGGGCGGAGTAACTAGAGAGAGTGAAAAACCCTGGTTGAGTGTAGCTTTATGCGTAGCACTAATTGTAAAGGGCATAGTAACAAGGGGAGCTTGTGAAAACCCTGTGAGAGCGTAGCTTTGTGCATAGTTCTCGTGGTGTAGGAGTACAGCTTGGTGCGAAGTACTCGGGAAGGCGGAGTAACAAGAGGAACTTATGAAAAACCTTGGAGTAGTGTAGCTTTGTGGGAAGCACTCGAGTAAGTGTCGATGGACACTGATTCACTATTGTATCTGGGTGAACGAAGATAGTGGATCTCTCCTTTGGATGTTAAAGAAGAAAGTGGAGTAGGAGAATTACACCATCTCCGAACCACTCTAAATCTCTCTCTCTCTCTCTCTCTCTCTCTCTCTACTTTACTTACAACTCATTTATTATCTGCATGCTTTCATTAACTACGAACTAACCCGTTACGATTTATTGATCGCATATCTTTAACTGTCTGGGTTTGTTAGTTCTCACGTTTGCATACGAGCCAAACTTTGCATACATCATCCTTGAGCCATATCAAGTCATTCTAATGTACTGCATGTTTAGAACCTCTCTTTGAGGACCGCACATTCAAGCATAACACTTTACCATTAACTATTCCGCTGTGCACACTCTAATGGCCCGTTTGGTTCACGGAATAGGCCGGGAATGACATAGCATTCCCAGTAATAGGCCTATTCCTTTGGTTGGTAACCATTTCTATTACCAGGAATAATATTTCTGGTAATAGCCTATTACCTCAAATAAGGTGATAGCTATTACTAGGCTCCCCCTAGTATTAGCCTATTACTGAACGTTCAGGAATAGATTTTAGAATCTATTTTCTTTTTTTACCCCTTTCTTTAACCTAATTTTTTTTATCCTATATATAAATTTATCATATTTCATCATCGTCGTCGCCACCACCACCATCACCGCCGCCGCCGCCCCCACCACTGCCACCGCCACCACCATCGTCGCCGCCGCCGCCACCACCACCACCGCCACCAGAACCACCACCCAGCAACACCACCACCACCACCACCGCCACAACCGTCGCCGCCCCCACCACCACTGCCACAACCGTCACCGTCACCACCCCCACCGTCGCCCCCACCACCGCCACCGCTACCACCATCACTACCACCCCAGCACCACCACCACCACCGCCACCACCACCATCACCACCAGCATCGCTACCACCATCGCCACCGCCACCACCACCACCACCATCGCCACTATCACATGTTTTTATAAGGGTATTTTTGTCTTTTAAAACATATTTCAGTTCTATTCCTTAAATCAACCAAACACTGTAATACAATTCCAAAAGTCTATTCCTTCCGCGAACCAAACAATAGAATACAATTCCTATTCTATTACTTGCCTATTCCATTCCTTATGGAATAACATTCCTATTAACTCAAAATTCATTCTGTGAACCAAACATGTTGTAAGTTGTTTAATTGTTAATGCTTGTTACTTAGAGTTGAAATTATCAAAGTGTTGTATGTTTTATATGTTGGTGATAATGAACCACAATCGATTTAATATCCGTAAAATAATATTTATATATATACACACGAAATATATATAAAATATTATTGGATATATATCCGAAATATATATATACACACAAATATATATAAAACGGACCCAACGGTTATATATACATGTATATCTACGAAAAAGATATACCAATATATATCAACCAAAAAGAAAATATAATCCTTAGATTATAATTCCAAAACAACAAGAAAGAACGGATTTTTGCTTAGAGCATAATCCAAAACAAGAAAGAAGAAGAAGGAAGAGAGAAATGTACGAGTTAGGCGAGTGCATTTCTTTCCTTAAAACCTTATTTGCCACCTCCCAAAAGTGCTAGGAGCGTTGTGGCCTAGGTTTCCCAGGATAAAACGTACAACGGTTCGACGTTTGAGCACCCAAACGAACGAACCCGGCGAACTAGAGCACGGGCAAAACGCAGCTTCAAGAATGGAGTAGAAGCAGAAGTATTTTGAGGCTTGAAAAAGATATTTTTCTTGTGTGTTCTTGTTACTTTTTCCTTAGAAAAATTCTGCCGCACTCTACCCCTTCTTATATAGGGAGTGAGGAGTGAATAGCGTTTATTATGGCATTTAGGGGCATCCCTACAACTCTTGTAACATCCACCATTTACATAGGTTTTAATTCAAAAATTGAAATTGGAATTAATTCAAAAATTAATTCCATAACAGCTGAATTAAATCCCAACAGTCACAAATTAGAAGCTGTAGGAAAACTGTGTTGGCCAGCACAGTTTCGGCCAAAGCCGAAACTGGCTTTCGGCCGAAACTTTGCAAATTACAAAGTTTCGGCCAAATGGCCGAAAGCTTTGCAATTGCAAAGTTTGGGCCACTTCCATTTGGCCGAAACTTTGCAATTGCAAAGTTTGGGCCATCCATTTGGCCCAAACAAAGTTTCGGCCACTTGGCCATTTACAAGTTTCGGCCAAGTGGTCGAAACTTGCACACTAACCCCCACGAAATCATCACAAAGTTTCGTGTTTTTCAGTGGCTGTGTCGGAAAATGAATACCGAAGTTTTGGGATTTTATTTGCACCCCCCCCCCCCTTGCGCGTAAGAGAGAGCCTCTATGCTATACAATTCAATAAAGCATCAACATGCTAACCTTGCGCGGGAGTCACTGTTCTAACGAGGAGTGGTAGGGAGTCCGAGACCCCCACAGTGACACGCTCCGTTCCATAATTTAGTTGTCCCATTGAACCTAGGTACTAGCTAGGTTGGGTGTCCACTATAGAACTTTTAGTCTAAGGGCTTTAATTTAGACCCATTCCTCGTTCCAATTTCTCCACAACCATTTGCTTACCCTCGGGTTAGCGAGTTAGCGGCCGCTACGTTATCTTTTGACATCACGTAGTCAATAGAGATAACCCTGTTGTGAGAAATTGTTTAATGGTATTGTGCCAACGACTTATAAGTCTAGACTTACCATTCCGCAACTAACTCTGTACTTAACCAATTTTGGATTGATTAACGCAATGCACACAAATTGGAGGTACGAGTTTACCATCTAGGAACATTCTCGAAATAATGGCATAGCCATTCGGCCTACTCGCTCGCGACACGAGTGTAAGGCTCTCAGCTTAGATCCCGTCGGATCTTAGCTATCACAAATCATTTTGAGAATTTCCATTCAACCGACTGCACTGGCCTACGTAAAGACGTAGCCTTTAATGGATTTATCATCCTTTGATATCCCGTTAATGTGATATACTTTCCAAGTACAACTAGATATCTACACGTAGTGCAGTCCAAAGTCACGAGCATACCTCAAGTATCTCATAACTCTCACTATTGCCTTCTAGTGCGCATCACTAGGGTTACTCGGATGTCTACCAAGTTCGTTAACCGCAAAGGCAATATCTGGCTTAGTACAACCCATTTGATACAATTAAACTACCAATAACCTGAATGTATTCTCCACGAGAATTACAATCTCCATGATTATTGGTTAGTTGTACGTTAGTATCTAACGGTGTCCAAGCCACTTGATTATCATCCTTGAAAGGATTCAATCAACTCGCTGAGATTGGCCTAACACGAGACCATACGGTTTTCTC
This sequence comes from Ipomoea nil, assembly GCF_001879475.1. NCBI lineage: Eukaryota > Viridiplantae > Streptophyta > Magnoliopsida > Solanales > Convolvulaceae > Ipomoea > Ipomoea nil. Next base: position 172,709 of record NW_017617028.1, read on the forward strand.
ACGATTTTAATCTCGAAGATTAAATCTGCCAAACTCACACCTCTCATGTCAAATCTCGAATTTAACATGTTCCTGGTAGAATTGATCATTTGATCGTTACTACCCACGTTGAGTTTATCGTGTATAAACAAACAGTGATATCACCGTCTATCGTACGCAATACGTAGACCCACTAGTCACTTTTATTTATACTAAACTCGTTGGTCATCATTGCATGATCAAAACCTCACATGCCAAACACTAAGGCAATTGTTCCTTCAAACCAAACAATGATCTTTCCAGTTACACACTTTCTTTCCATAGCGCGGAACCACGAAACCCTCGGGTTGTTCCATGTCTATTAAGAAAGCGATACATCCATTTCGATAAACTTCCAAGTCTCGCTTAAACAGCTCTTGGGAAGTATCATCCTAATGGATTTCATTCTCATCACAAGAGAATATATATCGAAGTAACTGTGGCACTCACGTTGCATGTAATCTACAATTACAAGCCTGGCCATTTTACTTCAATATAACCAACCGGTTTTATCTTCCGACTAGTGATCCACTTAGGATCCAAAGGCTTTACAACCTGGAGGAAGAACAACCAGTTCCAAGTGTGATTCCTTAAGATAGAATCTATTTCACTCTCAATAGCCTCTCTCGGGTTGGTCCATCTGTAGAAGTCACCACTTCTACATATGTTCGAGGCTCATTTTCTAACAACCATGTCAGAAAATCCAATTTATTTTCTAGTAAACGAGTTAGATTGTACGCATCACACTCTAACATGTACGTCAGAAAAACTGGACCAAGGGATTTTTCAATCCTGGCTCTCTTGCTACGTCTAGCTTTGAGCTCGGGTTCTCTTTCATACCCTTCAACCATAGCTACGTCGAAAGTTCCTTTCAACGTGCTAGGTCCTTTATTGAACCTTCACAGAAATTACATCTTCAAAGAACGATGAATTTCTTGATTCAGTTTATTGTGTTCTTATGTACATCCAAACTATAGGACTCGTGTACTAAGAACCCAATATACACCTTTGGCAAGATACCCCCACATTTCAGGCATTAGTAGGAAACTTCCTACGTACCCACAATTCGTAAGAATTTCATGCGGGTAACCTTATTTAAAAGGTACTCACTTGTCCAAAGAATTGTCTCACCCCTCAAACTTTGAGGTAGACCCGAACTTATCAACGTCTTGATATTTTATGTTCGGCAACAACGTTCGATTGAGGTGAATACCGTACCGTACGCTCGAGTACGACACTAACGCTTGCGCTGAAATCACCAATAGGTGTTTCTTTTTTCACCACATCGATTGTTCGTAACCGCATTAATCCGCGATTAATTTGGTTTTTCCCTTTTTATTCTTTAAAGAATAAACATGTGTTACACGCTAACACATCTCGTAGGTGCTAACAGATTAGCCCTCACGAATCCATTCGGTTTTGACCGAAAGGCCACAAACCCGAATCAGTGCTTCCGAAATTGAAGCACGAATCAGTGCTTAGTAGTGAAGCACGAAACATGCTATACCAAGCACGAATCATTGCTTCTAAACTAACGCATCGATTCCAAAGCAATCTCTATTGCTTTAAATTATAAACTCACAACAACCTTTAGTTGCTTAATTTATAATTACAGTGCTACCTGGCACTAGGATTATTAGTTAATTACACAATTAACCAAACTTCCTTTCGTGTTAATCACTGTTAATAAGTGTTATATTATATGGTTTTTATATTATGTAATTATGTGGTGTAAGTTTAGTTTGACTGAGGCTCTCTATTAGTTAGGAGAGTTTCTAGTCAGATATCTTTTATCTGCTGTAATTCTGTTCTGTTACAACTAATCGTAAAATTCAAACTCTCATCTGGTATCAGCTAGACTTCGATCCTCTCTCTCTCTCCACCCAAAACACCGTCAACCACCCCCCTTCCACCGCCATGTCGTCGCACTCCTCTGAGCGTACGGTAACAGCCGGTGGCTCTCTGTCTCCGGCGACCACCAATCCTCTCTCCGGCGCCCATCACCACGTGTCCATGAAACTCAATAGCCGGAACTTCTTGTTTTGGCGAACACAACTCGTCCCCTTCCTCCGGGGGCAGGATCTACTGGGATACGTCGATGGGTCGACGCCGTGTCCACCGCCCACGGTTCCCGCTGCGTCGTCCGACAACTCCGGCTCCAGCGCGACGACCACCACCGCAGTCACCCCGAACCCGGCGCACAAGGCCTGGGTCTTGCAAGACCAGTCGATACTGTCTATGCTCATCTCCTCCATGTCCGATGAAGTGCTCCACCTAGCCGTCGGACGGGAGACCGCCGCAGAGGTTTGGACGTCGATCACCACGTCCCTTGGTTCATCCACCGAAGCGCGCTGCCTCAGCCTTCTAGGCCAATTCCAGACGTTGAGGCAAGGCAATCTGTCGACTGCGGAGTACTTGGGCCGTGCGGAAGTTCTCGTGGAGGCCTTGGCTCAGGCCGGACGACCCCTATCCTCCACCGAACAGAACTTTTATGTTCTCCGTGGATTACGTCAGGACCTGCGGATCATGGCTGCTTCGCTCACCGCCACCAACCAGTCCGTCTCTCTGCCGCAACTTGCGGATTTTTTGCAGGCACAAGAATTCATCATCTCTGATGAATTCTCTGCGATCGGCGATGGCAATGGAGGACCTCCGCAGGCGCTGCATGTGGGGCGCGGTCGCGGGTCCAGCAGCGATGGAGGCCGTGGCGGTTCGGGGCAGCAGTGGCGAGGCGGCAGAGGCGGTAACGGACGCCAAAACCGCGGTAGAAATGGCCGGAATGGCCGTGGGGTGCCTCGGTGCCAAATTTGTCGTGCCCAAGGTCACACGGCGATATACTGTTACAAGAGGTACACAACGCAGCCTCCGGCGGAAGCCCATGTCGCCACTGCCAGAGAACTACCGCCGGCACCCTCGGCTTCATCGGCAGATGGATGGTATCCCGATACCGGTGCAACCGCGCACGCTACTCCGGACGCAAGCATGATGTCCCGCTCGGATGAGTACACCGGGCCCGATGTGCTACGAGTCGGGAACGGCGCAGGTTTGACAATCTCACGTGTCGGTCATGCATCAATCCCGTCCGTGTCCAAGTCGTTAAATTTGTCCAATGTTTTGCATGTCCCATGTTTGTCGGTCCCTTTACTTTCAGTACAAAAATTTGCTAAAGAAAATAACGTGTATTTCGAATTTCATAACGATTGCTTTGTTGTGAAGGATTCCAAAACCAGGGACATTCTGCTTAAGGGGCCAACGTCAGGGGGACTATACAAGCTTCCATTGTCAAATACACAGTTTGCGTTCGTCAGTTCTCGTGCCACGCAAGGCGTTTGGCATCGAAGGTTGGGTCACCCGCACGGTGTTGTCCAGAGTCGCATCCTAAAAGACTGTCCAGTTTCACCAAATAAATCCAAGTCCACGGAGTCGTGCCCGGCTTGTCACCTCGGCAAGTCGTCCCGGTTTAAATTAGATAGAATACATAAATCTAGTACCAATGTTTTAGATTTAATTTTTACCGATGTATGGGGCCCGGCTCCGGTAGTTTCCACGAGTGGTCATCGTTACTTCTTACTTTTTGTAGATGATTACTCTCGGTTCTGTTGGTTTTATCCGTTAAGGGTAAAATCAGATGTTTATAAAAATTTTGAGTTGTTTCGGGTGTTGGTAGAGCGACAATTCTCCCGCTCTATCAAGTGTATTCAATCGGACTTAGGGGGTGAGTATAGAAAACTTCATACCACGTTCCAAACACTGGGAATCAGTCATCGGCAGTCATGTGCATACACACATGAGCAGAATGGACGAGTAGAGCGCCGTAATAGACATATTGTCGAAACGGGACTTGCTCTACTTGCTGAGGGCTCAGTACCACTTAAATATTGGGACTTTGCTTTCGAAACTGCCACCACCCTAATAAATTTTCTACCAACATCAGTATTGAAGTTTGACAGTCCCTACTCTCGCTTACACAAAGTGTCTCCTCCATACACGTTTCTCCGAATATTCGGGTGTCTGTGTTATCCCTATCTTAGGCCATACAATCGGCATAAAATAGAGTATCGCTCGGCACCCTGTGTCTTTCTTGGCTACCCCCCGTCTTTTAGGGGATATAGATGCATGGACCCGTCATCTGGGAAAGTTTACATCTGTCGTCACGTGCGGTTTGACGAGACGGTGTTCCCTTTTGCAACTCGAACACCGCCTACGTCTACTCTGCCCGAGCCCCTACCGTGGGCGTCGGGACCCATGGTCCCCCGTCCTACTCTCACAGACTCATCATCGAGCATCATTCCGGTTCCCGAGCCTGAGCCGATGCCTTTGGCTCATGAACCCGCGCCTCTAGCTGTCACAGCACCACCTCGTGCCAGGACCAGGCGGCGTCGTGCCGAGCCTCAGGACCGAGGCCATGTAATGCGTCTCCGTCACCAGACTCGGGGCACTGACGAACAATTTCATGCTTTACATGTAACCACTGATCCAACTTGCTACTCCCAGGCTGTAGGTCATCCACAGTGGCGAGAAGCCATGGATCAGGAGTTCAACGCGCTGCTGCACAACAGCACTTGGCGTTTGGTGCCACCGAAGCCACACATGAATATAATTGGCTGCAAGTGGGTGTTCCGCACCAAGCGTACAGCTGATGGGTCAGTCGAGCGCTATAAGGCACGACTGGTGGCCAAAGGGTTCAACCAGGTAGCCGGCGAGGACTTCTTCGACACATATAGCCCGGTGGTTAAATCGACCACTGTAAGGATGCTATTCTCGCTCGCTGTTTCGTCCAACTGGACGATGCGCCAGTTAGATGTCCATAACGCTTTTCTCAATGGGCATCTAGCCGAAACTGTGTATATGAAGCAGCCACCCGGTTACGAGGATCCAGTGCACCCGGATCACGTTTGCCATCTGCAACGCTCGCTATACGGGTTGAAGCAGGCCCCTCGGGCTTGGTTCAAACGGCTCCATGACTTTTTACTGCTTGCAGGGTTTGCCTCATCAAAAACAGATGTCTCATTGTTTCATTACACGTCCGGCGCATCCCGGGTATTCTTGCTGGTGTATGTTGATGACATCATCATGATGGGGAATGATGATGTGTTGATCAACACTCTGCTCCAGCGGCTCGCGTCAACTTTTAAGATTCGTGACCTTGGGAAGCCAGGGTTCCTTTTGGGCATCGAGACTATGTCTACCGAAGAAGGGTTCATCCTTTCGCAACGGCGGTATATGACAGACTTACTTAGCCGTGCAGGAATGCTAGACTGCAAGTCACTCACCACACCAGCAGCAGTCACAACATCAGTCGTCACAGCAGGAACCGCCTATGAGAACCCGACACACTACCGCCGTATTGTTGGGGCACTACAGTACTTGACCATAACACGCCCGGATTTATCTTACTCTGTGAATCGTCTTTGTCAGTTCATGCATTCCCCCACTGACGAACATTGGAGCATGGCCAAACGAGTGTTACGATACATCAAAGGTACTATCAACTACGGCTTGCGCATTACTCCGTCTGCATCCACCGCTATACAGGCCTTTTCCGACTCAGACTGGGCGGGCTGTCCCGTTGACAGGAAAAGTACCAGTGGCTACGCTGTGTTTCTCGGCACTAATCTCATCTCATGGTTATCCAGGAAGCAGCGAACCGTAGCTCGGTCGTCCACGGAAGCCGAGTACAAGGCTCTTGCAGATGTCTCCGCCGAAGTCACTTGGGTTGTGTCTCTCCTTCGTGAACTTGGGCTCCACTCTTCGGAACCAGCTACTCTGTGGTGTGATAATCTTGGAGCGACATATCTGTGTGCGAATCCCGTGTTTCATGCCCGGACAAAACACGTAGAGATTGATTACCACTTTGTTCGAGATAAAGTGGCCTCCGGGGACTTCGTCGTCAACTTTGTTTCCACCAAAGACCAGCTAGCAGACATCTTCACCAAACCACTCACAGGACCACGGTTTACGCTTCTTCGCGACAAGCTCAATGTCGTCTCACATCCACCTTGAGCTTGAGGGGGTGTGTTAATAAGTGTTATATTATATGGTTTTTATATTATGTAATTATGTGGTGTAAGTTTAGTTTGACTGAGGCTCTCTATTAGTTAGGAGAGTTTCTAGTCAGATATCTTTTATCTGCTGTAATTCTGTTCTGTTACAACTAATCGTAAAATTCAAACTCTCATCATCACAAAGCACTTTTACAACGCTAAATTTAATTAGCCACATACTATACGAAAGGTTTAAGCTAAGTAGATTAGCATTATGACCAATCATAATCTAGCACCTTTATTGCTATTACTAAAGCACCAAATGCTTAAGTTTTCAACACCTAAAGGTGCAGCCACCAAGTGGCCGAAAGTGCCTAATGTTACAGTGTTTTAATTTGCACTTCCAAGTGCCAAATTAAATTGCACTTTCCATTAGTGCTACAAAAGCACTATTCACCAAAACATAATTTGTCTCAAATTAAATATACTAGTATAATTTAGAATTTTTGATCAAGTTAATTATAACACAATTAACGAGAACAGATCAACCAAATTTTCCGACTAGTTGAATCAAGCTTATATAATCGTTCTCAGAATATTAATTAAAATATTCAACAATTGAGCTGTGACGCTCACGATTATATTGTTATCCCAATTTTTGACAAATTGATCCTTGAAATCCGTATCGTTCTACATGAACTAGAACCGAAGTTCGTTACGGGATTTCAACATGTAACACGCTTGTTACATTTCGTTCCGGCCGTTAAGCCATTTTAGCATTTTCCACATAATGCTCCGTGATGCACTACGCACCCATATTGAATCATTTCATACATTCAACATTATTTCATCAAATAATTCGTATGTACTATGATTCAATAGCTCAATGGAACAATTCATTTTTTTTATTCAACAATAAAAAGTGTATCACAAGGATACTACAACATTTATTTAATAAATGAATAAATAGGAAAATTATATTGGAAACAAATTTCCTTTTTCCTATCTCGTAGTAATCCTTTAATCCGTGTGCCTTGTTCCATTTTCCAACCGTCCACTCCACGAGGGTGGTCCATAGCGCACATCGGGGGTACCTTGGTTGTGACCTCACTCGTCCAACCATCCACATGTCTTAAACACAGCGAAGTTATCCTCAACCTTTTCACTAGGATGACGGTTTGCTTCATAGTGGCATTTCTCCTTCTTCTCATAATCTTCTTGAAAGCTAAGCTTCCGCTTGAGTTTCCTTCGATTACGGTTGAAGTCATTTGTAACACTACCATAGTCCTCAGACCATGTAGTCATTACACCATCATAGGATCCTTCATGGCTTTTAGCCGATCCACTAGACAACACAATAGGTACCAATTGTGTGCCATTGGCCACAGGTCTACCGGACAGTGAACCAAAGTTCTCCGGAGCACCATCGTGTGTTTTTGCAACTCTCATGGAAATATTATTTCCAACGTTGCTGCCATCAACTGGCATCACTGAATGTGCAACATCGTTGCCGTTCCGACCATTTGAATGTGCACCACGAGCAACATTCACGGATCCAACACTTTTGGAATCCATCGACTTGTTCATTATCAAAATTATAAGGTTTTAAGATTGTTGGTGATAATGAACCACAATCGATTTAATATCTGTAAAATAATATTTATATATATACACACGAAATATATATAAAATATTATTGGATATATATCTGAAATATATATATACACACAAATATATATAAAACGGACCCAACGGTTATATATACATGTATATCTACGAAAAAGATATACCAATATATATCAACCAAAAAGAAAATATAATCCTTAGATTATAATTCCAAAACAACAAGAAAGAACGGATTTTTGCTTAGAGCATAATCCAAAACAAGAAAGAAGAAGAAGGAAGAGAGAAATGTACGAGTTAGGCGAGTGCCTTTCTTTCCTTAAAACCTTATTTGCCACCAACCAAAAGTGCTAGGAGCGTTGTGGCCTAGGTTTCCCAGGATAAAACGTACAACGGTTCGACGTTTGAGCACCCAAACGAACGAACCCGGCGAACTAGAGCACGGGCAAAACGCAGCTTCAAGAATGGAGTAGAAGCAGAAGTATTTTGAGGCTTGAAAAAGATATTTTTCTTGTGTGTTCTTGTTACTTTTTCCTTAGAAAAATTCTGCCGCACTCTACCCCTTCTTATATAGGGAGTGAGGAGTGAATAGCGTTTATTATGGCATTTAGGGGCATCCCTACAACTCTTGTAACATCCACCATTTACATAGGTTTTAATTCAAAAATTGAAATTGGAATTAATTCAAAAATTAATTCCATAACAGCTGAATTAAATCCCAACAGTCACAAATTAGAAGCTGTAGGAAAACTGTGTTGGCCAGCACAGTTTCGGCCAAAGCCGAAACTGGCTTTCGGCCGAAACTTTGCAAATTACAAAGTTTCGGCCAAATGGCCGAAAGCTTTGCAATTGCAAAGTTTCGGCCATCCATTTGGCCCAAACAAAGTTTCGGCCACTTGGCCATTTACAAGTTTCGGCCAAGTGGTCGAAACTTGCACACTAACCCCCACGAAATCATCACAAAGTTTCGTGTTTTTCAGTGGCTGTGTCGGAAAATGAATACCGAAGTTTTGGGATTTGATTTCCACCCCCCCCCCCCCCCCACCCCTTGCGCGTAAGAGAGAGCCTCTATGCTATACAATTCAATAAGCTTAAAAAGAGCTCTTGTATAAATAGTGGGGCAAATCCTCTTCCCAAACCAATGTGGGACAAAAGCTCACTTTTTCCCTTCATTTTCCAACTCACATGGGTCTACTTTGAGAATCAATATCTCATTCACCCATTATCCGTTTTGAGCGTACAATATATCAATCTCTTCGTCTCACTACGAAGAACCCGAATCCACTTTGGTCCGACCCAAATCGAAAGTGGACCCCACTGATAATTGTACCACAAAATAGCCACTTAATATGCCATTTTATGCCATTTTAAGCTATTTTTTCCAACATTATATATGTTCGCAAAGTTTGAGAAGCCTATTCAACCACCTCCCACCCCCGCCTCTAGAATTCTCACCACCCTCTCGGGACCAACACATGCGAATCTTTTGGCTCATAAGTTAGCTCTGGCCACTAATTCACATGCTGGTCTTGGGACGTGGTGGTCTGTACCTCCTCCCAATATTTTGGACTTCATTCATTATATTGATATATCTTTCCGCGTTTGCCTTTCAAAAAATAATAATAATAATAATACCTTTAAATTGTGTCCATATTTTTATGTTACCTTTGCGGAGTTCGTTCTACACTCTGCTACAAATATTGTATTATCAAAATGTCTTGACAAAATCACTTCTACACCTATAAAGTTTTAATTTGTCAATGTATAGTATATTAAATATTAAATTGGTTTACATAATTACATATGAATTCATTTACCATATTTATCAAAAGACTAATCTTTTGTGAGACCGTCTCACATAATATGTGTAATACTTTTAATTAAAATATAAAATGTGCACTCATAAAAAATTAGTACATTGTAACTAACAATATTACACGTCTTACGGTGAGAGAGTCTCACATAAAACTTGTTCATTATCAAGACTTATCTTTCTAATATAAATATAATCTTCTCATCATAAATTGAAAATATTATAACAATTATTAATAATATAAGGAGTAATAATAATTACTAGGGAAAATTGTAAAAAGTGTCCCTCTATTATATGACAATTATCAATGTCACCCCTTAATTATGAGTGGTGTAAATGTTGCCCATCAATTATCAAAACGGTGCACATATAGCCCCTCCCGTAACGGACATGTGGTTCCCCGTTAGTGTACGACACCGTTAAGTCGGAGTAAATATGTAATTTAGTTGTTTTTTCCTTCTCTCGATTCGCAGTACTAGTGATGGATAGCGGTGTGGAACCACATGTCCGTTACGGGAGGGGCTATGTGTGCACCATTTTGATAATTGAGGGGCAACATTTACACCACTCATAATTCAGGGGTGACATTAATAATTGACATATTATAGAGGGGTATTTTTTACAATTTTCCCTAATTACTATATACCCATATTGTATCTTGAAAAATTGATGCTCTAATACTCTTAGCACACGCGTAGAGAAGTGAATCAATTTTTTAAAAATTATTCTTTTTTTTTTTTTGAAGAAATTGTTTTTTTTCTCATGTGTACTCCCTCTATCCCATTTTATGAGTCATACTTACTATTCATTAGTCAAACTAACACTTTCTTTTTTATTTGTTTTTTTTAGTATTTTTTTTACATATTTTTATATTTGATTTTTTGTATTTAATAGTACTTTTAGTGTAGTTTTTAAACATATAAATTTGGTATACTAATACTAAATTTAATATTATGAAAAATTAAATTAAAAATAATTCTAGTCAAGCATTGTTAATCGAATCCGACACATAAAATTAGACAGAGGGATTAGTAATTAACTAGTGTGGTACGGAGTATTTGAAGAAATTGAATGGTTTTCTAAAAAATGAACTGTTGCAGTGGGCAGTAGGTTAAGAAACACATATAGAAATTGGATAATTAACTTCGGACAAAGAAAACGAAACATACTGTTGGAAAAAATAGCTTAAAATGGCATAAAATGGCATGTTAAGTGGCTATTTTGTGGTACAATTATCAGTGGAGTCCACTTCCGATTTGGGTCAGGTTAAAGTGGATTCGGATTCTTCGTAGTGAGACGAAGAGATTGATATATTGTACGCTCAAAACGGATAATGGGTGAATGAGATATTGATTCTCAAAGTAGACCCATTTGAGTTGGAAAATGAAGGGAAAAAGTGAGCTTATGTCCCACATTGGTTTGGAATGAAGATTTTCCCCCCTTATATACAAAAGCTCTTTTAAAGCTTGTAGAATTGTATAGCATAGAGGCTCTCTCGCGCGGAAGGGGAGTGCAAATCATTGAAAAAGGCTTGATTCAAGCCCGAGCTCGTGTGCGCCGGCACGTCGAAGCCAGTTTCGGCCTACACGAACCTGTGCAGTTTTGTGATCGTTGGGTGTTCAATTCTACTGTTACGGAGTTAATTTCAATTTTTAATTTTCGAATTGAAACCCAGGTTTAAGGCTGCTGTTACAGGAAGGTGGAGGGGTTCCCTTAAGTGCCTAATAAAAGCTATTTAAATCCTCCACCCCTATATAAGGAGGAGTTGGGCAGTAGAGTTTTTACACACAGAAAAAATTGAACACGAAAGTTCATCTTTTTAGCCTCAAAACCTCTCTGCTTCTACTCTTTCTTTGCCTACTGTGTTCATAGAATTGTCTTGCTCGTCGGATTCCTTGTTTGAGTGCTCAAACATTGAATCACTAGCAAGTTTTATCCTGGGAAGCCTAGGCCACAACGCTCCTAGCATCTTTGGGAGGTGGCAAATAAGGTTTTAAGGCAAGAGTGATCGCTTGACTCTTGCAAAAACCCAACACCAAACACGAGCCAAAATTCTTCATCTTGCCTTCCCTTGTTTTCCAGAAAATAATAATCTTTTTATTTTGATTATTATTTGTTTTTCTGCCAACGGATCCAACAGTATTAAAACCTTATTCCTTTTTTTCTCGTTGGTGGTCTTTTCCAAATTTCCTTGAAGAAAATGGAGCATCCCGTACTGCCAATCGATGGGGAGGATAATGTTGTTGCGGACAACAATGGAAGAAACAGCAACAATAACGTTGTTGCAGACAACAGTGGAGGAAACGGCAACAACGTTGCTAATTCCCAAGCTACACCAGTGAATGTTGGTTCACAAGATGGTGGGAGCACTGAGGGATATATTCCCATGACTCGGGTACCTTTGGTACTGAGTAGTTCGGTAGAAAAGCCAGAGAAGTTCACCAGTGTTGGTCCGAACTTCCAGAGGTGGCAACAGAAAATGTTGTTCTACCTTGCAACTCTTGGCTTGGCAAGGTTCTTGTCCGAGAAGGTTCCCGAGTTGAAGGAACAAGATGCACAATCCGTGATGGCGGTTGGCTATTGGAAGGATTCGAACTTCCTTTGCCGAAACTACATCCTAAACGGATTGTGTGACACGCTATATGATGCATATCGAAAGATAAGTACATCAAAAGCGTTGTGGGAAGCTTTGGATCATAAATACCGAAGTGAGGATGCTGGCTCAAAGAAGTTTGTGGTTGGCCGATTCCTCGACTTCAAAATGGTTGATTCAAAAACCGTCTTAAGTCAGGTATAAGATTTGCAATTAATCTTCGACGAGATCAGTGACGAGGGCATGGTGGTAAGTGAAGCCTTTCAAGTGGGATCTGTGATCCATTTGTTGCCTCCAGGTTGGAAGGACTTCAAGAACTACCTTAAGCATAAGCGAAAGGAGATGAATCTAGAGGACCTGATCCAATGACTCAGGATTGAGGAAGGGAACATGACGAATGATAGGAAAGTTCCTATCGTTGTTGGTGCTAAGGCCATCATTGTGGAGCACGGTAAGAGCTCTAAGAGGAATAAGAAGGACAAGCGAAAGCTAGGTCCGAAAGGTGGCGTTACCAAGAACAAGTTTCCTGGTGAATGCTACAATTGTGGCAAGTATGGCCACAGAGCATCTGAATGCAAGGCTCCAAGGAAGAAGAACAAGAGTTCTGAAGCCAATGTTGTTGGAGATAGCAGTCAGAAAGAGGTCGAGATTAGCCTTTCGGCTATGGTGACTGAGGTGAACCTCATGGGCTCAAACCCTCGTGAATGGTTCATTGATACCGGTGCAACCAGGCACTTGTGTTGCAACCGAGCGATGTTCAACACCTTTGAGACCGTTGAGGGTGAAAAGGTGTGGATGGGAAACTCTGCTCAGTCTGCTGTGGAAGGCATGGGCAAGGTGGTTCTGAAGATGACTTCCGGGAAGGAATTGACGTTGAACAACGTGCTGTATGTTCCTGAGCTGAGGAAGAATTTTGTGTCTGGCTCTCTGTTGAATAAGCATGGCTTTCGCATGGTGTTCGAGTCAGACAAAGTAGTTTTGTCCAAGTTAGGGATGTTTGTTGGTAAAGGATATGTAACTGATGGGCTCTTTAAGCTCAGTGTAATTCCTGTTATCAATAAAAGCAAAGTTAATTCTGTTTACTTGCTTGAATCTTCCAGTTTGTGGCATGGTAGACTAGGTCATGTTAATTTTAATTCTATGCGTAGATTAATTAGCATGGACTATATCCTTAACTTTCAAATTGACACAAATAACAAGTGTGAAATTTGTGTTGAGGCAAAACTAACGAAAGTACCTTTCAAATCGGTTGAAAGGGAAACTGAACCACTAGAATTAATCCATAGTGATTTGTGCAATTTTAGATCGATATAAACGAGAGGTGGTAATAAGTATTTTATCACATTTATCGACGATAGCACACGATACTGCTATTTGTATTTGCTTAAGAGCAAAGATGAAGTCGTTGATAAATTCGTTCTTTATAAGAATGAAGTGGAAAACCAACTTAATCGGAGAATTAAGAAGGTTAGAAGCGATCGAGGTGGTGAGTACGAAGCACCTATTGGTGACTTCTGTGCAAGTGTAGGTATCATACACGAGCGTACGGCACCTTACTCACCTCAATCGAACGGTGTTGCCGAACGAAAGAATCGTACATTGAAAGACATGATGAATGCGATGCTTATAAGTTCGGGCCTACCTCAAGATGCGTGGGGTGAGGCGATTTTGACAAGTAATTACCTTTTGAATAAGGTACCCCGCAAAAAGCTCGATAAGACTCCTTATGAGCTGTGGAACGGTAGGAAACCTTCTTACCAGTACCTGAAAGTGTGGGGGTGTCTTGCCAAAGTATTGGTGCCAACACCTAAGAAAGTAAAGATAGGTCCTAAGACGGTGGACTGTATCTTTATTGGCTATGCACATAATAGTAGTGCTTATCGGTTCTTGGTACACGAGTCCAATAATCCGGATGTACACGAGAACACGATAATAGAATCAAGGAATGCATATTTCTTCGAAAATATATTTCCTTGTAGGTCCAACGAGGGACCAAGTACGTCAAAACGAACGTTTGACGAAACTATGGATAATGATAGTGGGGAATTCGAGAGAGAACCCGAGCTCAAGCCGAGACGCAGTAAGCGGGCGAGAGTTGGAAAATCATTCGGTCCTGATTTTCTAACTTACTTGTTAGAGTACGATTCGGGTACTCTAACTTGTTTATTAGAAAACGAACCCGATTTTCTATCTTGTTTGATAGAGAACAAGTCTCGAACGTATATAAAAGCCGTAACTTCTACGGAGGGACCAATGTGGAAAGAGGCTATAAAAAGTGAAGTGGATTCTATCCTACAGAATCACACTTGGGAACTTGTTGATCTTCCTCCGGGTAGTAAACCCTTAGGATCCAAGTGGGTCTTTAAAAGGAAGATGAAACCGGACGGTTCCATCGAGAAGTATAAGGCTAGGCTTGTAATCAAGGGTTACAGGCAACGTGAGGGCCTCGATTTCTTCGACACGTATTCTCCAGTGACGAGAATAAACTCCATAAGGATGATACTTGCCATAGCCGCACTGCGGAACTTGGAAGTTCATCAAATGGATGTGAAAACAGCTTTCTTAAATGACGAATTAGATGAGGAAATCTATATGGAACAACCCCAAGGGTTCGTGGTTCCGGGCCAAGAAAGGAAAGTGTGTAAGTTGGTTAAATCGCTCTATGGTTTAAAACAAGCGCCTAAGCAGTGGCACGAGAAGTTTGACCATGCGATGTTAACTAACGGGTTTAAAATAAACGAAAGTGACAAATGTATCTACGTTAAGGAAACGATAAACGGCTACGTCATTCTCTGTTTATATGTCGATGACATTCTCATCGTTGGTAGTAATGATCGGATGATCAAGTCTACCAAGAACATGTTAAATGCTAGATTTGACATGAAGGATATGGGTTTGACTGATTTAAATCCTCGGGATTAGAATCATTAGAAGACCAGATAGTCTCGTGTTGAGCCAATCACATTATATTGACAAAATCCTTGAGAAATTTAACAAGGATGATGGTCAAATGGCTAGAACACCGTTTGATACAATCATTTATCTAACCAAGAACCACGAAGAAGGTATTTCACAAGTGGAATATGCTCGGGTTATTGGTAGTTTGATGTATCTTATGAGCTGTACTAGGCCGGATATAGCCTATGCGGTTAGTAAACTCAGTAGATATACGAGTAACCCCGGTGCTATGCACTGGAAGGCAATAGTAAAGGTTATGAGATACTTGAGGTATACTCGTGATCTTGGACTGCACTACGGGAGATATCCCGCTGTACTTGAAGGGTATAGCGACGCGAACTGGATATCTGATATTAAGGACTCTAAGTCCACGAGTGGCTACGTGTTTACACTAGCCGGTGCAGCCGTTGCATGGAAATCCTCTAAGCAAACTGTGATAGCTAGATCCACGATGGAATCTGAGCTGATAGCCTTGGACAAAGGTTGTGAAGAGGCTGAATGGCTACGCCATTTTATAGAGGATATTCCTAATTGGGAAAGACCGGTACCTCCAATATGTGTGCATTGCGATAGTCAAGCCACAATTGGGAGAGTATAGAGTCATATGTATAATGGTAAGTCTAGACATGTGCGTCGTAGACATAATACCATTAGACAACTACTCACAACTGGTGTTGTCTCGATTGACTACGTAAAGTCAAAAGACAATATAGCGGATCCGCTGACCAAAGGGTTAGGCAAAGAAGTTGTGGAGAAGTTGACACGAGGAATGGGTCTAATGCCCTTGGACTAAAAATTTCTATAGTGGATACCCAACCTAGCTGGCACCTAGGTTCAATGGGACAACTAAATTATGGAACGGAGCGCGTCACTGTGGGGGTCTCGGACTCCCTACCACTCCTCGTTAAAACAGTGACTCCCGCAAGAGGCTAGCATGTTAATGCTTTAATGATTCTTGAGTATGCGGGATACTCGAGAAAGAATCACCTATGTTAGAGAGAAGTGAGGGTCGCTTCAAAGGAGAATTGTTGGGCAACAATTCTTTAGAAACTCTCGCAGAACCAGGAACGGTAACCCACGACCAAAACGGGCACACTCGTGAGAGCAAGAGCATGGTTGGGAGGTACCTATGTGAGATATTTCATCGTCTACATAAACGGCAGTCGGTTCAAAGACATCGCGTTCTAACGTACAGCCAGTAGAGTAAACATGTCTTCACGAGCTCGGGCACTACTGTTACAGTATTAATTTTATTTTTAATTTTCGAATTGAAACCCAGGTTTAAGGTTGCTGTTACAGGAAGGTGAAGGGTGCCCTTAAGTGCATTTTCGAATTGAAACCCAGGTTTAAGGTTGCTGTTACAGGAAGGTGAAGGGTGCCCTTAAGTGCCTAATAAAAGAAACGCTCCTAGCATCTTTGGGAGGTGGCAAATAAAGTTTTAAAGAAAGAGTGATCGCTTGACTCTTGCAAAAATCCAATACCAAACACGAGCCAAAATTCTCCCTTTCCTTCCCTTGTTTTCCAAAAAATAATAATCTTTTTATTTTGATTATTATTTGTTTTTCTACCAACGGATCCAACACATACAACATGTTAATAATACATACAGATGTAATTAGTAACAACGAACCAAATCCAAACAACATCAGAGGATCGGAGCTTGCATTGCTAGCTACCGAAGCATGCATGCAGACAATCAACTCCATGTTTGGATTATATTATATTATTATTTAATTTCAGACCTTCATTTAGCTATATATGGATCACGTTATTATTATTTATTAAAACGAACACGGAAGTTGAAGGATGCAATATTATTATTATTATTATTATTATTATTATTATTATTATTATTATTATATATAAGGTATTTAGCAACGCTTAAAGCATTCGCAGAAGCGGACGAAGCCGAAGAGGTCTTCATTGTAGCAGTTTCCCCTGTCGAACCCCTTAGACGTGCAAAATCTATTGCATTTTCCATTCTTTGAAAGAAAAACACCACAAAGCTTCTTGACCCTGTCCACTTTCCAGCATCTTCTGGGACTCGCAGCCATTATTCCCCTCTCTGCAGAATTAGAATTAACACTCACATGCATCATATCATCAATGAAGAAGAAGAAGAAGAAGAAGAAGAAGGGCCTGTATGGTTTTAAAGTTTTACTTTCATCTGGAACTAATTAATACAGGTCTGTATTTTAATTATTTCTATAAAATACCACAATGGATATATGTCGGTTCGAAATAATTCAACCCATATGGCCATATCATGTTAAAAAGACCAGAAGAAATATATAATAATAATGGAGAAATTAAAGCTAAGGGAGAGAGCAAACCAGAGGCCATGAGGAGCATCACCAAGAGTGAAGCAGTTGCAAACAAACGAACACAAGAAGAAGAAGAAGACAAAGCCATCTTCTCTAATTCTTCCCTCCTCTCTTAGAAACGGAAGCAAAATGGGCAAGGAGGAGAGAAGAGGAAGTAAACTTATATGGTAATTGTATTGGAGTTTATGTCAAGTATGTAAGTTTTTACGTTCACCCAATACATATAGGAACCAAATCCAAACAACATGAGACCTACCAAAGCAGGCATACTCCATATATATGTTTAGTTTGGATTATTTGTGACCTTTATTTAAAATAAAATACTTGAACTCTAATAAGGTATTAACTAACTTATAAGCAAGGCTTCATGCAGATGCAGCGGCGGTGGGAGGCCGCATAACCTCTGCAGTCACCGTGGAGAAACCCCTCCGCCCTGCACACGGCATTACAGTTGCTGTCTCGAGGGTCGTCGCTGCACATTCCCTTGTACCTCCGGCTCCGTGACTCGCACGTTCTTGCCTCCACCACCATTTCTACTACTTCCTATCTCGGCACGATTACAATAATTAATAATGTTGTATGTATATAATGGAACTAGATTTTCCGATCGACTTATTTAAAAGATTGGTTTCGAAAATTATTTCAAAATGTAGGGGTCGCGCAACAATAATACAAAAAAGGAATAAGGGTCAAATAGGTCACTGAACTGCACACCAAGTTGCAAATTAGGCCATCGAACTCAAAAAAAAAGTACAATTTGGGTTTCTGAACTACACAAATTCATGCAATTAGGTCTAAAATGACCTGTTTACATGATAATTTGCTGAAATGGAGGTTGTGAATTTTAAAAATAATTTTAAACAAAAAAAATTTTAAATTTAAAAAGAAAAAAAAAAACAAAAAAACGGAACAGCCGGAGATGACTCCGGCTGTCCTTCGTCTCTTGCCATGGAGATGAAGGTCTTTGTCTCTTGCCATGGAGACGAAGGACGACCAGAGAATTTCGTCTCCGGCCGCTCTGTTTTTTTTTTTTTTTAATTAAATATTTTTTTAAAATTATTTTAAACATTTTTTTTTAAAATTCGCAACTTACATGACAAGTAAACGGGCCATTTTAGGCCTAATTGTATTTATTTGTGTAGTTAAAGGACCTAATTGTATTTTTTTGAGTTCAAAGACCTAATTGTAATTTGGTATGCAGTTCAGTGGCCTATTTGACCCTTATTCCTACCAAGAACAGACCTAAACCTAGTATTGCTATGAAAATACTAACTGGTAGTCGAAGACACGGGTCAACACCACTATTAATATAAAACATGTTGGAAGAATATGGAAAAATAATAAGTGTTTTATTATGGAAAATGGGATCCGTTTATATTCCTTGGAAGGGTGTATTTATACCAGAGTTAATTTCAATAGAGATCCCTTGTCTTGGGTAACATTTTTAAATTTAATTCCAGATAATTGTTTTAGTCATTTAGCAGCCAGACTATTGGTCCTTATGATGACTTCTTCTTCTTCTTCTCCTTCTTGATATTTATTTATTTATTTATTTATTTTTTTACGAAACCCTATTTTACAAAAGAGTGTAGATAACTAATAATTTCCTTTTTTTTTCTTTTTTCTTTTTTTCTCACACACATTAGATACTTCGCAAATTATACCATGGACCAGGGTCTACCTTGCATTGTGGACCCTGGTCCAAAAATAACATTCTAATTCTGTATTTGCAGTTGTAACATTATGTACCTGCAATTAACGATTTTTGTACCTATAAACAAATTAAAGACATCACATGAGAATAACATGCACATAACCTATTAACTGCAGGTACATAATATATTAACCGCATATAAATAACATGTTGACCAATATTTTATAATGTGCCCGCAGTTAACATATTATGTACTTACAATTAACAATTTATGTGTATAGTTATAATGTTATGTGATTGTAATTATCATGTTATGTGTCTTCAATTTGTTTATATGTATAGAAATTGTTAACGGCAGGTAATGTGTATTGCTATACATAATTTTTGTATGTATTATAGTTTATTAAAAAAAATTATAAGGGGATATCATTTTTCCATCACATTATAACAAGAATAAAAAGAAAACAATATTGCTAGTAAAGCATCAATACATGACTTGATTATTTTGGTTACATAAAAAGCATGCAAGACTAATTAAATACAAGTGGAAACTAATCCACTTTAAGGTAACAACATATCATATCGTCTTTATTTTCTTCAAATTTAGAAAACAAATTGAGATTTTTAGTTGGCGGTACATATATGCTATTTCACAGGTATCTTATTGACAACACAATTAGTATAGGTTCAAAATAATAAAATCCCATGCCATATATATATATGTTAGAAAGAAATAATGGAGAAAGGGAGAGGGCAAACCGGTGGCCATGAAGAGCATCACAAAGAGTAAGGCAGTGGCAATAGAAGAAGAAGAAGAAGAAGAAGCCATCTGATCTTTTGTTGAGAACCAAAGAGGGTTTTGGGGGAAATGCAAATGCTGTGGGTGGGGACTTCACACTATATCAGTGAGTGAGGTACTGAAACCTTTAGGCTTTCGTAGGGTTCTTTATATAATTATATATAATATATGTATACTTAGATAATTAATAATCAATCAATATGCATGTAAGTAGAGGGTAAAATTATATATAGTACCATATATTGTCTTGAAAGGGGTGTTCGATCATGTGATGTATGGTTCTGCCGATCATTATTGTGTGGACCATGGTCCATACAAGTTGTGTGGACCATATTTTGTATACTGTAAAATAATGTACATTTAATACAAAAATAATGTACATTCATTTCAAAATAATGTACATTGTATTCTAGGGATGTACATTATTTTTCTACTGAGTGTACATTATATTGTATAATGTACATTCAGTACAAAAATAATGTACATTTAGACTCTGTTTGGCAGAGCTTATTTAGGAGCTTATAGCTTATTTTAAGCTACTAATAAGCTGTAAGCTTTGTTTGGTAATGTTTACAAAATAAGCTCCTAGCTTAAAATAAGAGCTTATTTTGGAACGCTACCTTATGTAGCGTTTCAAAATAAACTCCTAGCTTCCTAACTTTTTTTCCATCTTTATCCTTATTATTTTAAAGAAATGACATAATTTACCATTCCCAATTAAAACCCCTTTTCTCTTCACCTTTATCCGCAACTTTCACCGCAAATATTATTATTATTATTATTATTATTATTATTATTATTATTATTATTATTATTATTATTATTATTATTATTATTATTATTATTATTATTATTATTATTTGCAACAATATTGCTACTTCATTATGAGATGCTAGATCATGATTATGCTAATAATTTTATTTCAAATTGTTAATTTTTTTTAAAGACAAAATGTTAAATTTTAATATGTAAACAAACTAATTTAAATTTTATGAAGATGTCCTTTTTAGTCTTTTTACATTTATCAGCTTATCAAAAAGCTAATTTTACCAAACACTTTCAATCATAACAGCTAGCTTAACAGCTCTTCAATTTTCAGCTTCGAGCTTATAGCTTTTCAGCTTTCAGCTCCTAGCTTATAGCTTTTCAGCTAGGTTTGCCAAACAGAGCCTTAGTATATTAAAAATGTACTTTTTGTTATGGTCCACATAACACTGTGTGAACTATAGTCCACACAATAATTTGTCCGGTTCTGCTGGCACTAGAAAATTACGAGTTTAATTATGATCTTGTCAACATTTCTTTCCATTAAACCCGTCATCCATAACTTATATATCTTTGTTGTGCGATTTTTTTTTTTTTAAATGTTACATACTTATAACATTTCGAGTGGTGGTTGGTAATGCCAATGCACAATTTTTAAATAGTGTTAGAAGTTAGGCCAGTAGACAATGCAACATAGTTTTCTTAAACTTGTTTACCATTATATTAAATATTAATGTGACCGCGGTTTACGGGCGATTAAAATTTGTGTGAATGAAAAAACAAAGGAGAAATTAGTAGATAACTTCAGACAAGAAAACTGAAAACGTACGAAACATGAAACAACTGAATACATGTAATTACCAGCTACCCAGCAAGCAAGCAAGAGAACCAAACACCATGAGAGCTGGTAAAGCAGCAGACTCCGCTGGTACGGATTGGCTACCGCTAGTGCCGATCCATTAAAGATAGGGGTTAGATCAATTTAGGCAAATTATGCTATGCGCACGTGCGCACCTTGCAAGGTGCGCACGGCGCTAAAACGGCGTCGTTTTTCGTGAAAACGACGCTGTTTTAATTAAAAAAAAAAATTGTTCGAAACGCCGTTAACGCCGTTAACGGCATATTCGTTATGAAATTATGAATATACAGTTATGACATTATGAATGTACAGTTATAGAATTATGAATGTATAGTTATGGAATTATGAACTTACAATTATGAACATAGAGTTTCGAAAATTATGAATGTTCGGTATGGAATTATGAATATACAGTATGGAATTATGAATGTACAGTTATGAAATTATGAATGTACAGTTATGAAATTATGAATGTACAGTTATGAAATTATGAACATAGAACTCTGACATTATGAACTTACAATTATGAATATAGAGCTTCGAAAATTATGAATTTACAGTTATTGAATTATGAATGTACAGTTACGGAATTATGAATGTACAGTTATAGAATTATGAATGTACAGTTATGAAATTATGAATGTACAGTTATGAAATTATGAACACAAAGCTGTGAATATATGCTCCTATAACGAAGCGGTCTGAAATTAAATTTAAAAAAAAAAAAAAAAAAAAAAAGGGAAGATAACGGTGCCTGACGGCACCGTTATCCGTGCGCATGAAGCACGCTGGGCACGAGCCCACAGCATAACTATTGATCAATTTAATAGTTTAATTTGGATCTTTGTTATTTCTGTTCTGAGATGAAATTTTAATATAATTGTTCTGAAATGCAATCAAAATATAATAGTGTAAACTGCAAAGACAAAGAAAATAATTTATCTACTATCCACTATACTAATAAGAGCGAAAAGATGTTGGCCTATAATAGATAGATAAATATCTATCAAATTATTAAATCAAATAAACGGTTCAGATTGTTCAGATTTTAATTTTTCTTTGAAATTTTTAAATTTATCCTTAATTATAAGATTTCAATAAGAAAGGTCTTAGGTTCGAACCACATCCCAATCAGAGTTGGCATAATTAGTACCTTATTTTACTCTTATTAAATTAAATAATAATTAGAAGTTAAAAGAAAATACATCTACATTTTTTTAATTTAAATTACGTGTCTACAATTTTACTCTATTTTGTTCCAAGATGCAATTTTAATATAATTATTCTGAAATGCGGTCTAAATATAATAATGTAAACTGCAAAGGCCAGACATGACCATAAATTGTAAATCATATCTAAAAGTGTAAATTGTAAATCATATCTAAATTTTTTTTAAAAAAAAATTGGGCACCCAAAAACTGGGAGCCCTGTGAGGTCGCCAAGGCCAGACATGACCATAAACGGTCCTGGCTACCGCAAGTGTTAAAAGTGCTTTTTGAGTAACGAACAAAGATAATGAAGAATAAATTGCGCAATTGAATCAAATGGAAGATAATTCCATGAATGATTGTTTAGTTATTTTTATTGAAGTGTTGATAAAGCAACATTTTCAAAATATGAAAATGCATGGTGAACAATTGTAAAACTAAAACATTTATTTATAACTTATTACATCCATATTTTTAAATATCGAATTTAATATATTGACCCAACTAAATTTGAATTGTGACTTTACCAAAGAGCAATGAATAATTAATATAATTTATCATTTACGTAACAAATTTACTAAATAATTACTAAAGAAACAATACATAACAATATAATAAGGAATATTTGACTATAGTTAATATTTTAAATAATTAGTTAATGTACATAAATAACAAAAAGACTAAACTTATTGTATTCTATGTCAAAAATAAAAATGTAAGGGAGAAGTGTCAAATAGACTCATCTACTACTGAGAAGTGTTTAATCCCCCCCCCCCCCCCCCCCCCCCCCCACGATCTAAAATATAGTATAATCAAGCACAGTTACTTTATAAAATTGTTCGATTAAACTTTTTTGCAAGTTACCACCCGGTAGCCCAATTCACCTGGTTAACCTGGAAATAAATTTAATGACATGGCCATCTTAGTCAACCTCATCTGATCTCTATCGTCACCTGCCTTCATCCTTGTCAAGTCAAGCTATACCAAGCTGGTGCATTTAGCTAACTCCCTCAAAATTTCTCCAGCTAAGCTGTTATTTCCAAGCTGCACAACCGACAACCTCGTCAGAGATCCAAACGGCGGCGGAAAGGGAAATCCATTCACAGATAATCCATTGTTCCCGGAAACATTAAGCGTAATTCACATATCCAGAGAACCAAAAGGGAAGAAAGAAACGTCGCCGATAAGCCCTGCCTGCGAAAGATCAATGGCGTTCACTCTCCCGGGATCGTTGTTTAGCTTCCAGCCGGAGAGGTCACCGTTCGGGTCTCTCTAGATCATCTTTGGCGCCGGAGAGCTGCCAGCCTGCGAAGTCTCACATTGCGATCCAAAATTCATCTTTTGCGACTTCTCCGACGATCGGGCCCTTGCATTGACAATCGGACGACATGAATGATGTTAGGAACAAGTGTAATTAGATTTTGATGATACCAAACTCACTAAGATTGTAGACCCCTATTTTTCCTTTCGTAGATACGATTTCTGTTACAATCGAAAGTTGTTGTAACTCAACAAATGAATCTTATTGAGGTTAGGAAAGTAGGTCTACCTAAAGACATGAAGATAGGAAGACGGACGAAAGATCGCTGAAGACAGAAGATGTAAGGACATCTTTCGGATGAACAATCATTTGACAAAATGAAGCCTTCGTCTAAAAGAGAGGTCGAAAAGATAAGGTCAATCTTTCGAAGAACCTCTGAGGAAACAGTTCAAGTCAGACAACCTTCATTAAGTGAAACAATGAGAATGTTTTCTATGACTCAAAAATGGGCAATTATTCGGGATAAAAGGTGTCCTAGGAATGATTTTCACAAAAGACAATGATCATTAAAAGACTTGTACCATCTTGTCAGAGATCAAGGACAAAAGTCATGATGCTTTTGGCTCCAACGGCTACACAGTACAAGTGCATTAAATGCTCCATGCCCACTGGTCAATACACACTGGTTAATAGGTTTGAAATATTCATCTCCCTCTAACGTTTGAATTTTTCCCTTCCAATAAATACATGTCTTCTCCATTGAAGAAGAAACTGGTTATTCAATTCTTGCTATCCAAAGAAAATCTCTTCAAACAGTTGCATCTCTTAAAGCTTTTCATAACCCGTGTTTTTGTGAAGTTTTCAAAAGGCTCATTCATCTTCTATACTTCACAATTTGAAGAAGTCTTGCATATTTTTAAGTGAAGATTCATCCAGATATCAAGACAAGACTTCAACCTGTTGGTGAAACACAACATTATCTTTCCAACATCTCAACTCTTAGGAAGAAGTTGATAGAGGTGGAGTAAACTCGAGGAGTTGAAAAACCTATCAAGTGGCTGTCCGGCTTAGTGATCAAGGAAGTCAGGTTGAAGTAGTTTGTACTAGGAGTGATAGTGCAAACCCTTTCACGAGATGTGAAAGAAGAGTGGAGTAGGCTTAGTTAACAGGCGAACCACTATAAAAATCTCTCTTTCCATATCTGTTTAAATATTGCATTTTATCTTTTGTGCATTGCATGTCATTTCAACTAAAAATTAAAAGCTTATAACGAAAGTGTGCAAAGTAAAACTAAAAGAACCTGAAAGGAGTATCTTTGAAAAATTGATTTGAGTTTATTCACCCCCCCCCCCCCCCCTCTAGACTCTCTTTCGACCCTATCGGGATCAACAAGTGGTATCAGAGCGGTTACCTTATGCGGTAAACGTTTTGTTTTACTGCCTGGTAGATCCCTTTTGCAAAATCTATATAGGCTAAACTGCTTTTTCGTCTTTGCACTTATTTTCATAAAAGAAAAATGGAAAGAGATCATGCTAATCGTTCTAGGCCTCTTGCCTTTAATCTCTCTAAATTTGATGACTGGAAAGTCAGGATGCAGGCTCATCTCTTGGTTATTCATGATGAAATGTGGGACGTTATAAAAGAAGGTTTTATCGTTGTTATGATGGTGAATACACAAGCGGCTGCTCAAGGAACAGATCTAGAAGTCATGATTCCAAAATCGAAGTCTCAGCTTACTTCAGACGAAAAGATGTTGGTCCCGATAGAGTGTAACGAGAGTCTAGAGGGGGGGGGGGGGTGAATAGACTCTTTTCGTGAAAAGCCCTAAACGTCACCTTTCGGTGTTTTGGCGCAGCGGAAAAGTCAGATTCGTTTTAAATGCTTTGCACGAGTTTACGAAATTAGGAAAGCTTTCGGTAAGGGTGATAAAGGATGATATGAATGCAGAAGTAAAATGCGTAAGTAATGAGATAGAAGGGACAAGATATTTTATAGTGGTTCGGCTAACGTTGCCTACTCCACTCTTCTTCCACAACTTATGGAAGGATTGCACTATCACTTCTTAGTACAATTACACAAAGACTTCCTTGATCACTGAGCCGGACAGCCTTCGTAGGTTTTTCAACTCCTCGAGTTTACTCCGCCTCTATCAACTTCTTCTTCAGAGTTGAGGTTGGTAGAAAATAATTTCTTGATTTCTCCAACGATGAAGTCTTGACTGTGAGAGATGATTGCTTCGATCAGATGGCAAGACTTCTTTAAGGTGTAAGAAAATGATCAATAACCTTCTTCAAGTAACTTAACACCTTAACACTGGTTCACAAAAGCTTTTGGTGATTTGAGAGCGTTCAAGAGCTTTTGCAAGTAGATAAATCGAGTGTAATGAACCAGCACCTTCTTAGTTGATGAAGGTGGGTTTATATAGGTGATGAAAATTCATCCGTTGGAGGGAGATGAAATTTTCGAACCTTTTAACCATTGGACAAGGACCGGGGAGCTTCATGCATTAAATGCTCCATTAATGAGGTTGTACCATGTAGCCGTTGAGGTTATGGAAAGCATTAGAGTTTTGTCCTTTAGCTCCAGGAGATGGTACATCTTCATTTAATGCTCCTTGATAAGTGTGTCCCATAATTTAAGGTCCTTATTGTCCTAGGACGTTGTCAAATCAGACAGGTAGAACATTCTTCTCGTTGTTCAAGAGAAGTAATGCTTGGTAAGATTCGTCTTTAACAAAACTGTCCTTTCGTGATAGTTGACAACTCCTGCTTTAACTTTCATTGTTGTTCATCATGCCTTGTGTCTTCTTTCGTCTTGGAGACCCTAACAACTAATCATAACTCATTTTCGTGTGTTTGTCTAGCTTAACACGAATTACAGAGGAGTTATGGCAACTCTCGTTTAGGACGAAAGCAGCGATTGAAAAAGCTAATAGTTAGGGGTTTACTTTTCTACATTACATTGGTATCATCAAAATCCTAATACAAGGTTCCTAAGACAAGGACAAATAACTCAGACAAGTGACACGAGATGTGTGACAATGAGAGTTTCATATTAAGGAAGTGAAGATTACAAAAACTTTATGATGAGAACAACAGAACAAAAGATATCTTACATTTCTAAGAGCTTTGACTTCTGTTGAGCAGCTTCCTTGAGTTCTTTGTCGTCCTTTTCTTTTTGTTGCTTGAGCATCCTTTTAAGATCTATTCCCTCATTGATCTTTTTTTCTGAAGACCTTAATTGGATTTGTCCTAACAAGCTCTTCATGTTCTCCTTTGATATTCAGGCTTGTGTAATTGTTATAGGCTTCACGAATGTTTCTTCCTTCGACTATTCCAGCCTTCCACCACGAAATTAGCTCAAACGAATTCATTCCTTCTTGATAGCTCTTTTCTGACTCTCTGTGCACTTTGAAAGCTGCATTGTGGATAACATTCTGTGGAGAGTCTTTGGTTACACTAGAAAGATCTTCAATGAGATTCCTGATCCTTTCCCTTTCCTTTGCTTCATCTTCTCTTCTTTTGATTTCTTCATCATGTTTCTTCCACAGCTCTCTGTTTTCTCTTTTGATCCTTTCGTTTTGGGTGCTAATGTGATCTTGCCTTGTATGATTGTCCATTGTTTTAAGCCAGATAGGGACATTGCAACCCTCAAAACGTTTACTACTTCCTTCTTCTTATGGGACAAAGTCCACAAAGTTTCCTATGCCATCCATGGTTACTTTGTTGTTCTTCATAAGTCTCTGCCTTAATTTCGTCTGCTCTCTCTTGGACAAACCCGCAAAGATGTACTTGGCTTCAGAACCGAAAGATTGGCGAGGCTTAAGAGATCTGGATTGGTATCGACCATGGTATCTTGGTTTTGAAGAATGGTGACCACGAGACTTTGATGGAGGGTTGGATGGATTTGTGTTCTTTCGGCCAGAGTCTCTTGGTGTCCGAGAAGGTGAGTGTCTTGCTTCTGGAGACTGATCTTTCGTGTTATCTCTCGGATCTCTCGAATGATCATCATCCTTATCCTTGTTGTCATTTCTCTTTTCCCCCTTTCTGGCATCATCAGCACAGGTGGTAGGAGGAACAGAAGAAATCTTATTAACTGCAACCAAGATATCCTGGGCATACCCGAGAATTTGAAGAGCATATTCTCCCAGTTGGTATGCATTATCTTGATAAGTATCGATCTTGGTACATGCTAGGTCGACACACTCTTTAAGGCCAAAATGAGAATGTTTGAGCTCGTGTTGTTGCCTTGCAACTTTATTCATGGTGGTGTCCAGTTCATGAAGTCTCTTTGCAATTCACTCAAGGAACTTGTGATCAGATTGAGCTTGTTGGGACGGTTGAGGCTGTTCCTGAGGTGGAGGCTGAGGTTGAGATTGGGCAGCCATCAGAAGATCTACCTTCTTGCATAAATCATCTAAGACTTTCGTGTCCTTTTGCCGTAAAGCAAGATATTGCAAATGGATGGTTTCGGCTGAATGGACAGTTTCTCTCATGAGGTTCATGATAGTCCGTGGAAACTCTGCAGTAGACTCTTCTTCAATGTTTGTTGGTGTTGTGTCCATTTGTTCATCTTGATGTGGTGCTTCCCTTTTTCCACCACTTACCGAGCTGAGAAGAATTGGTGAGGCTTCCAGTTTGCCCTCACACACAATTTCGTTCTCTTGCTTGATCGGAGTCTCGTCCATGGATCGGACATGTGGAACTATGGCACGAGATAGATCTTCGGGATGTTCATTTGAAGATTCTTTCGGGTCATCGCTGTTAGAGGGTAGTTTTCTTAAGGGAGATCTTTGAGGAAAGGTATCATAATCAGGACCGATCAAAATTGGATCACTGTCTTCGGGATCGGCTTCCTGAACACCTGCATTACCCAACTGATCCTCATTGTCATCATCATCATCGTTGTCATCATGCTCGTCATCTGCATCGTCAACATCATCATCATCATCATCTTCATCTTCATCATCATCACTTTCGTCTTCTTCAATTTCTCGTCCATGCTCATCCTTCATGCCACTGATATTGCAGTTTGGATCATTCTGGTGTTCCTTTTCTAATGTGGTCTTGATCTTTGATAGCAGCATGGCATATCGAAGTTGCTTCATTTCTTCTTCCACGGCTGGATTCAATGGTGGCTTGTTAAGTTCAATGCAAATTTGAGCTTTGTCTCTCCCGAGAGTGCGATTTGTCATCTTGTAGGAGAATACTCGATTGATTTCTTCAAGACGCAGAGCTTTGTAAACATCATCTGTGCCAACCCATTTTAGTGCAAAGTCTTCTTCGTCTTGCATAGCTTCAAAGGTTTCAAGAAAAATTCTTAGAGGAGCAGTGCGCCACTTTTGCCACTGCAAAACTCGTTGATAATCACTTTCAATAGATGCTCGGAGAATTTGATCTGGTGTTGGTGCTTTGGGAGCTGGTACAGAAGGTTTCGGGACAACTGGGGTTGTTACCGGCACAGCAACTGTCTCTTCTACCAACGTAGGTTCTTGTGTCAGAGTAACCTGTTCTGCATTAGTAGGTTCTTGTGGTAGAGATATCATATCAACCAATATAGCAGACGCTTCTTTCGTCTTTTCTGGCGAACCAGGTTCTTGTGGAAGACTTAAGCATCTGGCCTCCATTTCTACATCAGCAGGTTCTTGTGTCAACTCACGAAGAAGTTGCTCTGCCAAAGTAGGTTCTTGTGGATGTAGGACTTGGGACGAAACGAGATCTGTTTCTGACTCTTGATCAGCAGAGAGTCTTTCAGGAAGAATAACTTTTGGTTGAGCTTCCCCCTGAGAATGAGCTTCTTTCATGACTTCTTCCCCCTGTGGAGGTGCTTCTCTCGTGTCTGCTACTTTCGGTGTAGAATGTTCCTTCGGGGAAAGTTTAGGCTTGACAGGAGACCGAAAGTGACCCTTTTTGCCAAGTCTGGAGAGAACCAGATTATCTTCTTCGGATGAATCTTTTACAACGATTGTTTCTGGTGGTGGAGTAGGTGGAGTAGGATCTTTCTTCTCTGGAAGAGGTAGAACAGCATCTGTCTTCTTTGCCTTACTCCGAGAGGAGTGTTTCTCTCGCTTTTGTCGTTTAGGTTTAGGTTGATCATCCTTTGAAACCCTAGGAGTTCTCGACTTCCTCTTGGTTTTAACTTGCTCAATAGGAATCCCTAACTCCAACGCCTTCTGCTTGTCATACCCTGATGGTTTCTGCTTCATATGGCATGCTTTCGGTCCTGGCCGGATTCCTGGGCGCATTAAGACTCCTTTGGTGACAAGAAGATGACTTATCACAAAACCATACCCTAACTTCTTTGCAATGTCTCCTGGACTCTTCTTGTGATAGGTGATGGAGTGGGTGAGATTGTTGAAGATGATCTTGGACCAGTCAACTTTGAGTTCGTTCAGAAAGGCATGCAGCATTTTTAATTTCTCCTTCGTCACATCATCAGTGCCTGAGGTCTTGTGATCAACAATTTTCTTGAAAATATCAATGGTGAACTCATAATCTAGCCAGAACCACTTCTTCTTTAACGGCCATGTGATTTCTGCCTTGGAGGGGGCTTGATTGTTCTTGATAGAATCATAGAATTCCTCGGGATCGAGGTGGTAATGGATAATATCAGACCTGTAGGTTTCATCTCTCTGTGGAAACCCGTATGTAGATCGAACGTCTTCCGAGGTAAGGACCACATGATGATTATTGACTCTGGAAGTGATGGTCAGATAATCAGAAGATATGGAAGCATTCATATAGAACTGAGTTACGTCAATAGGGTGCCATATGGTGTAAAGGTGTGTGATGAAATTAAACAACCCTGTTTCTGTGAGGAGTCGAATGATGTTTTCGCCAAATCTTCTGTCCAAAACGTATTCAAGAAAGCCATGCGCATCCCACATGCTGCCTCCGACAATAAAAGGTACTCTGGATTCGATGAACCTCAAATCTTCAGTTGGAAAGCTTGGGATTTCCAGAATGGATGGTGTTTCTGGTTCTTTATCAGTGGGTGAAGCTTGTGAGTGTTCCGCCATTGTTAAGGATTTGAGAGATGGAGAATTATGAGGGGTGTGTAAAGAGATTCTGTGGAAAAGGTAAGGTTTAAAGAGAGGAGGGTTTAAGTAGGGTTTTATCGGACTCCGGGTAATCGGTTATGGGTAGCCCATCTAGAAATGGATTATTTGAATTTCAAAAGTACTACCGGTTCCTCTCCTCCAATAAGGTAACTAATCATCGTGGGGGAGTGATAAGATCGTGTGCAGATCAAAAATGATCATTCCACCATTTAATGAGGTGAGAGAAAAACACTTGAGTGCTTATGGGTGCATTAAATGCACGTCACGTCCTGTGTCAGACAGAGTGGGATAGTGGACCATTTTTCTCGGCCACATGATCCCCATTATGATTCATCTAAACGGTTGAGATTAAAAGCTAAAGATGAAGCGTTTTAGGCACGATTCCAAACCCGAAGATAGATAAGATTTATCACAACATAAGATTTGTGAGACAAATAAAGTCAAACAAATCCTTTTTACAACAACAGAGGTGCTTTTCCCGAGAGATTTATTACACAGAACAAAACGTAACATAAACGATTACGATCTCTCGTGCATTAGCAGGCAAGCTTGCCTTTTACTCAATGCTACCCTTCTTCTTTCGTGCATACTCAAAGTACTCCTTCTTTCGGATCTCATGAGCGAACACTTCAGCGATGAGTGTCTCGTGATCTGCTCCCAGTGTTTCTCTAGAGAGACCTCGTCTCTCCATGTCATCCAGTTCAGCCAAGACTTTGGCTTTAGTAAAAGTGTACAATGCACGATACCTTTCTTCGTGCTTCAGAAGTGGCGTGAGTTGAACAAGAGAGTAGAACTCTGAGATGTCTGGTTCCTTCTCAGAGGGTGAACCTTTCTCAACTATGTTTCCGAGATCATGGTGAGACATTTTTTCAGGCACAGATAAGCTCTCGGATGTGAGGGCCATTTCCTTCCCTTTATCCATGAGCTTGAAGAATATGAAGAATAATTCCATTGTTAAGTGAGAGGGTCCATTAAATAGTGGGTTGAACCTCTCAAAAGATGTGTCTGAATGACTTGACCAAGGCACGCCTTAGGGAATATATTCATTTCCAAGAAGGCTGTCTTGATCCGAGATTTTAAACATATGACAAATGAGACAAGTAAAGTCTCGCTTAATAACTTTAAAGAAAAGCAGAGCCAATGAAGTTTTATTATTCATAATGCCGAGAGAAGATAATTGTAACACCCCAGATTTTCAAGACTTTTAAAACTTATATAATAAAGATAGAATCTCATTAAATCCCAAAATACGATACAAGGAGTACGGGGTGCTATGCCACACCCGAGCTAGAGAACTCAGGTGCACAGGCTAAATTCTAAAACCTCAATCAGTATCAATGTTAAATCATGGCACGCAGGCCGAAAGGGAAAACTATCTAAGCTACGCCCCAAGCTTCTAGCGCGCTCCAGTGCTCTAATCCTCTGTGCCTGAAAGCCAAATATATCTGTTCAGCGAGAGATGCTGGTAACCCACTCCAACGCGTTGAAATACAATACATATAGAGATATATATATATAGATATACGAAAACCATTTTGAGCATGAAGATATATTCTACGAACTCTAGCTTTTAAAACCGGGAATGACTCGACAGATAAGGCTAGACACAAGCAACAGTTATAACAAGCGTATACAATCCACAACAAGCGAGACAGATAAAGCTGAGCACAATTAATAAACATAACCCAACATAAACAATCCCCAGCATAAATCCCATAGTCACGTCCCCAAGACATTCATAACAACAACTCATCCGTATTTCATCACATAGCACACTTTGTTGGCGCCACAGGACAAATCGCATGCCCATACATGAGGGTCAGCGCATATAGCTCTGACACGGCCCCGCAGCACCCTGCCCCGTATCGCAACACGGAGGGGTCGATCGCAACCGACCGATGAACCGCAGCTCATCATAATGTTTGATCGCAACCAAACAGTGGACCGCAGCCCAAGAGAATGTCATCTGACCGCAGCCAGGAAATATGAACCGCAGCTCATGTAGAAACGTTTGATCGCAACCAAACGGTGGACCGTAGCCCAAGAGTGTAAATCTGACCGCAGCCAGCTTCTGAACCGCAGCTTAGGAATAACCAATCCGATCGCAACCGAATTGGGGTGTCATGCACACATAACACATAGCAAGCACATGCAACCCACATTAACACATTGGGAAAGGGAGAAAGCGTATAACAAAACCTATGCGTGATCCTTCACATACTAAGAATGGTCCTAAGGGGTTCATACTTCTTCCACCTAGGTCAACGGGATACCAATTCAACTAGCATGCAATATATAAGACTCATAAACCTACGAACGGTACCCGAAACATCAAACTAGACACGACACGATGAACGGAGTCCGTTGGGACACCACGGGGATCGGGGAAACATCAAACGGGGAAGCCGGGGTCCCGAATGGGGGAGATTTCCATCGGGTAGCCGGTGGGTGGGGGGCCACCCGCCGGTAAGCACTATTCCGGGCAGCGGGTCGCCGGCGGATAGCTGCCCGCTGCCGGAGGCGTCCCTTCTGGCCGCGGGTAGGTGGCGGGGTCCCCTACCCCCCACTGACTCTTTATACACAAAACGCCCCGGGAACCATTGTGGAACCCGAAACCATGCTTAGACACTTTACAACGCAATTAACGATCAACACGTAGACAATTAACGGATCAAATACGAGAAACGTACGACACATAACCTATCACGCTTTTCTAAACATAATCGACACCCAAACATGCGATTTCCCCACCCGATACACCAAGAATAATATCATACGATACCACCTAGGGTTCTAATCACTTTTATACCAACAAGAATACGATTCGTCTTCCAATTACAAGATTCGGTAAGAATATCACATAAGCATCAAGAACGCCAACAAGAACATCAGCCTAGGGTTCTAATTACTTTTACATCAACAAGAATACGGTTCGTCTTCTAATTACAAGATTTGGTACAAATAACACATAAGCATCAAGAACGCCATACAATTATCAAGAACAACATATAATCATCAAGAATTCCACATAATCGTTAAGAACACCATAATTATCGAGAATCTCCCAATATCAAGATCACCCATGGAATTATCCCAGCAATCATCAATAATAACATCACAAATCATCAATACACAATAATACGAGGAAATCCTACGGGGGAAATCATAGCCATGAAAATAGGTTTTGTTGAGACATGGGTTACTTCTTAGCCTTAATTAATTCCTTGGTTATGAAGGGTCTTTCTTTAAGCTTTCTTGCTTTCTTGATTTCTTCTAAGGGAATTCTTGGAGCTCTTTTGGGGTGGTGAGTCGTTTATTGTGGTGTGGGGGGGGGGGGGGGGGGGGGGGGCGGGGCTTCTAGGTGCCTCTTAAGTCCCCTATTTTTATATTTAGGAGTCCTGATTAGGAACTAATATTATAGGCTTGCTAATTCTATTCCTTTTGGAACTAAGGATTGGGTTTAGGGATAAGGGCCCATGGACTATGATGGGCCTTTTTTCCTAATTAATTATTATAATTTATTCTTTCTCTTGGGCTATGGGTTAATTAATTAATTGGTTTTAGGGGTCGTAACACGGGGTGTTACACTCTCCCCCCCTTACGAGGGGCTTCGTCCCCGAAACCCGGTGCGTTAACCCATTCTTTCACTGCCTAGGCATTCCGCACCTTGGCCTCCCGGTTAGGAATGTGGCCCCACGTTTTGCCTTAGCTGGGGTAGACTGGATTTCTGGTGATGTTGTGATAGAAAGGTTTTGGGTCTACCTTGGCCTCCTGCTCCTGAGCTGGACGTCCCGCGAGTGCCCAAGGTGGCCTCGATTGCTGCCACCCTCTGATCTAGTGCGCGTGTCGTACGGATCAAGGATCCATGATTTGGTTTTGCCGGTTGAGCTGTGCGAGTATGCGTTCATTGATTGAGCCCTCGTTTTGCTCCCTTGGGTTCCCTCCTGATCGTGGTTGCACCGACGGGTTGGGTTCGTCATCCTCCTCCTGGTCCTCATTTCCCTCCAGGATTCCGCAATCTTGCATTGCTCGTTTGAGTTTCTTGTTGGAAATGTCCAATTGGTCGACCAATTCCCTTCGTTCATCCTCGGGTTTTTGGCAAATTTCTTCGAGGGTGAGGTAATGTCCTCCCTCGGTGTAGTAGATATCATTGCGGCGTAGGTTCTGGGCGTTAAAGACCATGCCATTTGCGGTCTTGACCACGGTGTGGCTTAGGTCCACCCCCTTTTTCTCCATGATCCAACTTAGGATCATCCCGTAGGGTAGGCTAAGCCGGTTGCTTGATTTGCAAAACTCCATGTGTTTTAGCATGAGGGCCGGCAGGTTGAACTTGATTTTGTGTTTCAAGAAGTAGGCAAAGGTGCACTCTAAACTCCCCACGTCCTTGCTTTTATTGTTCGTGGGCAGGAGGCTATCGGTTACAATCATAACCAATATCTTTTGTTCCGCCGATAGCCACTTTCTATTCGGTCGTGTGGCCGAGGTGAATCCTTCCTCTTTCCCGAGTAGGTACCCGAGGTAGTCCTTGTACCCCGTGGTTTGGGTATCAAGCCACCCCTTCCGGTCATAGTTGGACACACCCGTGGTGGTCAATTTCAAGAGCTTGGCCAAACGGCCTTCGGAAAGCACAATTTCCTTGCCACGGACCTTGGTGGTGATTTCTATTTTGTCACCCCGTTTGGTGGCCACAAGGTGTTGGTAGAATTCTTTCACCAAGTCGGGGTATGTATCCCCTTTGATGGCGAGGTAAGTATCTAAGAGCCCTTGATGTTTAAGCATATCAACCAATTCCGAAGAGAATTGGTCGGGTTCAAGTGCTTTACCTCCGATTACGGTGTAATCGGCATTGCTCCACTCCGGGGTGCGGATTCCGAGGGGTTTCTTCGGCATCGCGATAGGCGGCGCTTTTCCGGCGAGTTTCCGGCGGGGCTGCGGCGGGGCTCCGGCGTGTTTTTCTGGTGGTCCTTGGCGGTGCAGCTCTGTTGCGAGGGAGGCGGCGGCGACTGGGCTCCGGTGTTGTCTTGGCAAGGTGGGGCGGTGGCGTCGGGCAGTGGTGGCAGCGGGTGGAGCTCGGGCAGGTGGCTGGCGGCGCTGGAGTCGCGGGCGTCCTCCGGCGGTGAGGTCGGTGTGCGGTGGGGCGCCGTCTGGGCGGTCGATGGCGGCTCCGGTCGTGGGCGGCGATCGAATGGGGCTGCTGGTTCGGTATTTGGGGTGGCGGGGAGGTGTGTAGGAGAGGGAAGGGGAGAAGGTGAGGGAGAAGAAGAAGAAGAAGAGGAAGAAGAAGGGTTTTTTGATTTGGGGATTTTGTGGGTTTTAGGGATTTGTAGGGGCTTTAACAAGGGAGTGTTCCCTTGAGGTTTCAAGAAACACCCTTAGTTTAGTGGTCAAAACCTTGGTCTTGTGAGTGGGAGGTTAAGGGTTCAATTCCCATTAGTAACACTAGGCCTTTTTTGATGGTGTGGTCCTTGTCTTTTTCCCTCTTTCGTCTTCTAGTGATGGGAGGCTTGGCTTGTTATATAATTTTTTGTTTCGTCTTTATAAGCAGGATCGAATTTCGATCGAATCTTTTATTTATAATAATTCCGAAGTAATCGCTAAATAAGTAGTTTCACTATGAAGGTGATTACAAGGAATTGCTGGTTTATCCTAGACAGAATTCGTCTTCTTGGTTTTCTCCCGCGAGGTTTGCGTGGTCCTCGTCTTCTGGGGTTAAGTTCCCCTCCTCGAGGTTTCTCTCGTTCCCGAGGTCGGCTTGAGTGCGGCTCATGACGAATATTTTCCCGGGAGCGCTGTAGTTCCCTTGGTGGGTGGTGCCTCCGTGTTAACCCGTGGTGGTGGGGCGTGGCCTTTTGGGTTGAGTGCACTGGAAGGCCTTGTGCCCTTCTTCTCCGCAGTTGAAGCATCGCCAGGGATTGCCCATGCAATCTTTTCCTCTATGTCTTTTGTTGCATTTCGAGCAAGGGAAGCTTCTTGGGTTTGCTTCATTGTTCCCTAGGGATGGTCTCTGGTTGGTCAGGTTGCTTGGCCTTGTGTTGGTGTCGTTCCTCGTTCTTTTTACCGGTGGTGCTCCCCCTCCGGTGTTCCTTTTTCGTATCTGTTCCTGAACCCCACGCTGGAGTAGTTGGATTCGATAGAGATTGGCGGCACTGGAGTAAGCCTCGTTGAGAGTCCGAGGTCGGCTTACCACTAGTGCTTTTCGGGCTTCGAAGTTGAAGCCTGAGACAAATCTTTCTATGTTAGTTACTTCGGTGGGGACTAGCTCTGGTGCGAAGCGTGCCAGTTCGAGGAATCGCTTGTGGTATTCCATGACGGTGGCTGTCCCTTGTTTCAGATGGAGGAACTCTTCGTACATGGATGCTTTCACGTGTGTTGGGTAGAATCGTTCTCGTAGCCGTGTTTTGAGGTTTTCCCAGTTGAACCCTGGTTCTTGTTGGTAAGCGGGACCCTCGTGGATCCACCAAAGGTCGGCTTCGTGTCTGAAGTAGAACGAGGCTATCTCTACGCGACGTTCTTCTGGGCATTCCACTAACCCGAGTATCTTGTCGAGGGTCCGGATCCATTCCTCCAGGATCACGGGGTCCTCTTCTCCTGAGAATGTGGGCGGTCGATGGTTTGAAACTTGTCGGGCGACGTCTGAGTTCGCGTTTGATGGAGGAGGCGGGGGCCTGTTGTTACGAAGAGCTACGTCGCTTAGTGCCTGGGCGACTTGCGTTAGTTGTTGCAGTGTTTGGGTCAGGGGGTCGTGTGTGGTGGGTTCCGGAGTCCTTGATTGTCTTCTGTTGGGCGCCATGCTGTCGTTTTTCTGAGTCAATGTTTTATAAGAACATTAAATTAGAGCTTGGTGTCTTTCTTTGACGTGATAAGCGGAGGAAGGTTTTCTTTAGACAAGGAAGGAATGAAGTGAGGGGGTTTATGTGTAGGTTTCACAATCTCACCGCGCGTCCTAAAATTCCCGCGTCCTATGTTCCTAAATACCTAGAGTTCAAGCCTAATGTCCTAAAGTCCAGTTTAAAGAGTTTTACCCTAGGGTCAAACTTAGGCTCTGATACCAACTGTAACACCCCAGATTTTCAAGACTTTTAAAACTTATATAATAAAGATAGAATCTCATTAAATCCCAAAATACGATACAAGGAGTACGGGGTGCTATGCCACACCCGAGCTAGAGAACTCAGGCGCACAAGCTAAATTCTAAAACCTTAATCAGTATCAATATTAAATCATGGCACGCAGGTCGAAAGGGAAAACTATCTAAGCTACGCCCCAAGCTTCTAGCGCGCTCCAGTGCTCTAATCCTCTGTGCCTGAAAGCCAAATATATCTGTTCAGCGAGAGATGCTGGTAACCCACTCCAACGCGTTGAAATACAATACATATAGAGATATATATATATATAGATATACGAAAACCATTTTGAGCATGAAGATATATTCTACGAACTCTAGCTTTTAAAACCGGGAATGACTCGACAGATAAGGCTAGACACAAGCAACAGTTATAACAAGCGTATACAATCCACAACAGGCGAGACAGATAAAGCTGAGCACAATTAATAAACATAACCCAACATAAACAATCCCCAGCATAAATCCCATAGTAACGTCCCCAAGACATTCATAACAACAACTCATCCGTATTTCATCACATAGCACACTTTGTTGGCGCCACAGGACCAATCGCATGCCCATACATGAGGGTCAGCGCATATAGCTCTGACACGGCCCCGCAGCACCCTGCCCCGTATCGCAACACGGAGGGGTCGATCGCAACCGACCGATGAACCGCAGCTCATCATAATGTTTGATCGCAACCAAACAGTGGACCGCAGCCCAAGAGAATGTCAACTGACCGCAGCCAGGAAATATGAACCGCAGCTCATGTAGAAACGTTTGATCGCAACCAAACAGTGGACCGCAGCCCAAGAGTGTAAATTTGACCGCAGCCAGCTTCTGAACCGCAGCTCAGGAATAACCAATCCGATCGCAACCGAATTGGGGTGTCATGCACACATAACACATAGCAAGCACATGCAACCCACATTAACACATTGGGAAGGGGAGAAAGCGTATAACAAAACCTATGCGTGATCCTTCACATAATAAGAATGGTCCTAAGGGGTTCATACTTCTTCCACCTAGGTCAACGGGATACCAATTCAACTAGCATGCAATATATAAGACTCATAAACCTACGAACGGTACCCGAAACATCAAACTAGACACGGCACGATGAACGGAGTCCGTTGGGACACCACGGGGATAGGGGAAACATCAAACGGGGAAGCCGGGGTCCCGAATGGGGGAGATTTCTAGCGGGTAGCCGGTGGGTGGGGGACCACCCGCCGGTAAGCACTATTCCGGGCAGCGGGTCGCCGGCGGGCAGCTGCCCGCCCGCCAGCTGCCCGCTGCCGGAGGCGTCCCTTCTGGCCGCGGGTAGGTGGCGGGGTCCCCTACCCCCCACTGACTCTTTATACACAAAACGCCCCGGGAACCATTGTGGAACCCGAAACCATGCTTAGACACTTTACAACGCAATTAACGATCAACACGTAGACAATTAACGGATTAAATTCGAGAAACGTACGACACATAACCTATCATGCTTTTCTAAACATAATCGACACCCAAACATGCGATTTCCCCACCCGATACACCAAGAATAATATCATACGATACCACCTAGGGTTCTAATCACTTTTATACCAACAAGAATACGATTCGTCTTCCAATTACAAGATTCGGTAAGAATATCACATAAGCATCAAGAACGCCAACAAGAACATCAGCCTAGGGATCTAATTACTTTTACATTAGCAAGAATACGGTTCGTCTTCTAATTACAAGATTCGGTACAAATAACACATAAGCATCAAGAACGCCATACAATTATCAAGAACAACATATAATCATCAAGAATTCCACATAATCGTTAAGAACACCATAATTATCGAGAATCTCCCAATATCAAGATCACCCATGGAATTATCCCAGCAATCATCAATAATAACATCACAAATCATCAATACACAATAATACGGGGAAATCCTACGGGGGAAATCGTAGCTATGAAAATAGGTTTTGTTGAGACATGGGTTACCTCTTAGCCTTAATTAATTCCTTGGCTATGAAGGGTCTTTCTTTAAGCTTTCTTGCTTTCTTGATTTCTTCTAAGGGAATTCTTGGAGCTCTTTTGGGGTGGTGAGTCGTTTATTGTGGTGGGGGGGGGGGGGGGGTTCTAGGTGCCTCTTAAGTCCCCTATTTATATATTTAGGAGTCCTGATTAGGAACTAATATTATAGGCTTGCTAATTCTATTCCTTTTGGAACTAAGGATTGGGTTTAGGGATAAGGGCCCATGGACTATGATGGGCCTTTTTCCCTAATTAATTATTATAATTTATTCTTTCTCTTGGGCTATTGGTT
This sequence comes from Ipomoea nil, assembly GCF_001879475.1. Classification (NCBI taxonomy): domain Eukaryota; kingdom Viridiplantae; phylum Streptophyta; class Magnoliopsida; order Solanales; family Convolvulaceae; genus Ipomoea; species Ipomoea nil. Next base: position 213,048 of record NW_017617028.1, read on the forward strand.
AATTAATTAATTGGTTTTAGGGGTCGTAACACGGGGTGTTACAATAATACATAAGATAAAATACAGAATCCAAGGGATCAATTCTTCTTTCTCTCGTTCTTCTTGACTCCAGACGACTCATCTTTCGCCTTTTTCAGATTTCCCCACATCTGCTTGTACCATTTTCTGGTACGTGGGTAGTTGGATCCAGATGAGGACTCAGGTTCTTCCCCCTCAGCATATGCCTCTTTCTCAAGCTCTTGTTTCAGAAAAGCCATATAATCTCGATCATGAAACTTGTTGGGATCCTCAGGGATGGCTTGAGTAGGGTCTTTTGAAATCCTTTCTTCACTTTCAACAATAAAGCCAGCCATCTCATCATATTGAAGAGATGAGTCGGAATCAGAGAGGATGTCCACTGGTGCTTGTGGACTGTTACCAGGATAAAGGTCACCTTGTTCCTCCCGGATACGTCTAGCAACCTCTCTTAGTTTGTGAGAGTCACCTCTAGTGAAAGGTTTCTTTGGAGCCATGGTGAGGAAAAGAGTGATGGAGATGATGTGAAGAATTCACCTCCTTTTATAGCGAGAGATCCATAATGTTCATGTGTCTGTGACACATATTTTTCAACGTAGCAATTAATGCTCGTAAATATATTCAAGGAGTTATCAATTCCAGGCAAGACTTTGACTATTAATGCGACTCTTTATTAAGCATTGCTCCAACTCCAATGAACTTAATAGTCAGATAACTCATAATAATTTGTGGCCCCTTTTTTACCAAATTAAATTTGAGTGATGAGTTTTCCTGTGACTTTAGACAAAAAACAGACAAAGTTAAACATAGTTATTCATTCTAAGTATGAAAAAGATAACTCTTTTATTAAAACATAAAGGAGAGAGAGAGAGGTTCCAAGTCACGAGAGTACAGCACATAACAATTTAGAGAAAACGATAGGGCACGTGAAGTTCCAGACGAGTCATCTCTTCGGTCACATCAAACAGATTTGCCTTCTTTGCATATTCATCCAGCTCCTCAAGTGAGAGAGTGGGTTCGGGTGAAAGAGTGGAAGACCGAGAGTGAACCATAGTGAAATCTTCATAAGATTGATCACTAGGTTGGGGAACTTCAGGAAAAGGATGCCAGTGAGAAGTAGGAGTAGATGTTGAGTGCTTGTTAGAGCTTTTCATCATCATTATTCTCTCGTTAGCAAGCCATTTGGCTTGTTCCATGCAGTATGCTTTCTTAGCCCTTGATTCATTGACCAAGTTGTCAAGAGTTTCCTTCTCCTTTCGTGTTGCTGTGTTAGGCATGGAGTAAGTTACGTTGACCCTTTCCCCATCTTCTTCCAGCTTAATGATGGTGGCATTTGGTAGCTTGCTGGCTTCTCGCAGATGATGTTTTAAGCGAGTAGCCCTTCTCTCAGCTTCATCGATCTTTCCTTTTCCTTTGTCCATTCCTGCAAGCTTTTTCCTTCTCTAAGGGTTGAGAGTGAGTAAGGCTCATGAAATGGGAAAACAATTTATAGGCAAAAAGTTATCGTGTGAATCTCAATAAAATCTTTTGGATACTGACACCATATAGAAAAGATATCGGAAGATAGAGTCATATATTAAAATATTACAAATATGATAACATCACAACTTATCACCGTGGCCTAAAAAAGTTATTTAGGCCTTCTTTTTCTTGCTGCTTGCGGTGGATTTGAGAGGAGATGCCATCTTAGTTAGAGTGCTTGAGGGTGAGGAGTTAAGACTACCACTTTGTTCCAACACACTGTCTTCCTTGACATACCCTATAGGGTTGCCAACAGAGTGAAATGACTCTCTTGACTCATTTTCGGTTGTGTCACGAAGAAGACTCTATATGTGTTGAGAATATTCAAGAAATTGATTAAACTCTTGCTCGGTTACAAGTGGTTCATTGAGAATTTCGCTTTTCCCTCCTTGTGCCTCAGTGATTGTTCTTTCGCTGCTAGTACTCATATCTGCACATGCAAAGACAAACACTAAAATTTTTTGTTAGATATGAAAATTTAAGCACATCGTGTACCTCATTTATAAAGATCCTTGCGTGTGAGGATGGATCAAATCTTTTGAATATCGAGAGCAAGAATCTTTGCAGATTTGATTCTCTTGGCTTTATGTCATTTCAATCATTCCGAGTTCATGCCTTAGAGAGCAGAATCTTGTTTCACTTAATGGTTTTGTAAGTATATCTGCAAGTTGATCATCAGTATTAACATACTCAAGAGATATGTCTTTCTTCTCGACATGATCACGAATGAAATGATATTTGATGTCAATATGCTTAGTCCGAGAGTGTAAGACAGGATTATGTGTAATGGCGATTGCACTCGTGTTGTCGCATTTAATGCTCACTTCTCGTGCATTTATGCCATAATCCTTCAATTGATGTCTCATCCATAAAATTTGAGCACAACAGCTTCCGGCTGCTATGTATTCGGCTTCAGCCGTACTTGTAGCAATAGAGTGTTGCTTCTTGCTAAACCATGATACAATTCTTCCTCCTAGGAACTGGCAGGTTCCTGAGGTACTTTTTCGATCAATTCGACACCCTGCGAAGTCTGCATCTGAGTACCCAATTAGATCAAATGATCCTTCTTTCGGATACCAGAGTCCGACACTTTGCGTTCCCTTAAGATATCTTAATATCTTTTAGTTGCACTTAGGTGACTTTCTTTCGGCTTGGCTTGAAATCGAGCACATACACCAACAGCAAACGAAATGTCAGGTCTGCTTGCTGTTAGGTATAAAAGAGAACCAATAATGCCTCGAAAGTTTTTCTGATCAACATCTTTTCCTTCATTATCAACATCCATTCTAGGGGATGTGCTCATAAGGATTTTGACCGAACTTTTTCCATCAATGCCAAATTTCCGGATTAGATCCTTGGTATATTTGGCTTGATTAATGAATATTCTATCTGGGCATTGTTTGACTTGCAAACCCATAAAATAGTTTAGTTCTCCCATCATACTCATCTCAAATTTACCCTTCATAAGATTGGAGAACTTTTCACACAAAATTGGATTCGTGCTCCCGAAAATAATTTCATCAACGTAGATTTGGACTAATAGAATATGATCATTATCTTTTATACGAAAGAGTGTTTTATCAACCACTCCTTTCGTGAAGCCACAGTTGATAAGAAAGTATGAAAGAGTGTCATACCAGGCTCGTGGGGCTTGCTTTAAGCCATAAAGAGCCTTTTTGAGATGATAGACCTTTTCAAGCTCATTATTAATTGCAAAACCAGGTGGTTGTTCAACATACACTTCTTCTTCAAGAAGTCCATTTAAGAAAGCACTCTTGACATCCATTTGATAAACTTTGAAATTTTTATGGGCTGCGAAAGCTAGGAATATGCGTATAGCTTCCAATCTAGCTACAGGGGCGAAGGTTTCATCAAAATCAATTCCCTCTTCTTGGCAATACCCCTTAGCAACAAGACGAGCTTTGTTCCTAACAATGAGCCCATCTTCACTCATTTTGTTTCTAAATACCCATTTAGTTCCAATGACGTTCTGATGAGATGGTCTCGGTACAAGTTCCCATACCTTATTTCGTTCAAACTGATGGAGTTCTTCTTGCATGGCTATTACCCAGTCAGGGTCACTTAGAGCTTCCTCTATGGTTTTTGGTTCCATTTGTGACAAGAAGCATGCCATCATACTTTCTTGCAACGAGGCTCTTGTTCTCACACCTTCTTGGACATTACCAATAACCTGATTTGATGGATGATCTTTTAACCATCGAAGGTCTGGTTCAAATGCATCTTGTTGATTTTGAGCATCCATCTCAGGAATATATGGTAGATCAATGTATATCATTGGTTCAGATGTTGTGGTACTTGTAGGATCAATCTGTTGAGTTGCAACCTTTTCTTGAGGCGCAGGTTCGGGTTCTGAGATCTTTAGCTGATATTTCGTGTAAAACGAAAGCATATCTTCTTCGTCTGAGATGTCTTCATCAACAGGTTGCTGAGGGCTTTGACTTGAAATGATTGATGTTTTACATCCAGATGGATTCTTCTCAGATTGTTCATCAAATTTGACATGAATGGATTCTTCAATTACCATCGTTCGTTTGTTTAGAACTCTGAATGCTTTGCTTACTGAGGAATATCCCATGAATAGTCCTTCATCAGCTCTTTTGTCAAAAGCTCTTAGATGATTCTTTCCATTGTTGTGTATGAAGCACCTGCAACCAAAGACATGAAAATAACCGATACTAAGAGTTTTACCTTTCCATAGCTCATACGGTGTCTTGTTGTGAGATTTGTTGATCAAGGATCTGTTTTGTGTATAGCATGCCGTGTTTATAGCTTCGGCCCAAAATCTCTTTGGTAGACCTGAGTGCGAGATCATCGTTCGTGCAGCTTCTTTCAAGGTTCTGTTTCTCCTTTCGACTACTCCGTTTTGCTAAGGAGTTCGTGCTGCCGAGAGTTGATGGAAGATACCATTTTGCGCACAAAATTCCTTTATAACTTTGTTGACAAATTCCGTTCCCTGATCAGATCTTATTCGAATTATTTTTGTCCCCTTTTCTGTTTGAAGTTGTCTCAAAAGATTTGGAAGAGCTATTTCTGTTTCGTTCTTCTTCTTCAAGAAAAGCACCCATGTATATCTTGTGTAGTCATCTACTATAACAAGAGTATACTTTCTTCCACTCAAACTTGCTGGATCTACTGGTCCAAAGAGATCCATATGTAGAAGGCTTAGAGATCGAGAGTTTGCATCCACATCTTTTCACTTAAAGGATGACTTGATTTGCTTTCCTTTTTGACATGCTTCACAAATTTTATCTTTCGTGTACGACACTTCGGGTAGACCTCTCACGAGATTTCTTTTAGCGAGCTTGTTTATAGTCTTCAAGTTCAGATGGCTTAGTTTGTTGTGCCATTCTTGATTGAGATCTGCATTGCTTTTGGCCACAAGACAAACGTTAGCGTTAGAAGAGTTTAAGGATATTACATACATGTTCTTCTTTCGTTGACCCGTCAAGGCTGTCTTGCCATCCTTCGTGTTCACGATTTTGCATTCGTCTTTGGAGAATTTTACATGGTATCCTTTGTCACAGAATTGACTTGTGCTTAAGAGATTGAACTTCAGTCCTTCAACATAAGAGACATCTTGTATTGTTATTCCCTTTTTGATGATGTCCCCTTTTCCACGAGTCTTGCCACTGTTTTCTCCTCCGAAAATAACTTTGGGTCCATCTACTTCTATAAAGTTGCTCAACATTGTTTTATCACCAGTCATATGTCTTGAGCATCCACTATCAACATACCATATGACCTGTTTTTCCTGCATCAAAGATTATGTGCTTTTAGGTACCCATTTAGTTTCGGGTCCTTGAGGGTTAGCAGTCAATTTTGGAACCCACATCAACCTAGAGTATCCACGAATCATCCTTGGTCCTTTATATCCATTAGATGTACCATAATCATAATGAATGCTGGCAAAGACTTTAGCATTATATCTTTTACGAAGATATTCCTGAGGAGGATTCTCATAATGCTTGAGATGATTAGTTTGTTTACGCAGATGAACCTTTTCAAATATTGCTCTAGAGAGAGGTTCTGGGTAATCAAACCAATCTTCTTCTGATGGCCCAGTCCATCCATTGCCATACCCAGATCTTTTGAAGGATCTTTCGGGTTGTCTGATTTGTCCGTTCTTTCAACTTCCTTGAATAGGATTCTTTCGTGTGACTTTCGGACGATATTGCCTCTGGTTAACATTCGTCTTTTTCTTGGATCGAGTATTCCTGTTAGGCTGACCTCTTCTATGGTTTAGATCTTGTCTATTGTCATTTGGTCCATTCCTTCTGACATAAATTTGTCTAAGTTGCCTTTAACAGTTTTCTCTTTTCCAAATTCCACAACACGTTGTACAGCCGTTCCTTTCGATTGGCTTGTTGTTTGTGGTGTTTCGACACTGTTAACTGCCATCATAGGCTCAGACACCTGGGTGGGTCCTTGAACAAATGCAGCCTCGAAGCTTTCGTGTGAATATGCATTCGTGGATTTGTTCAATTCGACTTGTGAAGAGGAGCTGGGGTTAAAACTGTAACACCCCCCAAAAACAAGACCTAAAAACAAGTCTTAACACATGCAGATTAACACAAACACTAGCACAACGGAAGAAAACGGAAACTGGATAAAAGAAATCCAAAACAGGGGTGTTATGCCACGTCTACTACACCCGGTAAACGCTAAGGCGAACAATCTGCAAGTGTATCACTATCCCAAAACATCAAACTACAAACAGTCTAAAACCATTGGCACACAGGCCACAAAAACACAATCTAAAGGTACAGACGCTAAGCTACCGGCTCTAGACATCGCGCTCGACTACTCAACACCTGAAAGAACGCAAAGATAAACATCGGGGCGACGCCCGGTCAGCGAAAGATGCTGGTAACCCACCAATACAGTTAAGTATCATAAATAGGTAGATATAAGATATAAAAACCATTTTTGAAACGGAATACATATATATAAGTCAAAAGACAACACAAGACTCACCACTCACAAGGATAACACCGGGAACACATCCCAACTACAAAGGTTAACCACACACAAGGATAAAGACTCACCCAACGGCAACACATGCCAAACAACACAAGCCTCCGTGACTACACACGTCACGAGAGAAGAGAACTCACCACAACGGCTACACAAGCCCTCGTGACATCACCCATCACGAGTTGATATGCCTTCCTTATGTCCTGTTCCAACCTTATGGCTACCCCCAACCTTGTACCTTCAAAGCCAACCATTACCTCCAGAAAACCCCTGTACAGCCAAGTCCAACCTTATTCCGCTGGGACCGTCGTCCCCCACCTATAACCACCAACGAAAACCCACCAATCACGGCAACACATGCCCGGATAACACAATGTTATCCCCCAATCACGTGGACTCAGCCACAACTCCATAATCACGTCACGGCCACCACGAGGACTGCTGCAATACCTTGGTGACTAGCGTCCCATACCACTATTCGTGCAATCCAGGTAGAGCCACACACGCACCACCACTCACACGAAACAATTAACAGATTGCAAAGAAGGTATGAAACACACTCGATCAAGGAACGGGTCACAACCCAACGACAACAACGATGAATAATGCAAGTTATCATCAACCAAACGAAAGGTACGAACAACACACACGCTAGCATTAAGACAACAAACTAGCATGCTTATCAACGGGGAAACTCAAGATAGTTCCGAGGAACACACAAGACACTTCTTGGTTCAACGAAACACAAAGTTGAACACTTAGCACGAATCAAGACACCAAAGATCCTACATGGATACCTACCATAAAGCTCTAGACCTACGAAACATCAAGAAGACGCTCAAATAGTTCCACAAAGAACAACGGGAAGTCAAAAGATCAAACATCGAGACAAACGAATCACGGGGAACAAATCCCGAACCAACTCCACCGTGTTCCCCGCGGGTGGACCCACGGGTAGTGCCCCACCCGTTGTCCCGCCCGCGGGTACACTACCCACAGGGCGACACATTCCCCGCGGGTAGGCCGGCGGGTGGTGCCTCGCCCGCCGTTCCGCCCGCGGGTACGTCCCTGTACCACAACAAATCCCTTTGGGGATTTTCTCCTCCAAACACAAATTCAAGTCCAAAACACACCAAATCTCACCAAACACAACAAAATGACTTGAACCAAGGAAAATGCCAAGCAATGGCACAAAGGAACCCTAAACACAAGCTCTAGATATGCAATATCACAAGATAAATGCATAAACTCTCACATTTCATAGCAAAACACAAATAGAAGCCAAGAAATCATATATAGGTAAGCAAAATAGGTTTTGTAGAGCATGGGTTACCTCTTGAAGACCAAAAGACTCTTCTTACACCACAACGAGCTCTCCACTAAGCTCACTAGCCAAACCCACTTCAAGATCAAACCAAAAGATCATAAAGATCCTACCTTTAAGAAAAGACAACTAAGATGGAACCAAAAAGACTAGACAAGCTTAGATCTTACCCTTCTAGATGCCCAAATAGAGGAAAGATTGAATCTTGGAAACAAAACTTGGAATCTTGACAAAGGTCTCACTAGGCTTGAAGAACAAGCTACTCTTCTTTTCTAGAGAGAAGGGTAGAGATATTTTCTAGGAATTGTAAGGGATGAAAAATGAAGAAGTCTTCTAGGTTTAGGTTACAAAACTAACTCTTGGTGAAAAGACAAGGATACCCTTACTAACTCTTAGAAAGTGTAAGGAACAAGGGAACTCCTCTCAAAGCACAAGGTACAACACCACTTAAAGATTGACTAGTCAAATACTAGTCCTTGAGTATCAAAAAATCAGGATTTTAGGAATCAATTCCTCAAGAGAAATAGAATTAATTACTCAATTAATTCATGGGTTGGAGTGTGGATTTTTGGGGTGTCACAAAAACCAATTCCAGTTCTTTCCCCGGGCAGTCTAGATTCATTCATCATTCTATCCATTAGATTGGATGAATTATTGAATTTATCCAAGACTTCAAGCAGTTCTTGCTCTCCCTTCTCTTTTGCTGTGCATTGCTCCTTTAGAGCGAGAACATTTTTTTCAAGTTGCTCCTTAGCAATGACTAGCATATTGTTCTCAATACGAACTTGCTTTAGTTCATTATAGCTAATCATGAGCCGAGAGTTCTCCTCTTTAAGTTTGGAGTAAGTGCTATTTATCACCTTGAACCTCCTCATCATTTCGGTGACAGATTCATTGGAGGTTTGACTTCCCACAGAACTTGACTCTGCTGAATAAAAAGAAGATGAATGAGAGTTTACCTCATCTTCACCTGCCATGAGGCACAGTTCGTCTGACTCTTGACTAAATAGGCACATCAGTCCTTTCTCCTCATCAGTGTTTTCGTCTTCTGAGCTCGAACTTGAGGAGCTACTTCTGGTTGCAACTGTGTCAGAAGTTTCGTTCACTACCATTGTCTTCCTTCTTCCTTCATTTCTGGAGTTTGATGATTCGGGCTTGTTGCTCCTTTTATATCTTTCACCAGTCTCTTTTGAGGGACTTGTGGTAGTGTTGTTATCTTGATGCTTGCTCACAATAGGATGAGGACAGTTCGCCTTGAAGTGTCCTGGCTTTCGGCAGTTATAGCACAATAGTTGCGAGTCCATGTTTTTGGTTTTTGAGGTTTGAGGGGAATTCTCCTGCTTTTTTCGGTGTCCCGATCGTTGTGGATCTTGAAAGTTGTTCTTTCTCATGAACCTTTTCATTTTCCTGACAAATAGTGCATATTGTTCATCAGATAAAAAATCACAAGAGTTAGATTTTGACCTGTTGGATGTTGATGCTGATTGATTTGCCACGAGAGCAATGTTTCTCGTTTCTGATTCTTCGGCATCTTTCGATTCATGTTCGAACTCATATGCTTTGAGATCACTAAAAATCTTGGCCGTGCTTGTTGTTTTCATGTCTCGATTATCCCTCATCGCAATAACCTTCATTTCCCATGATTTTGGCAATCCACGAAGAATCTTCAGATTCATCTCCTTTTCAGTTAGCTCTTTCCCGAGATCTGACAGATCGCCCATAAGTCTGGTGAATCTGAGTTCCATCTCCATGATTGTTTCATTTGGCAGCATTTTGAAATCTTCAAATTTCTTCATGGCCATTGTCAGTTTGTTGTCCTTTTCTTGCTCGTCACCTTCTCCCAAACTCATTAGGACATTCCACACTTCCATGGCATTTTGGCACTTTCGGACTCTAGGAAACAAGGAATCATCCAGAGAGTTGTAGAGAATATTTCTTGCCACATTATCCAGATTTGCCCTTGTTCTTTCGTCCGTGGTATACTGGTCTTTCGGCTTTGGTATCATCTGTGCAGCTCTTGCTCCTTGTGCGGCTGCTTGTGCATTCGCCATCATTACCATAATTGGTCCGGTTGTTATGACGTCCCACATTTCGTCATGACTAGAGCATAGGAGAGCCTGCATTCTTAACTTCCAGTCATCAAATTTAGCAAGACTAAAGGCAAGTTGCTTAGAGCGATGTGCATGTTCCTTTTCCATTTTTAGATAAAAAGCGTGCAAAGAAAATATGCAAGATTTTCAAGAGATTTTTTTTTTGATAGGGGATCTACCAGGCAGTAAATGCAAAGCCTTTACCGAACAAGGTATTGGCTCTGATACCACTTGTTGGTCCCGATAGAGTGTAACGAGAGTCTAGAGGGGGGGGGGGGGGGTTGAATAGACTCTTTTCGTGAAAAGCCCTAAACGTCACTTTTCGGTGTTTTGGCGCAGCGGAAAAGTCAGATTCGTTTTAAATGCTTTGCACGAGTTTACGAAATTAGGAAAGCTTTCGGTAAGGGTGATAAAGGATGATATGAATGCAGAAGTAAAATGCGTAAGTAATGAGATAGAAGGGACAAGAGATTTTATAGTGGTTCGGCTAACATTGCCTACTCCACTCTTCTTCCACAACTTATGGAAGGATTGCACTATCACTTCTTAGTACAATTACACAAAGACTTCCTTGATCACTGAGCCGGACAGCCTTCGTAGGTTTTTCAACTCCTCGAGTTTACTCCGCCTCTATCAACTTCTTCTTCAGAGTTGAGGTTGGTAGAAAATAATTTCTTGATTTCTCCAACGATGAAGTCTTGACTGTGAGAGATGATTGCTTCGATCAGATGGCAAGACTTCTTTAAGGTGTAAGAAAATGATCAATAACCTTCTTCAAGTAACTTAACACCTTAACACTGGTTCACAAAAGCTTTGGGAGATTTGAGAGCGTTCAAGAGCTTTGGCAAGTAGATAAATCGAGTGTAATGAACCAACACCTTCTTAGTTGATGAAGGTGGGTTTATATATGTGATGAAAATTCATCCGTTGGAGGGAGATGAAATTTTCGAACCTTTTAACCATTGGACAAGGACCGGGGAGCTTCATGCATTAAATGCTCCATTAATGAGGTTGTACCATGTGGCCGTTGAGGGTATGGAAAGCATTAGGGTTTTGTCCTTTAGCTCCAGGAGATGGTACATCTTCATTTAATGCTCCTTGATAAGTGTGTCCCATAATATAAGGTCCTTATTGTCCTAGGACGTTGTCAAATCAGACAGGTAGAACATTCTTCTCGTTGTTGAAGAGAAGTAATGCTTGGTAAGATTCGTCTTTAACAAAACTGTCCTTTCGTGATAGTTGACAACTCCTGCTTTAACTTTCGTTGTTGTTCATCATGCCTTGTGTCTTCTTTCGTCTTGGAGACCCTAACAACTAATCATAACTCATTTTCGTGTGTTTGTCTAGCTTAACACGAATTACAGAGTAGTTATGGCAACTCTCGTTTAGGACGAAAGCAGCGATTGAAAAAGCTAATAGTTAGGGGTCTACTTTTCTACATTACATTGGTATCATCAAAATCCTAATACAAGGTTCCTAACAAAAGACAAGAGCAAATCTCACAGCGTTGCACGAGATATTCTCTATAAGTCTCTAGATGACTCGTTATTTCCGAGAGTGCGGAAATGCACTACGGCAAAAGAAATCTGGGATACTCTTATGAGTTTAGGAGAAGGAGACGAGCAAGAAAAGGACAACAAGCTCACGGTTGCCATGAAGAATTTTGAAGACTTCAAAATGATGCCAAACGAAACCATCACCGACATGGAGCTTAGGTTCACGAAAATTATGGGTGACCTTTCAGATATTGGAAAGGAGCTAACCGAAAAGGAGAAGAACCTAAAGATACTTCGAGGACTTCCAAAGTCATGGGAGATGAAGGTAACAGCCATGAGAGATCACCGAGACATGAAGACTACCAACACGAGCAAAATCTTTAGTGATCTCAAGGCCTATGAGTTCGAGCATGAGCCCAACGAGTCTGAGGAATCTGAAACGAGGAATATCGCCTTGGTTGCAAGTCAACAACCATCAACATCATACAGGTCAAACTCTAACCCTACTGAAATGTTATCTGACAAACAGTTTGCCTTGTTTGTGCGAAAGATGAAACGGTTCATGAGGAAGAATAACTTTCAAGATCATCAAAGATCACCAAACTCCTCCAACCGGAGGCAACACGAAAGATCTCCTCAGTCGTCGAAGCAAGAGACAGTGGATGCACAAGTGTTATGCTATAATTGTCAAAATCCAGGACATTTAAAAGCGAATTGTCCTCATCCTATGGTCCGCAAATACCAGGACCAGGAAACTAGCACAAGCTCACCGAAAGATGTTAAATCTAGCAAGAGAAGTGGAAAACAAGAATCAACCAACTCTCAACACGAGAGAAGAAGGAAAGCTATGCTAGTAAATGAACCAGCTGAAGAAGTTCAACCCGAAACAAGAACCTCAAGCTAAAGTTTAGAGAGTGAGAGTTCGGGAGATGAGAAAGGACTTCTATGCCTCTTCAGTCAGGAAGTAGAAGCAGATGTTCTTTGTCTAATGGCAACTGATGATGAGGTAAACTCTCAAACTTCCCTGTCTACTCAAATAGAGACTAGCTCAGAAAGTGAAAGAAATCCAAATGAAACCATCTATGAGATGATGATGGATTTCAAGTTAATTAATAGAAGAGAACTCTCGACTGTTGATCAGCTATGATGAGCTAAGGCGTGTTAGAATTGATAACATTAAGCTGGCCATCGCGAAAAATCAGCTCGAGAAGCAGAAGCAGGTTCTCCTTCTTAAGGAGCAGTGTACAGAAAGAGAGTTACTGGGGCAACATCTGCGTGAGGTTCTTGATTCGTTCAATAAGTCATCCAATCTGGTGGATCGATTAGTGAATGGATCAAAACCGCCAGGGAAAAGAACCGGAATTGGTTATGACCCTAGCTCCTCATCACATATCTTATTGAACAAACCTACAGAAAATTACTCACATGAAAGTTTTAAGTCTGTATTTGTTCAAGGTCCTACCCAAATGTCTGAGCCTATGACAAAGATTAACAATGGTAGTGCACCACAACCACAAGCCAACCGAAAGGAAATGCTGTACAACGAGTTGTGGAACCTCCGAATGGAAATTACTTGAAAGGCAATCCTAGGCATAATGCAAATGTCAAAAGGAATGGACCAAAAAGTAATAGACCTAGTCTATACTATCAAAAAGGTCAGCCTACAAGGAATAACCAAACGAGGGTGAAACCAAATGTAAATCAGAAGCAAAATCGTTCCACACAGCAAAGAAAGAATCCCTTACAAAGGAATTCAAATGTTGAATGAAACAGACATGCCAAGAGGTCACTTAGAAGACCAATGACGGGCAACGAATGGGGTGGACCATTTGAGGAAGATTGGCTTGTTTATCCTAAACCTTTATCAAAAGCAGGAATTTGAAAAGATTCACAGGCATAAACAAACCAACTATTCTAAGCAGTATCGCAATTCACCTGGTGACTGTTTTCAAAGTCGATACAAAGCCAAAAATTTTGATAAAATTTATTATGCTTATAAAATATCTAATGGGTACAAAGGACCGAGGATGAGTTATGCTAACTCTAGGTTCATGTGGATCCCAAAATTAACTACTAACCCTTAAGGACCCGAAACCGAAGGGGTACCTAAAGTCTCATAATTTTTTATTTCAGGGAAAACAGGTCATATGGTATGTCGATAGTGGATGCTCAAGACATATGACCGGAGACAAATCAAACTTGAGCAATTACAAAGAAGTTGATGGACCAAAAGTTGTTTTTGGAGGAGAATGAAGTGGAAAAACGAAAGGAACTGGAGACATCATTAGAAATAGAGTAATCATTCGAGATGTCTCACAAGTTGAAGGACTCAAGTTCAACCTGCTTAGCAGCAGTTAGTTATATGATAAAGGTTATAAAGTAGAATTCTCCAAAGACGAGTGCAAAGTCATTAGCAATGAAGATGGTGACATCGTTCTTACGGCAAAACGAAAGAAAAACATGTATGTAGTTTCTTGGGAACTTTATAAAACTAACGTTTGTCTTGTTGCCAATATAATGCAGATCTGAGCTTGGAATGGCACAACAAGATGAGTCATCTAAATCTCAAGACCATCAACAAGCTATCAAAGAAAGATCTTGTGAAAGAACTACCGAAAGCAAACTATGTCTAAGACAGAATTTGTGATGCATGTCAAAAGGGAAAGCAAATTAAAGCTTCATTCATATCAAAATCTTCAGACACAAATTCTCGTCCTTTAAGTCTTCTACACATGGATTTGTTTGGTCCAGTTGATCCTGCTAGCCTGAGTGGACGAAAGTATTCTCTCGTTGTCGTAGATGACTACACGAGATATACTTGGACACTATTTCTGAGAAAGAAGAATGAAACTGAGAAGGCATTGCCAGATCTACTAAGGAAATTGCAAACTGAAAAGGAGCTCAGTATAGTAAGAACCAGGTCAGATCAAGAGACAGAGTTCGTAAACAAGGTCATCAAGGACTTCTGTGGACAAAACAGTATTTTCCATCAACTTTCTGCCGCACGCACTCCTCAACAAAACAGAGTAGCCGAAAGAAGAAACAAAACCTTGAAGGAAGCTGCACGAACCATGATAGCACACTCAGGACTGCCAAAACTCTTTTGGGCCGAAGCCATCAATACTGCATGCTACACCCAAAATCGAACTCTCATCAACAAAGCTCATGATCTAACTCCATATGAGTTATGGAAAGGTAAGAAACCTGTTGTTAGTTACTTTCACATCTTTGGATGCAGGTGCTTCATTCACAACAACGAAAAGAATTACTTGAAAGCTTATGATGAAAGAGCCGATGAAGGTTTGTTCATGGGATATTCCTTAGTCAGCAAAGCATTCAGGGTTCTAAACAAAAGAACTATGGTGATTGAGGAATCTATCCATGTTAAATTCGATGAAAGTCCTGAAAGGACCCCACAAGATAATGTATCACTCGATGTAAGAAATCTGAGCATGCAAACTGAACCTAGTCAAGTCGGTGAAGAAGATTCAGATCATGAAGATCTTTTCCCATCATATTAGAGATGTCAATCCAAATCTATAAAACGTGAAACACGAGTTCAGATTGAAACAACTAGCGAGGAAGCTCCACCTGCACCACAAGTTCAACCCGAACCTATGATTTATGTTGAACTACCCTACATTCCAGAAATGAATGCACAAAATCAACCAACATCTTTCGAGCCAGATCTAAGATGGTTGAGAGATCACCTGCCTGACCAAGTAATTGGCAATGTTCAAGAAGGAGTGAGAACTCGTGCCTCCATGCACGAAAGCATGATGGCATGTTTCCTATCACAAATAGAGCCAAAAACCATTGGAGATGCCTTAAGAGATCCAGATTGGGTCACAACCATGCAAGAAGAACTTCATCAGTTTGAACGAAACAACATTTGGGAACTTGTTCCCAGACCAACTCATCAGAATGTAATTGGAACCAAGTGGGTTTTCATAAACAAAATGAGTGAGGATGGAGTAATTGTCAGGAACAAGGCTCGGGTTGTAGCCAAAGGATATTGCCAAGAAGAAGGCATAGATTTTGATGAAACATTTGCTCCTGTTGCCAGACTTTAAGCAATTCGAATATTTCTCGCCTATGTTGCCCATAAGAACTTCAAAGTGTTCCAAATGGACGTGAAAAGTGCATTTCTAAATGGATTTCTTGAAGAAGAAGTCTATGTGCAACAACCTCCAGGGTTTATAACTGATATTGATAGTGACAAAGTCTACCACTTAAAGAAAGCCTTATATGGCTTAAAACAAGCATCACGTGCTTGGTATGATACATTATCATATTTTATTATCAATTG
Organism: Ipomoea nil; assembly: GCF_001879475.1. Classification (NCBI taxonomy): domain Eukaryota; kingdom Viridiplantae; phylum Streptophyta; class Magnoliopsida; order Solanales; family Convolvulaceae; genus Ipomoea; species Ipomoea nil. Next base: position 228,798 of record NW_017617028.1, read on the forward strand.
TGGTTTCGCGAAAGAAGTGGTTGACAAAAATCTGTATCCTACTTGTGCAGATATATGTTGACGATATCATCTTCAGATGCACAAATCCAGAAATATGTGATAAGTTCTCAAAGCTCATGCAAGGAAAATTTGAAATGAGCATGATGGGAGAACTAAACTACTTTCTCGGGTTACAAGTCAAACAATGTCCTGATGGAATTTTCATCAATTAGGCAAAATACACGAAAGATTTAATTCGAATGTTTGCAATTGATTGAAAAACATCTGTCAAAATTCCAATGAACACATCTTTACGTAAGGAAATCGACAATGAGGGAAAAGATGTGGACCAAACAAAATATAGAGGGATTATTGGATCTCTCTTATACCATACAGCGAGTAGACCTGACATTTCTTTCGCTGTTGGGGTATATGCAAGGTTTCAAGCTAAACCAAAAGAAAGTCACTTAATTGCGCCTAAAAAGATCTTAAGATATCTTAAGGGAACCCAAAGTGTCGGTCTTTGGTACCAAAGAGAAGGTTCTTTTGATCTAGTTGGATACTCAGATGCAGACTTTGCTGGGTGTAGAATTGACCGAAAGAGTACCTCGAGAACCTGCCAGTTTTTAGGGGGAAGACTCGTGTCATGGTCATAGAATGTTGTCTATGACTAAAAAATAGGCAATCATTCGGGACAAAAGGTGTCCTAGGAATGATTTTCACAAAAGACAAGGAGCATTAAAAGACTTGTACCATCTTGTCAGAGATCAAGGACAAAAGTCATGATGCTTTTGGCTCCAACGGCTACACAGTACAAGTGCATTAAATGCTCCATGCCCACTGGTCAATACACACTGGTTAATAGGTTTGAAATATTCATCTCCCTCTAACGGTTGAATTTTTCCCTTCCAATAAATACCTGTCTTCTCCATTGAAGAAGAAACTGGTTATTCAATTCTTGCTATCCAAAGAAAATCTCTTCAAACAGTTGCATCTCTTAAAGCTTTTCATAACCAGTGTTTTTGTGAAGTTTTCAAAAGGCTCATTCATCTTCTATACTTCACAATTTGAAGAAGTCTTGCATATTTTCAAGTGAAGATTCATCCAGATATCAAGATAAGGCTTCAACCTGTTGGAGAAACACAACATTATCTTTCCAACATCTCAACTCTTAGGAAGAAGTTGATAGAGGCGGAGTAACCTCGAGGAGTTGAAAAACCTATCAAGTGGATGTCCGGCTTATTGATCAAGGAAGCCAGATTGAAGTAGTTTGTACTAGGAGTGATAGTGCAAACTCTTTCACGAGTTGTGAAAGAAGAGTGGATTAGGCTTAGTTAACAACCGAACCACCATAAAAATCTCTCTCTCCATGTCTCTTTAAATACTGCACTTTACCTTTCGTGCATTGCATGTCATTTTGACCAAAAATTAAAAGCTTCTAACAAAAGTGTGCAAAGTAAAACTAATAGACGAAACCTTATTCCGATGTGCATCACTCTGAAAGGTGTATCTTTGAAAAATTGATTAGAGTTTATTCACCCGCCCTCTAGACTCTCTTTCGACCCTACCGGGACCAACAAATGAGATCAAGGATGCGTCTACATCGACTTCGGCTGCTCAGATTGTAATTCGGCGATCTCCGTAATTTCCGGGATTTGGCTCGCTGGCTGCAATCTCTGGCGACCTAAAGATTCCAGTGTAGTTAGTGGCGTTGGTCTCGGAGTGGTGGCGACTCCTGTTTCCTTTAATTTGGTTCAATTTTGAAAGCCCGAAATTGATGGTCTTGTCCCGTCTTCCAGTGCTCCATTGATCGCGACTGCGACTGGTGGTCTCGCTTTGTTCGTCAATGGAGTTTTCAATGGAGTCTTCACCTTCTACGCGCTACTTGCCGGTCGTCAATGGAGTCTTCACCTGCAACTGGTGGTCTCGACTGCGACGTGCTACTTGCCGGTCGTCAATGGAGTCTTCACATGCTCCGTCGACGTCGTATTTGGGAAAATATTGGGGGTTTAGCTTAGGGAGATTTTTGTAATATCCAACTATTATGAAATAACAACACATTAAATTAATTTATAATGCCACATCATCTTAACCGGTTGCCAAGTCATCAGAATTGGAGAAAAACCTGTAAAGAAAGCTAATTCAACAATTTTAAGAAGTTAATGTACCTAATTACACTATATTTTAGATCGTACGGGGAATTGAACACTTTGCAGTAGTAGATGGGGCTATTTGACACTTCTCCCAAAATATAATTACCATTTTTGTCCAAATATAATGCATAAAGATTTAACAAATTAAAAAATAATAATAATATAATTCAAAATTTAATTTAAAAGTGTCACTTTTTGTTCATATTTAAATACAAAATTATTCACCAAAATTTCGATGGCAATTCTTTCTATAGTTTTATATTCAATTATAATTAAGATCAATCTATGAATTCAAAAAAAACAAAATTATCAAATATAAAATATAATAAATTATATCTAAAAAAATTGGACATCCAAAAATTAGGAGCCTTGTGAAGTCGCCAAGGCCAGACATGACCATGACCGGTCCTGGCTACCGCAAATCTTAAAAGTACTTTTTGATTAATGAACCAAGATAATGAAGAATAAATTGCGCAATCGAATTGAATGGAAGATAATTCCATGAATGATTATTTAGTTATTTTTATTGATGTGTTGATAAAGCAATATTTTCAAAATATGAAAATGCCTGGTGGACAATTGTAAACAATTGTAAAACTAAAACTAAAACATTCCCCCTTCCTATTAAATCTAAAAAAAACTAGGAATAGGGGTCAAATAGGCCATTGAACTGCACACAATAATCCAATTAGGCCACTAAACTTAAAAAAACAACAATTAGGCCACTAAACTAACAAAATTCATTCAATAAGTCTAATTTATAAGTTTTGTAGATTAGTAACAAGTCACCCAAAAATTATAAAATATTTTTTTAAAAAATTATTATTTAAAAATAATAAATTAAAATATTAAAAAAAAAAATTTCTTCGCTCTGCCAGACGAAGAAAGTTACTTCGTCTCCAACCAGAGACGAAGAACCTTCTTCGTCTCCGGCCAGAGACGAAGAACTTCGTCTCCATGGCCGGAGACGAAGAAACTCTTCGTCTCCATGGCCGGAGACGGAGAGTCTCTTCGTCTCCGACCATGGAGACGAAGAGTCTCTTCGTCTCTGGCCGGGGACGAAGAGTTTCTTCGTCTCCGGCCATGGAGACGAAGAAACTTTCTTCGTCTCCATGGCCGGAGACGAAGAAGCTCGTCTCCGGCGGAGATTGAACTTGTTTTTTTTTTTTTTTTTAAATTTTAAATTATTATTTTTAAATAATAATTAAAAATATATATTTTACAATTTGGGTGACCTGTTACTAACTTGCAAAACCTGTAAATTAGCGACCTGTAAATTAGCTTAATTGCATGAAAATGGTCAGTTTAGGGACCCAATTGTTGTTTTTTAAAGTTCAGTGGCCTAATTGCATTATTGTGTGCAGTTCGATGGCCTATTTGACTCTTATTCCAAAAAACTAAAACATGTATTTATAAGTATAACTTATTGCATCCATATTTTTAAATATCCAATTTAATATATTGACCCAACTGAATTTGAATTCTCGCTTTACCAAAGATCAAAGAGAAGACCGATCCACATTCGCCTATATAGGTAGATGAATTAGCAAGGCTTAACGCAGTAGCAGCGGCGCATAATCCCTTTGCAGTCGCCTTTGGGGAACCCCTCCGTCAGGCAAATCGATGCGCAGTTTTTCTCCTGAATACATGGCCCCTTGAACTTGTAGCTCGGCCTCGAGCACATTCTCGCCTCCGCCGCCACCATTATTGTGTTTGTTCCCAGCTCTGCAAACGCATATATCCATTCATATGCATATTTATAAAAACAACAAAAATGGGAGTTTTGGGTCAGGACAGCTCAGTTAAGAAGAAAGGAAGAAGAAGAAGAAGAAGATCGAAGGAGGAGGAGGCAAACCAGTGGCCATCAACATTATCATATAGAGAAGGGCATTTGCAAATGAACGGAGAGATGAAGCCATCTTGTTTCGCAAAGGATGAAGAAGATGGATCGGAGAAGTGTTTTTTTGGATATATAGTGTTAAAGACATGAATATGTGACTTAAACTTCATGAAGATCAGACCATTTCACCATGCAGCCCATTACCCACGCAATGCCAACTGCCGCAACATGCTCCATTAAATGCGTTTTTTTTCTTTCTCTTTTTGAGTGTATAAATAGCTTGTCCATTTTGCTTTGTAAAGCATTCATTCAATTCACTTGCTGCTTTCATTTCTTTTCACCACATAGCATATATATATATATAGAGTGTTAAGTTCAGGTGCGGCGGGACTTACAGAGCGGCGTCAGCACGATTATATACCATCAATGTTAGGAAATACATCATAAAAAAATACACAAATTAGGTACGCATCACTAAAAATACATCATTAGGTATGAGTAAAAGTACCATCATTGTTCGGAAAGACACCATTAGGGATGGTGAGTTATATGGTGTATTTTTTTTTGTGTGTGTATTGTATATTTTTTAGTTTTTTTTTTTTACATTTCATTGTAGTGTGTTTTTCTTACACTGTTGGTGTACTTCTGAAACCCGTCGCACCGCAACACCATAAGTCCCCGCCGCATTTGAGCGCTAATATATGGTCCAGATCAGGTGAGGACTTAACCTTAGGTGAGCACTAATCTAGACCATTAAATAAGAATGATGTACGATTGAGATTAAAAGGAACATATCACACGGATTAAGGAAATAAATCCCTTTAAAATATTAAAAATATAAATTTAGGGGTAAATCGGTCTTATTAGAAGATGTGCATTACTATACAAAATTTCATGCATTCTTATTCTGAGTGTTGTGCCTCGACAAATCTATAGTTGTGCATTCAAACACCACCCAAAACTCCTAGTGGACATCCCAATGTCCTAGGATTCATTGAACTAGCTATGTGCACTAATGCACATCTCACCCGCCTACGGTGCACAACTTACAATACTAGGTTGCACAACCAGCACACATGAATGCACAATCGTACTATCCAAAAATTTGTACATATACACGACCATCCAAATATAGGCAATATTATACTCAAAAGAATGAGCGGAAAAAAAATAAAAATACTGATCACTTTTCATGGGATTGATCACATTCAGGGACGGAGGCACCTTAGGGGGTAGGGGGGCCTTGACCCCCCCCCCCCCCCACCCCCGCCTCGACCCCCACCCTCACCTTAAATTTTTTAGTAAAAATGTATGTATATATTGATATACTAAGGATAAAATACACTTTTGACCCCCCTCTAATTTTTTTATAAGAAAAATGTATTATGTTTATATTAAATAAATTCAAAATATATATTAAAGTTCAAATTCATTAAATAAAAAGAAACAAATCAAATAATTAAAGTGACCATTTTTCTTTATTATCTTATTTCTTTTATCAAGATTTTAGTAATGAATGACATCAAGTATATATTTTAATTTAAAAAAAAAAAGCTCGAAATTTGAGATATATGCTTTGGTTTTATTAGTTATATATGTTGATTAATTAATTAATTAGTGATTTATTGTGTATTTTAATTATTTATTTACATTTTTAAAATGTACATTTACTAGTTTAAATGATTAGTTTTGAAATTGACAAAAATTAATATTTGATTATTTAATTCAACTCAATTTTTGTCTTTTATCTCTCAAATTTTGAAATATTCAGTTAACCAGTAAAATGAATATAAGTTAATTATGACAAAATTTGGTGACAAAATAATTTACAAAACTTTTTATTTGATGTTAAGTGAAAATTCTATATTTAAATAAATGTTGTGGTTATTGTTATTATTATATTTTGTGTTATGTGAAAAAAATTCTAAAGTAATGATCGACACCTGTGTCGATCGTACTCATATAATTATGTATTTCATATTTTATTACACATAGTATAATTAGAAATCATTATCAATAATAATCACAATACACTACTGGAAATTATAGAATTTCCGACCACTTGAAAGTGATCTTAAATCAAGTCGAAAGTCTTGTTCTGACCACTTTTTGGTATCTGTAAAAACTTTTGTTGCCATTTCCGACCACTTTTTGCTTTTGACTTGATTTAAGATTACTTTCAGGTGTTCGGAAATTCCATAATTTTCCAGTAGTGATAATGTATGGTATATATAATAATATGGTGCAATTAATTATAATGTCGACTAACATTGTAAATTTTCTTTACTACCGGCCCCCCCAACTCAAGTTTTCTGGCTCCGTCCCTGATCACATTGCATGGGTGAACTCTCAATCAATGATGAAGAAATTGCGACTTCAAATTGCAACGGTGATGATCCAAGAAATAGGAAACCAATTTGGCCAAGGATTCCACATGCGTTCACACTTTTAAAAATTAAAAAAAAAAAAAAAAAAAAAAAAAAAAAAACACACACTACTGCCCAACTGTAACAAAAAAATCAATCCATGTTATCTTAAGAAATCAAATCTGGGTCATCCAAATAAAAAAAACGAACGCACAAGATTAGTCCTCTCCTCCTCACCTAAGGATGAGTCCTCATTTGATCCTTAATATATATATATATATATATATATAAATATATATATATATATATATATATAGAGAGAGAGAGAGAGAGAGAGAGAGAGATAGAGAGAGAAAATAATGCTCATATGTGGTCATGTTGTTAGGTGTGGTCGTGTGATGAAATTTCAGAATACACCAACAGTGTTACAAACATGCACCAACAGTGTAAGGGAAACACACCACAATGAAATGCAAAAATACACAGTAGACCCAAAAAATACACCATATAACTCACCAACCCCAATGGTGTATTTCCGAACACTGTATGATGTTTTTTACTCACACCTAATTGTGAGTTGTTGGCGATGCGTACCTAATTTGTGTGCATTTTTTGTGGTGCATTTCCTGACGTTGATGGTGTATATCTTACTTAACTATTGGTGTATTCTGAAAATCGCCACATGACCACACGGGAAGGGGTCGTCACACCTGAGCGCGACTATATATATATATATATATATATATATATATATATATATATATACATATATATATATATATATATATATATATATATATATATATATATATATATATATATATATTTTGGTTCCTGTGAGGTCAGGTCTTCCCGTGCGGTCAGTGCGGCATACACCATTAGGTATGCATAAATACACCATACAGTGTTCGAAAATACACCAGAATAAAATGCCAAAAAATACACCACACAAAAAAAATACACCACACATAATGGTGTATTTACGAACACTGTGTGGTGCATTTATGCATACCTAATGGTGTATGCCGCACTGACCACACGGGAAGATATGACCTCACATGAACCTGACCCTATATATATATATATATATATATATATATATATATATATATATATATAGGAAGGTTCAAGCGGCGGTGCGGCGTCACCAATAGTTCAACAAATATACACAATCAACATTAGGAAAGTACACCATAAAAACACACACAAATTAGATACACATCACCAAAAACACACCATTAGGTGTGATTAAAAACACCCACGGTGTTCGGAAATACACCATTGGGGGTGGTGAGTTATGTGGTGTATTTTTTTTGGGTCTGTTGTGTATTTTTTGATATTATTTTGCATTTCATTGTGGTGTGTTACCCTTGCACTGTTAGTGCATGTTGTTAACACTGTTGGTATATTTTGAAATTCCGCCACACCGCTGCACCTAAAGCCCTCGCCGCATTTGAACTTTATATATATATATATATATATATATATATATATATATATATATATATATATATATATATATATATATATATATATATATGTACTTGCGTTCAAATAAGGACAAGTATATTATAGAGGAATGTGAGGACATATGTAGTGTGTGTCATTAGTCTGTATGTCGTGTGCATGGCCGAATTTAGTTGTGTGCCACAGTTTGTATGTCACGTGCATACGTTTGTTAATTAATAGAGCCTGGGTTCGAAACCTGATGTTTACATGTATTCATGTGTGCCATTATATATTAAATTGTGTGCATGATAGTAATTTGTTGTGTGCCCATTATTTGTCCTCACAGTCCTCTATATATTGTTGTCCTTATTTGAACTCAACCTTCTATATATATATATATATATATATATATATATATATATATATATATATATATATATATATATATATATTCTCTTTATCCCTATTTCTCTAGTCATTTTATATTTTTCCCCGTTGATATATAACTTCTATAATACTCAATTTTCGAGTAATTCTTAACGAGTGGTATAAGAGTGGTTTAATTGATAATTATTTTTAAAGATGTTGACAGTTACCAAGTTCGATATCGAGAATTTCGAATCGAAAATTATTAGCTTTTCTATCTGGAAGGTTCAGATGGAAGCCGTTATAACCCCGAACAGTTTGAACGAAGCACTAGCTAGGAAGAAGAAGAAACCGGCTGCAATGACAGATGAAGATTGAGATGATTTGGATGACAAGGCATGTTTAACCCTCCATTTGTGCTTGTCTAAAGAGGTTTTACGTGAGGTGGTAAGGGAGACGACGTCAGATTTTTTGTCCCAGCTGGATACGCTTTACATGGCCAAACTCTTGTGAACAAGTTGCGTCTAAAGGAGCGGATTTACACAGTCCGTATGACAGAAGGTACTTCTATTAAATCTCACTTGGATGAATTGAATTCTATTTGATTGGACTTGGAGAATATTGATGTCATAATTGAAGATGAGGATCATGTTATTTTATTGCTTGCCTCTCTCCTTAAATCATACAAGCATTTCAAAGAAATTATGGTGTATGGTAATAGTAGTATTACCCTTACTTTCGACAATGTTAAGTCAAACCTATTGTCGAAATAAAAGTTTGACATAGAAATTAAGTATGGGGACAAAGGTGAAAGCTTGACTGTTAGGGAGCGTTCACTTGAAACCGAGAGTAGCAGTAAAAAATCTAGATCCAAGTCCAAAGGACGTAAGTCCAATAAATCCTGTAAGTATTGCAAGAATCATGGTCACGATGTGACTGAATGCTTCAAACTGAAGAATAAAAAAGAGAGATGGAGAGAAAAGAAGTCCGCTAAAGCTGGTGTTGTTGAAAGTGAGTAAGAGGGTGATGTTTAGTTATATGTTAGCTCTGGTGACAAACGGAGCGAAATTGAGTGGATTCTGGACTCTGGTTGTACATTCCACATGTGTCCTCACAAAGACTGGTTCGTCTCTCTGGGACCGGTTAGTGGTGGAGTTATCTTGAAGGGTAATGATACTCAATGCAAGAGTAATGGAATTGGAAGTTTGCAGATTAAAACTTATGATAACGTTGTCAGGACTCTTACCAATGTTCGGTATATCCTGATTTAAAATGGAACCTGATATCCTTGGGCACCTTGGAATCTCTGGGGTGCAAATAAATAGCTGAAGGTGGAGTTCTGAAGGTCATAAAAGGTTCTCTTGTTTTCATGGAAGCTTGTATGTGTTACATGGCAGTACTATGACAGGTTTAGTAGCAGTATCCTCATCGATGTCTGATGCTGATCTCACCCAACTATGGCATATGCGTCTAGGGCATATGAGTGAGAAATTTATGCATATCCTGAGCAAGAAAGGCCTCCTAGGTGATTCAGGTATGGGTAAATTACAGTTTGTGAGCATTGTATTTTTGGAAAACAAAAGAAGGTTAGTATCTCTACTGCTACACATCGTACCCAAGATGTTTTGGAATATATACATTCAGATTTATGGGGACCGACTAAAGTACATTCTATGGGAGGTTGTAGATATTTTATGTCTATTATTGATGACTTTTCTCGTAAAGTCTAGGTCTATTTCTTGAAACACAAAAATCAAGCATTTTCTATTTCCAAAAAGTGGAAACTACTTGTTGAGACTCAGACAAGGAAAAAGGTCAAGAAGCTCTATGAGTCAAATTTCAACGAGTTCTGTGCAGCAAATGGAATTTCCAGGCACAAGACTTTGCATAGTAAACCCTAGTAGAATGGTGTTACCGACACATAAACAGGACTTTGTTCGAGAAAGCTCGTTGTACGCTCTATAATGCTGAGTTATGGAAATAACATGATTTTTGGGCCTAGGTTGTTTCTACTGCGTGTTATTTGGTGAATAGATCTCTACAATCGTCCCTTGATTTCAAAATTCTAGATGAAGTTTGGTCAGTTAATCCTATTGACTACTCTATCTTAAGAGTTTTTGGATGTCCTGCATATGCTCATTCTAGTACAGGTAAATTAAACCCTAAAGCTGTCAAATGCATTTTCCTTGGTTATGCTTCTGAGTCAAAAGGGTATCGTGTATGGTCTCCTGATTCTTTGAATATCATTTTGAGTCGAGATATCACTTTTGATGAAAATGCACTACTTTCTTCTAAAAAAAGATTGTGTTATTCCCAGTACAGGTGATGCGCAGAGTACTAGTGAGAAGGTGGAGTTTGAGTTGAGGCCTAGTGATAGTATTACTACCACTGATGGTAATATCAAAGATGATGTAACACCCCCATTTTTCTAACATTCAAGCCTAGTATAATTCACATTCTTAAAGATTGAAATAAGGATAAAGAAATGGTTTATAACACACTAAATAACCAAAATGAATAGTAATGGGGATGCTACCACCGTAGCCACCCATACAAGAGGTGACTACCTGGCTAAACCACAATAGATAAATATCATAATCCAAATGAGAAGTGTTCATAGAGCCAAACACCTAGAGTCAAAAGCTCATCAGTTAACAAAACGAGGATCACAAGCCTAAGTGTCTACACACTAGCGAGAACCCAAAAGGTAGTGTAAGGCTACATCAGTTTAATCATCAAGAAACATAATGGTAGAATAGTAAACAGATACTTGGAACTAGAATCAAAATCACTACACTACTAACTAGCTCCCTCTAAGCGCGCTCCTGAAAGGGTTAAAGTAAAACATATCAAAACAACCTGCTTAGCATGTAATGCTAAGTATAAACCACTCTACCCCGCAAAATAGATATAGATATAGGTTTGGAAAAATATATAGTTTTGTCATAGCATTTACCACACAGGATCGTAGAAGACAAGTCAAGTAGATATAGAGCATAGATATAGATAGGTTCACACACACACACACACACACACACACACACACACACACACACACACATACACTCACATATACACTCAACTCACTCTCATGCTTATACGGATATCAAATATTCACTAAGTAAATATATATGCATAGAGGTAGTTAAGAGAATGGGTAAATATGGGTAGTTCATACTAAGTAGCATAATTAAAGAGATAATTATAATGTTAACCTATACCACCATGATAAGCAAACTTGAATGATTAATTAAATAATCACTGCATGCCATTTGTATTCATATGAAAATGTAAGCATCATAGTAAAAGGTTTCTCAAATAAATCATTTAGTAAAATCACTCTCACCCTCAAGAAAATAATATATTTTTTCATGGGAGGCTGGAACTCCACGACAGCGAAGCCCTAGTGAACGGTGCTTCCCACACAACCGCCACTTCCGCACCTAACGGAACCTCAATCAAGGAGGGAGGTCATCTACAATGTGTAGATGAGTTCGTAGTCTCGAAGACATCTCTTGATTCAATCATAAGGGAGGTGGAGTTTCACCCTGGGTGAATGGCTCCATATGGGGACCCCGTCCCAAATGACTACTCCCATATCCATCAATCTCATGTGGAATCAGGACCGCTACCTTTAGTGTGCGTGCACACCCCCTAACTAGGATTCCAAGCCCAGCGGGTAATAGCTCAAGCCCTAGAAGTAAGCCTAGGATTTTTCGAACAGGCTACTTCGATATAAACCCAGGATTTTTCGACCAGGTTTGTTTTCATCATAACATCTTATGATTTCTTTCCATCATTTCTCCCGAAGTGACCATAGCCCAATTGGGTCCTCCAAAAATATACGTTTTCCTCACTCTTTTGAAAATAGGGTGGTATAGCATTTGAAAACCTTTCTTTCCAAAATGGATTTCATTCATAATACATATGTTTTGAAATAGGTTATAAATATAGTTTTCTAAAATAGGGGAAAGGATAGATGATTGAAATATAGGTTTTATTTGAGAAAAAGGTTGGTAGATAAGTATAACCATATATTTGTACGTTAAAAAGATGAATAATAGATAGGGATAAGTTTCTAAAATGGATGGGTATTTTAGTATTCGAAACATAGGTTTTGTTTATATGAAAATTGTGAAATATAGATGTATATGCAATCACACTTGTGTATACACCCACACACTTTTAATAAGTCAAATATGCTAAAATCATACTTGTAAACTCACATTGAACATTCAAAGTCATAACATCAACTAAAAGACATACTAAACATTTATAATAAGTCAAGGTTGGTTCACACATAGTAAAAATATTAACTCATACTTTTAGTGGAAAATAGATTTTTGTACACGTTGCACATTAGCACATAAATACATTTAGAAGAAGTCCCCCAGCCTCACGAGTTATTTGAACCTGCAGAACAACAAAGTGGTCTGACCCGTAACAGAACGTGGGGTTCTACTACAAGGCCCTTTGGTCACACGGGTCTGGGCGGCGGGGCGTAGAGCCCTGCCGCTCAAACCCGCGGCAGCCAAGGTGTGGGTGGCAGGCTTGAGGGGCTTGCCACCGTGCCCTACCACACACATGCGGGATTGGCCGGTAGGCTTCCCAAGCCTATGCTTAGTCCCGCACGTTCACGGGAATAGGTGAGGCAGTAGCCTTGCCTCTTTCCTCTGCGTCACCGCCAATCCCCCAACACCATTTCTACCCCATCTACAGCTCCAAAACACACAACCATAGCAAAATAACAACAATACAACATCTTCCAACATATCTTAAACATAAAACACAAGATAACAAATATTTCTAAGACTCAAACTTCATCAATAACATCACAATATACATTCTACAAACACTTAAGAGTAAAATAATAGGTTTTCAGGTATCCATGGTTATACCTCAAGCTTGATGCTCCAAAAGTAAGAACCCATCATCTATAACTTCAAATTTGGTCTCCTTCTTCACCAAATAAGACTCCAAAACCAAACATACAACAACATACACACATATACAAACATAAGCATAGTAGTAGGGAAATGAAGAAGAAAATGGAAGAAGAATGAAGAAGAATAAAGAGGAAGGAGAGGAGAGAAAGTTTACTGCAAATGTTGACTCCCCTAGCTCTGCTTCTACACTTAGGCGAGAGAATGTGACGAGAGAGAATTGAGGGAAGACAAAAGAATAAGATGGTGTGTATATATATATATATATATATATATATATATATATATATATATATATATATATATACACACACACACACACACAAAATCCTAGGTGAAATGGTGAAGATGTGGCTGATTTGGTCTCCAAAGAAATAAATAAATATTCTAGTACCTTGTGTGGGTTTAGGCTGAAATATTTTGGTTGAAAGTTTGGGTCAAAAGTTGAATTAAGTTTGGATAAAAATATATCAAATTAAATATAAAAATAGCTTAGATTCATTTTGAAATTAAGTTTGCGTTAAAAGAAGGTTATCAATTTCACAGATTCGTCTCAGATAGACTTTTGGGTCATGATTTTGATAAATAAATATATCTCTTAAGTAAGGCTTTTAAATCCATAAATACGTATATGAATAGTTCATTTGGAATAGAAGGTTTAAAATACTTTATTTATATTTGATAAAAAAATTTGTAGGAATAAAATAATATAATTGGATTTTGGTGAAATTTTTATAAGATAGGTTTAATTTGGAGGAAATTTTTCGGGTTGTTACAGATGATGCATCTACTAATACCGCACCTCTTGTTGAACCACAACTAGAGTATTCAATTGCTAAAGATCGGCCTGATCGGCCTAGGAGGACAATTAAAAAACCTGCTAGGTATGCTAGTGATGATGAAGTCCACTTAGTGGCTTATGCTCTTTCAGTTGCACAGGAGGTTGATGGTGATCCATCCTGCTATTCTGAGGTTATTTCCTGTGTCAACTCGTCCAAGTGGTTGGTTGCTATGCAAGAGGAAATTGAGAGTCTCCATAAGAATGAGACTTGAGAGTTGGTAGAATTTCCATAAAGTAAATGACCGTTGAGCTGTAAGTGGATTTACAAGAAGAAAGAACGCATCCCTAGGGTTGGGAAAGCACGGTGGAAGGCACGATAGGTTGTTCGAGGTTTTGATCAACGAGAAGGTATTGACTTTAAAGAGATATTTTCTCTAGTTGTCTGTCATGTACCAACCTAAGGGGTTTGAAGTTCCTGGGAATGAACATTGTGTTTACCTTCTGAAGAAGTCTCTTTATGAACTAAAGCAAGCTCCAAGGCAATGGTATAAGCAAGTTTGAAGCTTGTATGTTGGGGCAAGGATTGTCAAGAAGCCAATATGACAATTGTGTTTATTTTAAAGAATTTTCTAATGGGTCTTTTGCCGATCTACTACTTTATGTTGATGATATGCTCATTGCTTCCCCTGCCATGTTTCTTGTTGATAAGTTGAAGTCTCAATTACTAAGCAATGAGTTTGAGATGAAAGATCTTGGTGCAACAAATAAGATTCTTGGCATGGAGATACATAGGGATCGTCAAGCTGGTAAACTTTATCTATCCCAGAAAAAGTATGTTGAGAAGGTTCTTGATTGATTCAAAATATCTAATGGTAAGTCTGTGTCTACTCCACTTGATGCACATTTTAAGTTATCTTCTGATTCATTTTAAGTTCCTTACTCTAGTGGTCTTGGAAGTCTAGGAACATTGGAACGTTGTTAAATGGATTTTACAGTAACTAAATGGTACTTCCTCAAGTTTGGTTTATTATCGCAATTCTTCTGTATCAGTGTTTCAAAAAAAAAAGGGTGGGTGGGGGGGGGGGGGGGGGGGAGGGTATCATTTTTCCATAACATTATAACAATAATAAAATGTAAACAATATTGCTAGTAAAGCATCGATACATGATGACATGATTATTTTAGTTATATACTCCCAAATGCTCTGTCGGGTCGGGGTGTGGGGGCCCTTAGGGTTGGGGTTCAGCCTTTTGGAAGAATGATTATTTTAGTTACATAAAAAACATGCAAGACTAATTAAATACAATTGGAAACTAATCCACTTTAAGGTAACATCGTCTTTATTATTTTCTTCAAATTTAGAAAACAAATTGAGGCCAAGACCTTGTGGTCTAATGGTACCAAGATTGCACTTCCATACTACATTCTAATAGAGACATTAGTATTAAAAAAAATAAAAAATAAAAATTGAGCTTTTAGTTGGCGGGAAATTTTTAGGAAACGAAAACGGAGATACCTCTCTCCGTCCTGTCCTGTCCCCGAATAATTATTATAAATAAATAAACACAATTAGGTTCAAAATAATAAAATCCCATGGCATGTTAGAAAGAAATAATGGAGAAAGGGAGAGGGCAAACCGGTGGCCATGAAGAGCATCACAAAGAGTGAGGAAGAAGAAGCCATCTTTTGTTTGAGAACAAAAGAGGGTTTTGGGGTAAATGCAAATGCTGTGGGTGGGGACTTCACACAATATCAGTGAGTGAGGTAGTTCATAACTACTTTCTCAACCTACTCAAGCACAAAAAATCAATAACACCTCCACTAAGGCTCAAACTTACAACCTTCCATTTAGAAGTCTAACCCAAGTGCCATCTAAGCACATGGTAAGATTGCAAGTAGAGGGTAAAATGATAGTACCATACATTGTCTAGAAAGGGGTACGGTACGTCTTCAATCATGTGATGTATGATTTTGCTGCTACTAGAAAATTACGAGTTTAATTCTGACCTTGTTAACATTATTTCGATTAAACCCGTCATTCGTGACTTATTTTTGTTGTGTGAATTTTTTAAAAATAATGTTACATACTTATTACATTTTGAGTGGTGATTGGTTTTGCCAATGCACAATTTTTAAATAGTGTTAGAAGTTAGGCCAGTAGACAATGCAACATAGTTTTCTTAAACTTGTTTGCCATTATATTAATGTGACCGCGGTTTACGGCGCTTAAAATTTGTGTGAATGAGAAAACAAAGGAGAAATTAGTTGATAACTTCAGACAAGAAAACTGCAAACGTACGAAACATGAAACAACTGAATACATGTAATTACCAGCTAGCAAGCAAGCAAGAGATCGACCAATTCAAACACCATGAGAGCTGGTAAAGCAGCAGATCGACTCCTCCGGTACACGATGGCTATCAGGGGCGGAGCCAGGATTAGATGATGCGGAGACCAATTAGAATATTAGAGTAAATAATTAAATATATTAATATTCATCTAATATATTTCAAACATACATTATTAAATCTCTAAAAGCGAGAAGAAAACTAATATTTTCTTTTTAATATTATGCCTACTCATGATGTATACATAATCACTCTATGCTTATGATAATCTTAATTTATTCTTTGTTTTAAATTAATATCTATCTTATATATCAAATTCTTTGTTTATGTAATCACCATCCTCTTTGACTTGGAAGACCGAAGCCGTCATTAATGCAGTTATTCAGAATGTTGCTTGAAGAGAAATGAAAATATACAATACCAAACTCAATGAAAGAGTCAAAGCTTCAAAGATATATGAAAAAATGACCAACTTCAAAGATATATGAAAACTCTGCAAGATTGATTGGAAGGGGCCAAATATTTTGAGGAGAGAGGACACCAAAATAAGTATTATACTATTAAAAAAATTTGAGGGGGGACCATGCAGGTGGCGCCGCCCCTGATGGCTACCGCAAGTATTCAAAGAGCTTTTTCACTAACGAACCAAAATAGTGAAGAATAAACTGCGCAATCGAATCGAATGGAAGATAATTCAATGAATGATGATTGTTTGATTATTTTTATTGAAAGGAATGTGTTTCAAAGCGTTGATAAAGCAACATTTTCAAAATATGAAAATGTGAGGCGTGGACAATTGTAAAATGAAGACATTTATTTATAAATATAACTTATTAGGACATTCATATTTTTATATATTGAATTTTAGTATATTGACCCGACTGGATATGAATTCTGACTTTGCCAAAAGCAGAGAAGACTGATCCACATCTGGCTCTATAGGTAGATGAATTAGCAAGGCCTAATGCAGTAGCAGCGGCGCGTGATCCCTTTGCAGTCGCCCTCGGGGAACCCCTCCCCCTTGCAAGCCGCTACGCATTTTCCGACCTCATCACATGGCTCCTTGAACTTGGAGCTCGGGATCGGGCATTTCTTCGCCTCCGTCACCATTATTGTAGTGTTTGTTCCCATCTCTGCAAGCACACAATTACCACACATATATTCATTCATATGCATATTTATAAAACAACAAAAATGGGAGTTTTGGGTCAGTACAGCTCAGTTATGAAGAAAGGAAGAAGAAAAAGAAGGAGGAGGCAAACCAGTGGCCATGATCATTATCACAAAGAGAAGGACGTCTGTAAAGGAACGGAGAGATGAAGCCATGTTTTGCAAAGGATGAAGAAGATAGAGGAGAGTTTCTTTTTGGATATATAGTTTAAGTATGAGAAAATTATAGTTTATACCCCTAAAAAATATGTCAATTATTATTTATTAGTCAGTTGTACCTTAGTATCCCAATATCCCATCCATCCCTCATCATGAATGAACTCTTGCAATTTAGGCATTAACCCTTAAACTTATTTTTATTCAGTAGTGATGACTCTCATTCTTTGTAACATATTTTCACTTCATTCTTACCAATTTTGCACCAATTTTGGAATAGTTATTTGGGTCTCCGAACTAAAAAAAAAAGGTGAGTAATAGACATTTTTAGTCCTAGACTTATAGTGGCACAGATAATTTTAGTCCTCTATACAAAATTTTGCCATTTTTTGGGCAGACTTATCCTGATGAGGACAATTTTAGTCCTCTGTCTAAATTCCCATCTGTTGGCCGTTTGGGAAGGGGTAATTGTGTCAATTCATCCTACCTCCTTTTGAGGCCATGACTGAGGCCATACAATGCAGTAAGCAACTCTCTCTTGCGGAGTCTAAGTCAAGATCCTCAGTTTTTAGCATTCTGACGAAGCACTCCACGGCACTGCCGCTAAGTAGGGTTGCGCGGCCTTCCGGGCTGGCTGCGAGATTGTAGAGAACTAGGAGAATGGGACCTGTCATGTGACCGGATTTCACCATGGCAAGTAGAGCTTGAACGGAGTTGAGTCTCACCGTTCGGATTCTGAACGTAGAGAGTGGAGAAGCGGAGGGAGAGCTCCGAGAACGCCTATTGCCATTTTGTTCTGATCGTCTAAGACTAGGCTGAAGAGTGCGCTGGCGGCATGGTCCTGTGATTCCGGGGAATCGATCAGCAGCGAAATGATTCCAGAACACACTAATTTCACTTTGTTCCAGTTTTCTAACGACAGATTCTCCAACGCCGCCGCGGACCCAAAGAAGGGAGATCTGGGCACAATTGCACCAATCGCCAATAGCTTTTGCAGAGTAGATGTGCTAAAAGTAATAAAGATGGATCAGAGGTTTGGGGTCGTCGATAGTCAATGGAGTCCATGCATTTGACCGGGAACATATCAAAGCTCACATCCGGCCCACATGTAGAACCAACGATTGCTCGGGAATTCTGCCGCACCACGCTTCGCAGAATGTACAGGACAATATCCATTCCTTACAAGCAGTGATCCTCGGAGAACTGCGAAACCTTCCAAGCGATCGGAGACCAGGGAACCAATCGTTGGAGAGCTCGGAAAATGCCGAGAAATTTGGCTGGTGGCAAGAGCTTCCTCCACTAATTTCTATTTTCTTTTCGTTTCTAAAAATCCACTTTATTGGTTTCTGCGTTCCACCGCTATCCCCACCAATCAGCTGCCAACCAGAGTGCATGTACCATTTAACTACTATTTTCCTTGCTTTTCCATCCTCCAAATGCATTCTTCAGTAAGTGAGAAATATGCCACCACCCACATCCATCAACAGGAAGGTTCTTCCAGAATCTCCCTTGACTATTTTGGAGTTTGCTCTTGTTAAGACGTAGGCGACAGATGGGTCACTATGGACGA
Organism: Ipomoea nil; assembly: GCF_001879475.1. Taxonomy (NCBI): domain Eukaryota; kingdom Viridiplantae; phylum Streptophyta; class Magnoliopsida; order Solanales; family Convolvulaceae; genus Ipomoea; species Ipomoea nil. The sequence continues at coordinate 247,919 of NW_017617028.1, forward strand.
CGCTACTCGACGGCGGCTTGGGACGGACGGGTAGCTGGCACGACGGAGCGGTGATTGAGTGTTGGATCCTCTGCAGCAATGGAAGACAGAGCTTGCATAGTGTTGGATTCTTTGACTCGTATATACACATGTGGTCCAAGTCTACAATGGAGCTAGCTATGTCAATGTAGATGTGCTAAAAAGTAATAAAGATGGGAATAGTATGTTACTGGTTGCGGTTGCTCCAGATCAAATTTTCTATGTTTTGCATCAATGGTTACCTATATTTGGTCTGCATGCCTGAGCATATAATGGTGGTGGAATGAATGTTGATAAAATGTGTCAATGCATGTCTCTCGGCTATTCTCAACATTTCCGGTCAAAGAAGAGGAACCCATGTTGTTTTCAATTCATCGTGGGAACCAACATTCTCGCCGGCAGCGCTTTCACCGGCGCCTCCATGAACCCAGCAGTCTTGGTCTAGGCGCTTTCACGAAGCCGGTGGCGCTTTCACCATCATGGTCTGGGCGTTTTCATCACCGGCAGTAGTGGGCTGGACATGGACTCATCACATTGAATGACAAAAATGTCCTTCACTTAGATGACCATCTAACAGGAATATAGATGGAGGACCAAAATTGTCCTCGTCCGGATAAGTCTGTCCAAAAAATGGCAAATTTTTTATGGAGGACTAAAATTGTCCAAGCCACTATAAGTCTAGGACTAAAAATGCCTTTTACTCTAAAAAAAAGTGTTTTATGCTCAAAGTGACTCAAATACACTATGTAGGAAGGAAAATGAAAAAAAAAAAAAAAAAAAAAAAAAAAAAGGACCAAAAGTTGATATTTTGGAGCAAAAAAACATTTAAAAAAAAAAAAAAAGGACCATGGAAGCAGAACTGGATAAAAAATGCGCAAAGGACTAGAGCCAGGAAGGATGATACATTGACGTGCCTTGTATTCCGCACGGACAGTGGCGAACCCGTGCGGGGTTCATGCGCCGAAATAATGGAGTGTGCCTATAAATACATCTTTTTCTCCTTTTACCCAAAGAGGGCCGCCACAACCACAATAACAGTAGGGAAAAGTTGTTGTTTAGGGTATTTTCTACTTTTGATGCTACTCTTTTGTTCTAGCTTTGTTACTCTGGCATATTTTGGATTATTATTGTGTTTATTTACTCTATGTTGTTGGATTCTAGTTTATTAAAACTATTTTCATTTCCATTTGTCTTATATATTGTTGAATGATGGTATTGATGAACGTTCTTGTGTTCTATCTGATCTTTACATTACGAGTGAGTAGAGTAGTTTAGGGGTTGAATAGTGGTGATTATTATATTTGGATGCGTACGTATTTAATATTTATTTCATTCAAGGGTTGAACCCCAACCTAGGGTTCTTGTTCTAGGGAGATGGTTAGTGTGATAGTGTTGATGGGTCTCTACACTACTTTATCAATACTTGTCTAGTATGGAATATTGGCAGCGGAATGAGCAAGAATATAATTCCACAGGTTTTTACACCACTAGACTCGTTGACTCATCCCTCAACCGCCATTATTCATAAGACCACATCTCACGACTTTCAAGCTCACTTACGAGAGTATGGATTGTTGAAGGCCGGTCTAGACTACTCGTGGTTACTGAATTGGCCTAACATTGGATCACGAGAGTAGCGTGTTCGTTAATCAATTTAGAGTTAGTAGTCTTGAATCCAATGGTGAAGTTTCTAACCCTCAATTCTTTGATTCATGACATCAAACCAATAACACCCGTTTCAATCACTAATCCTTTATTATTACTTTTATTCCATCATATGTAGTCTTATGTTTGCCCTGCTCAACTCGTATTATTATCTGTTTAGCTTCTATAAATTATTCAACGCTTGTGTCTAGATTTTATCTGGCAAACTAATCCAACAATCCCTAAGGATGATTAAGAATAAATTTATTTTTGTTTGTTCTGAATACGATCATACTTTTTCAAAGCGAATCAATTAGTTAACGTGAACTGGCCTAGTCTATCCCAAGAACTTTAAAAGATAAATATTCTTATTAATCAAATACAAATCATATATATCCAAGTTAGATGGTTAAAAATTTTGATCCATGTAATTTGATTCTATTCCAATATAAGGATAAAATCACGTAGTACATCTCTCCTTGGAATTGTTCCCAACCTATTCCCATACAAATTAGGACCACCTCCACCCCCTCTCGTGCAACCTAAAGGCTACGCCAGGCTATTTTTACGCCTCCAGAAGCATTGGCGCTTGAACCCTTTGCAGTCGCCGTCGGGGAACCCCTCCGCCTTGCAAGCCGGTGCGCAGTTTCCGCCTTCAATGCATGGCCCCTTGAACCTGGCGCTCGGGGTTGGGCAGTTCTTCGCCTCCGTCACCATTATTGTGTTTGTTCCCATCTCTGCAAGCACACAAAAATGGGAGTTTTGGGTCAGTACAGCTCAGTAAAGAAGAATGGAAGAAGAAGAAGAAGATCAAAGAAGGTGGAGGCAAACCAGTGGCCATGAACATTATCACAAAGAGAAGGGCGTCTGTAAAGGAACGGAGAGATGAAGCCATGTTTTGCAATGGATGAAGAAGATAGAGGAGTGTTTTTTTTGGATATATAGTTTAAGTATGAAAAAATTATAGTTTATACCCCTCAAAAATATGTCAATTATTAGTTGTACCTTAGTATCCCAATATCCCATCCATCCCTCATCATGAATGAACTCTTGCAATTTAGGCATTAACCCTTAAACTTTTTTTTTTTTTATTCAGTAGTGATGACTCTCATTCTTTGTAACTATTTTCACTTCATTCTTATCAATTTTGCACCAATTTTGGAATAGTTATTTGGGTCTCCGAACTAAAAAAGGTCTTTTATGCTCAGAGTAACACAAATACACTACGGAGGAAGGAAAATGAAAAAAAAAAAAAAAAAAAAGGACCAAAAGTTGATATTTTGGAGCAAAAATACATAAAAAAGGACCATTGAAGCAGAACTGGATAAAAAATGCGCAAAGGACTGGAGCCAGGAAGGATGATGCATTGACGCGCCTTGTCTTCTGCACGGGCAGTGGCAAACCCGTGCGGGGTTCGTGCGCCGAAATAATGGCACTGCTGGAAATTATCATTTTTCTGACCACTCATAAAAATGGTCGCAAAAAGTGAAATTATTTTAATTTTTCGTCAAAAGATTGGACTGAACAGAAAAATGTTGGATTTTCCGACCACCTTCTATTTGGTGGTCGAAAATGGTCTTTAAAAAAAATAGAAATTATTTATTGTATATAATGCTAAGATTAGACGTTAAGACTTGAGACTTGAGACTTGAGACTTGAGACTTAACCCTCATTTCATTTCATTTTTGCCGCTCATCCATTCTCACTTCTCACCTAAAAAAGCTCTCGCATCTCTGTCTCTCACCATCGCCGCTCAGTTCCGTCCATCGCTCAGTCTTCTCCGTCTGCGCCTCTCCACCCGTGGCTTGTCATCGACATAATATACGGAAGATATTTCCTCTCTTTCTCTCCCTCTTGGTAAGTGTTCTATGTTCATATTCGTTCTCTCCCTCAAATCAATCTTATTTGCGGATTTAGTGCTTCTGTGAATCTTTTCCTATCTATTCCTATTTGAATCTTTGCTTGTGACTTTTGCAGGATCAGAAGCCAAATGCTTCGTTTACTCGCAAAGCGTCAGTGAACTACACAAAGACACCTTCTCGTGAATCTTTGTAAAACAAGGTTTGTTTCTAGTTTAAAGCCTGAATGCTGTAATTCATGTTTAATTTTGTCCAAAATCTTCACTGAGTTTACAGTTCTTCTGCTTCTTCCTGCTTTAGTTCTGCTTGGTCAGTGGTTTAGGGTTGGTTGGTTGTAGGGTTCGGTGGTATGTTACTTGTATGTTAATTTTACATAGTAGTTGCTTCCACAGCTTTGAAATTAGTTATTTAGCTATCTTATTTGTGTTTTGTTTAATCAAATTTCTGGTTTGTGAGGTCTGAAGCAGCATTTCTTGGCTAGAATACTGGTATCTCCTTTAGGTCACCTAATTTTTAAAAGCTTTTGAGAGGAAAGTCGAAGTATAAATGTGCAAACAGAGGCTTATTGTCATTATTGATTTATTTGTTAACCAGTACTATGAGGAGACATAGGAGATAGATAACCCTTGTATTCTGATTTTGATTTCGACTCAATTTGAACTGAATTGTGGTTATCTATGATCCAGTAATTTTTTTCCTTTTCTTGCAATTCAGGAAATTTACTGAATTATTTGGTTTTACAGAGGTAAAATAGCTCACTTCTTGACTTCCGCGGATCAAATTTCTGTTGTCCAGCAACACAAACAGAAGACAGAAGAGAGGGAAAGATGAAGAACAAAAGCAGCTAATTAAAGAATGTTGTACACAGCCAGAAGAAACTGAGTAACACCAAGTTATTTTTTTGAGATGAATCTGTTATTTTTTTGAGATGAACAAGTTAGCAGATTTTTATGATGTGCTTTAGTTTTAGCAGCATTTACGAGTCTTAATGATGTGCTTTAGTTTTGTTTCTTTGACATGACTCTTATGGTAATTCTTATTGCATTCTAGGTGAATCCCCCTCTTCTACCTCAGTGCCTCTGATGTTGATAATTTAAACAATCCATTGGCTGTAGACAACAATCCTTAGCTAAAGGTGAGTGTTCAGTCTTTCTGAGATCGTCTGCTTCACATTTTGATATTATTTTACAGCAAGTAGCTTACAAAGAGAATCTGAGATTGTTTGCTTCACATTTTGGAAAGATTCAGTAAGTAATTGAAATCCTTGCAGCCTTGTAACCCAGCTGTTGGTGGGCTTGCAAAGTCCCAGTTCGTACCTGAAGTGGACGCATTAGGTGGTGAAATTGGAAAGGTAGCTGACAGGTAAATCCCAACTAAGAAATTATGTTATAATGCTTAAGGGAGCAAAGGCTGAAGTATATTAGCCTTCCTGCTAAAACAGAGGCCAAGATGTACTCCCATGAACTTAATGGGGGGTTTTTTGAATGCGGACTTTCATTTGTGTTAGGGAAATATGTTAGCTCATTATACAAACAAGATGAGTTTTACGAGGCAAAAAAAAACCATCTAAATTATGGTTGTGTACTCATCCCGGTGGTAAAATTTTATCCAGCTATTTCATAAAGAGACAGCTGAATCAATCAAAGGCTTGACTAAGGTAACCTACTACTCCATGGTACATGAGTTTTGAATAAATCTCATTAGTAATAGGAGAGTATTTAGCTTACCATATCCAAGGTTTGAGCTACAATTGCCTTTTGTTTATACTTGAGAAATTGCTTTTATTTGACCTTAATAATAGTCCTTTTATTTGGAGCTTTTGTTGTCCAAGACTTTAATAGTTATTATCCATTTATGGTTTAGAACTTTATATAGATGCTTATAACTCATTTGTAGTAACACTTAAGAATAGACCAATAGTTAACAATTTATTAATTTATTCTCCTCAAATTAGTATTTTTAAATTTGGGTAAAAGCTAAAGCTTTGTTATGTCTGAATGAGTTGGTTGATTCCATGTGTTTAACAAATGAGGCAATGATGTTGAACTGCATTACTCCATTTAAGAGAGCTCTAACCATCCCTGGTTAGATATTTAAAAATAGAGTGCAATTCAAAATCTGAGATGAAACATGATAAAGCTAGCTTGTTAATATATTTCTGCTTCTTTCAGCTGCCTAATAGTGAAAATGCCTAATCTGCAGAAGGACACTAGAAACACTGATGATTGAACAGGCTGCTTCCATACTGCAAATATGTCCTGGGAACTTGTGTCTTTTCTGTTTATACATTTAGAATTAAGAGACTAATAGAAATGCCATATTTTGACTTGTTTTAAATTTTCAACTGTATATCGATGAATGAATTCTCTTCAAGCATATGAAATGTGTATTTTATGTTTTTCAGCAAATATTTTACCAGCTTGGAACAATATATATATATATATATATATATATATATATATATATATATATATATATATATATATATATATATATATTGATTTCATTACAGAGGATTCCTCTGTAGTGAAATGAATTTTTTTAATTGACTGCGTCCAGTTTTCCGACCACCAAAGTGGTCGAAATTTTCGACCACCAGGTGGTCGGAAAATCTGGACCCGCCTAACTATTCTCTTGGCCATTTTTTCCGACGGCTTTAGAAAAGTGGTTACTCTTACCGACCACTCTCTCTGGTGGTTGGAAATAGCTAGGGGGATTTTTCCGGATACCCAAATTGGTCGGAAAAGAGGTCGGAATAAGCGTTTCCGACCTAATTAAGGCCATTTCCGACCACTTTTCGGTGGTCGGAAAATAGCAAATTTCCAGCAGTGTGGAGTGTGCCTATAAATACATCTTTTTCTCCTTTTACCCAAAGAGGGCCGCCACAACCACAATAACAGTTGGGAAAAGTTGTTGTTTAGGGTATTTTCTACTTTTGTAGCTACTCTTTCGTTCTAGCTTTGTTACTCTGGCATATTTTGGATTATTATTGTGTTTATTTATTCTATGTTGTTGGATTCTAGTTTATTAAAACTATTTTCATTTCCATTTGTTTTATATATTGTTGAATGATGGTATTGATGAATGTTCTTGTATTCTATCTGATCTTTGCATTATGAGTTAGTAGAGTAGTTTAGGGGTTGGATAGTGGTAATTATTATATTTGGATGCGTACGTATTTAATATTTATTTCATTCAAGGGTTGAACCCCAACCTAGGGTTCTTGTTTTAGGGAGATGTTTAGTATGATAGTGTTGATGGGTCTTTGCACTACCTTATCAATACTTGTCTAGTATGGAATTTTGACAACCGAATGAGCAAGAATATAATTCCACGGGTTTTTACACCACTAGACTCATTGACTTGTCCCTCAACCGCCATTATTCATAAGACCACATCTCACGAGTTTCAAGGTCACTTATGAGAGTATGGATTGTTGAAGGTTGGTCTAGACTACTCGTGCTTACCGAATTGGCCTAACATTAAATTACGAGAGTCGAGAGTTGCGTATTAGTTAATCAATTTAGAGTTAGAAGTCTTGAATCCAAAGGTGAAGTTTCTAACCCTTAATTCTTCGATTCATGGCATCAAACCAATAACACCCGTTTCAATCACTAATCTTTTATTATTACTTTTATTCCATCTCAACTCGTATTATTATATGCTTAACTTCTATAAATTATTCAACGCGTGTATCTAGATTTTTTCTGGCAAACTAATCCAACAATCCCTAAGGACGATTAAAAATAAATTTATTTTTGTTTGTTCTGAATACGACCATACTTGTTCAAAGCAAATCAATTAGTTGACGTGAACTGGCCTAGTCAATCCCAAGAACTTTAAAAGATAAATATTCTTCTTAATGAAATACGGATCATATATATCCAAGTTAGATGGTTAAAAATTTTGATCCATGTAATTTGATTCTATTCCAATATAAGGATAAAATCACGTAGTACATCTCTCCTTGGAATAGTGCCAACCTATTCCCATACAAATTAGGACCACCTCCACCCCTCTCGTGCAACCTGAGGGCTACGCCAGGCTATTTTTACGCTTCAATTGAGACCCGAACCGACCTCTCTTATGACGAAATTGAGCCAAGTACCTTGTGGTCTATTGGCACCAAATTATACTCTCATCAATCCTTATACCATATACCACAATCTTATTAATCCTTATACTATGGGCCAAGGTTCATTGTGCACTGTGAACCTTGGTACATATGTATGCGTCTTATGTTATGAATTTTTGTGTCTTGTATTATGAAATTTTGTACTTTACGAGTATGAATTTTAATTTGTACCTGAAATAAATTAGTAATTATGTCTTATGTTATGAATTTCTGTGTCTTGTGTTGTTTATGCCTATGAACATAACTTATATATGTAAATCAGATTTGAAAAATAATTAAATATATAACATGTGCATATGTCTTGTGTTGTAATTTTTTATATATCGTGTTATGAAATTTTTTTACCTTACGAATATGAATATGTATCTCGTCATTTTGATTCAAGATTCATAATGTTATGTGGACCTTATCCCATGATATAAATTGCCCAATCTCATCACTATTGCGGTTTATTAATGCGCCTCTCCAACCCAACACTGTAACACTCTTTGCCCAATCCCAAGAAAATTCAGACACATTAGATACTCAGCAAATTATACCATGGACGGTCTACCTTGCATTGTGGATATTGATCCAAAAATAACCTCAGATTCTATATCTGCCATTGTCACATTCTGTACTTGCAATTAACCGATTTTGTACTTATAAACAAATTGAATGTACATCACATGGTAATAACATGCACATAAACTATTAACTGCAGATACATAACATGTTAACCAATATCTTATGTTTTTGCAAGTAACATATTATGTACTTATAATTAACAATTTATATGTCTATAGTTATCATGCTATGTGCCTTCAATTTGTTTATAGATACATAAATAGCTAAGTGCATGCAGGTACATAATGTGTTAATTGCTACACATAATTTTTGTATGTATTATAGGTTATTAAAAGGGGATATCATTTTTCCATCACATTATAACAATAATAAAATGAAAACAATATTGCTAGTAAAGGATCAATACATGATGACATGATTATTTTGGTTACATAAAAAACATGCAAGACTTTTAATACAATTGGAAACTAATCCACTTTAAGGTAACATGGTGTTTATTTTCTTCAAATTTAGATAACAAATTGAGCTTTAGTTGGCGGGAAATATATGTTATTTCACAGGTATCTTATCGGCAACATAATTAGGGATGACATTTTGTCCGTCTCCGGCGGGGACAGAAATGAAAAAAGAAAAAATTTAGGAAACGGAGATGGAGATACCCCTCTCTGTCCCGCCATGTTCCCGTATAATTATTATAATTAAATAAAAATAAAAATAAATAAATAAATTTTAATTTTTTAAATTAAAATGTAAGTTTTTACTCTTTAAAATTAAAAATTATACTAATTTAAGATTTTGACTAAGAGTTGATCGAGGACGGAGATTCCCGTTCCGGCTAAATTCCCGTAGAGACGGAAACCCTATTTTCAATTCCCCGCCGGGGATGAGGACGGAGTACTCCCAGTCCCCGTCCCGTCCCGTTGCCATCCCTAAACACAATTAGGTTTGAAATAATAAAATCCCATGACATATATCTTAGAAAGAAATAATGGAGAATGGGAGAGGGCAAATCGGTGTCCATGAAGATCATCACAAGAGTAATGCAGTGGCAATAAACAACGAAATAATCTTTTGATGAGAACGAAAGAGGGTTTTGGGGGAAATGCAAATGCTGTGGGTGGGGACTTCACTATATCAGTTAGTGAGGTACTAAAACATTTAAGCTTTCGTAGGGTTCTTTATATAAGTATACTTAGATAACTCATAACTAAGTAGAGGGTAAAATGAAAGTACCATACATTGTCTCGAAAGGGGTACGTCTTAGCTTCGTGATATATGGTTTTGCTGGTATCAAAAAATCACGAGTTTAATTCTGATCCTTGTTAATATTCTTTCGATTAAACTAAACCCGTCATTTATGACTTATCTTTAATTTGTTGTGTGAATTTTTTAAAAATAATGTTACATACTTATTACATTTCGAGTGGTGATTGGTAATATAATGCCAATGCACAATTTCTAATGAGAAAATTGTAAAAAATGCCCCTCTATAATATGTCAATTATCAATGTCACCCCTGAATTATGAGTGGTTAAATGTTGCCCCTCAATTACCAAAACGGTGCACATATAGCCCTTCCCGTAACGGACATGTGGTTCCCCGTTAGTGTACGAAATCGTTAAGTCGGAGTAAATATGTAATTTAGTGTACGACATCGTTAAGTCGGAGTAAATATGTAATTTAGTTATTTTTTCCCTCCCTCAATTCGAAGTACCAGCGATGGACAGCGGTGGGGAACCACAGGTCCGTTACGGGAGGGGCTATATGTGCACCATTTTGATAATTAATGGGCAACATTTACACCACTCATAATTCAGGGTTGGCATTGATAATTGACATATTATAGGGGGACATTTTTTACAATTTTTCCATTTTTAATTAGTGTTAGAAGTTAGGCCAGTAGACAACATAGTTTTCTTAAACTTGTTTGCCATTATATTAATGTGACCGCGGTTTGCGGCGCTTAAAATTTGTGTTAATGAGAAAACAAAGGAGAAATTAGTTGATAACTTCAGACAAGAAAACTGAAAACGTACGACACATGAAACAACTGAGTACATGTAATTACCAGCTAGCAAGCAAGCAAGAGAACCAATTCAAACACCATGAGAGATGGTAAAGCAGCAGATCGACTCCTCTGGTACGCAACGGCTACCAGGGGCAGAGCCAGGATTAAGTGATGCGGGGCCAATTAGAATATAAGAGTAAATAATTAAATATATTAATATTCATCCAATATATTTCAAACATGCATTATTAAATCTACTAAAACAGAGTAGCAAACTAATATATATATATTTTTTTAATATTGTGCCTACTCATGATGTATACATAATCACCCTAGGCTTATGTTAATCTTAATTTATTCTTTGCTTTAAATTAATATCTATTTTATATATCTAATTCTTTGTTTATGTAATCGCCATCCTCTTTGACTTGGAAGACCGAAGCCGTCATTAATATAATATAATGCAGTTATTCTGAATGTTGCTTGAAGAGAAATGAAAATATACAATACCAAACTCAATGAAATTAAAGATTCAAAACTTCAAAGATATATGAAAAAATACCAAGTTACTCATCGGAGAAGATAAGAATTGATATTGTGAAAAACCTAGAAAATAGAAAATGTATTCTGCAAGATTGATTGGGAGGGGCCAAATATTTTGAGGAAGGACACCAAAATAAGTATTATACTATTAAAAAAAAAATTGAGGGGGCCGAGGCCCCCTGCACAATGCAGTGTTCAAAGAGCTTTTTCGAACCAAAATAGTGAAGAATAAACTGTATAATTAAATTAAATGGAAGATAATTCGATGAATGATGATTGTTTGATTATTTTTATTGAAATAAATGTGTTTCAAATTGCATGTTCATAAAGCAACATTTTCAAAATATGAAAATGCGCGGCGTGGACAGTTGTAAAATTAAAACATTTATTTATAAATATAACTTATTACCACATTCATATTTTTATATATCAAATTTAGTATATTGACCAGACTGAATTTGAATTCTGATTTTGCCAAAAGCAAAGAGAAGAGTAATCCACATCTGGCTCTATAGGTAGATGAATTAGCAACGCTTAATGCAGAAGCATTGACGCTTGAACCCTTTGCACTCGCCGTCGGGGTACCCCTCCTCCTTGCAAGTCGGTGCGCAATTTCCGCCCTTAACACATGGCCCCTTGAACAGGGCGCTCGGGGTCCTCGGGCAGTTGTTCGCCTCCGTCACCATTATTGTGTTTCTTCCCATGTCTGCAAGCACACAAAAGTGGGAGTTTTGAGTCAGTACAGCTCAGTTAAGAAGTAAGGAAGAACGTAATATAAATAATATATAAATAATATAGAACGATGTCGTAAAAGTCGTTGGGGACAGTATATTATATTAATTGCCGTAGGAATTGACTATTACAGAAATCCGATAGGACATAGTGTGTAATAAGTGTAGAATATAGATTGAATCGCCCTTTGTTAGGACAAGAAGGGGGTTTTTATACAAGCCAAACCCCCCAACCGCCTCCCCCTAAATCGGGGGTGGTTAGATCTCAAGTTTGACCGGGCTCGGGTGGACCGGGTCGGGTCCCGAGCTCGGGTGGTGCCGAGCTCGGGTAGGACCGAGTTCCCCGACCCGAGCTCCGCGTAGGTCGGGTCGGGTCGGGGCACCTCCATGGTGCTCCGGGTCCGTGTTGGTCTTGGGCACCTCCATAGTTCCCCGGGTCCGTGTTGGTCTTGGGCACCTCCATGGTGCCCCGGATCCGTGTTGCTCCTGGACTCCAATGTGGTGCCGCCCCGGGTCCATGTTGCTCATGGGTTCCACCGTGATGTTCCGGGTCCTTGTTGCTATCCCGGGTCGGGTCATGGGTATAATATATCCATAAGAACTCTTGCTATTTAGACAATAACCCTCATTTGGATGGATAAAGCTACGGGGACAAAAGAATTTTTACCATCTAACATGACAATTAAACTTTTTTTATTCAGTAATGATGACTCTCATTCTTTGTAACATATTTTCACTTCATTCTTACCTATTTTGCACCAATTTCGGAATAGTTATTTGGGTCTTTGAACGTTAAAAAACAAAAAACAAAGTGTTTTATGCTCAGAATGATTCAAAAATACACTTTGGAGGAAGGAAAATGAACAAAAAAAAAGAAAAAAAAGATCAAAATTAAAGTTGATATGTTGGAACAAAAATACATCAAAAAGGACCATGGAAGCAGAACAAGAAAAAAAACGTGCAAAGGACTGGAGCCAGGAAGGATGATGCATTGACGCGTCTTGTCTTCTGCACGGGCAGTGGCATACCCATGCAGGGTTCGTGCGCCGAAACCTTGGAGTGTGCCTATATATATACATCTTTTTCTCCTTTTACCCAAAGAGGACCGCCACAGCCACAATAACTGTAGGGAAAAGTTGTTTAGGGTATTTTCTACTTTTGTAGCTACTCTTTTGTTCTAGCTTTGTTACTCGCATATCTTGGATTATTATTATTGTGTTTATTACTCTATGTTGTATTATCAAAATAAATAAATAAATAAATAAATTTACTCCATGTTATTGGATTCTAGTTTATTAAAGCTATTTTCATTTCATTTGTCGTATATTGTTGAATGATGGTATTGATGAATGTTCTTGTCTTCTATCTTTACATTATGAATGAGTAGAATAGTTTAGGGGTTGGATAGTGATGATTATTGTATTTGGATGTGTATTTAATATTTATTTCATTCAACGATTGAAACCCAACCTAGGGTTCTTGTTCTAGTGAGATGGTTTAGTGTGATAGTGTTGATGAGTTTCTGTACTACCTTATCAATATAATACTTGTCTAGTATGGAATATTGGTAGTCGAATGGGTAAGAATTCCACGGGTTTTTACACCACTAGACTCGTTGACTCGTCCCTCATATGACATTATTCTTAAGACACATCTCACGACTTTCAAGCTTACTTATGAGAGTATGGAATGTTGAAGATTTAGACTACTCATGCTTACCAAATTGATCTAACAATGGATCACGAGAGTGATGTATTAGTTAAGCAATTTGGAGTTAGTAGTCTTGAACCCAAAGTTTCTAACCCTCAATTCTTTGACTCATGGCATTCAACCAATAACACCCATTTCAATCACTAGTCCTTTATTATTACTTTTAAATCAACCCATTTCAATGTAGTGTTAGAAGTTAGCTAGGCCAGTAGATCAGACAACATAGTTTTTTAAAACTTGTTTACCATTATATTAATGTGACCGCGATTTGCGGTGCTTAAAATTTGTGTGAATGAAAAAACAAAAGAGAAATTAGTTGATAACTTCAGACAAGAAAACTGAATAACGTATGAAATTAAACATGAAACAACTGAATACATGTACTGGTAAAGCAGTAGACTCCGATCCGCTGGTAGGCGATGGCTACCGCAAGTGTTAAAAGAGCTTTTTCAGTAATGAACGAGTGAAGAATAGACTGCGCAATCAAATAGAAGATAATTCTATGAATGATTGTTTCATTATTTTATGTTAGGAATTAGGATCAAGCGCTTACAACTCACACAAAAAACTATAGCTAGTAACGAATGCGCAACTCTTTTTCTTATTTATAGACCGTCATCACATTGTCCGAAATAGGTTGGGAGCTGGACTTGGCCATTAGGAGTTTTTACCGGCCTCCGCCCAACAATCCCCCAGCCACCGGGTACTAGACATGGTCCCTTATCTTCACCGGGCCCTGCCCAACAATTCCCCCTTCCCAGCACCAACCAATTTAATTGTTATTGCTGGGTTAATCGAATCCGTGACCTGATACCACTTGTTAGGATCAAGCGCTTACCACTCACGCCAAAAGCTATAGCTAGTAGCGAAGGCGCAACTTAATTCCTTATTTATAGACCATCGTCACATTGTTCCAGACAGACTAGGTGCTGACGAACTTGTCCCTTAGGGGCTTTAATTTTACCGCCTCTGCCCAACAATCCCCAACCACCAGATACTAGACATGACTTCTTTATCAGCCCTACCCAACATTTTAATTGAAGTGTTGATAAAGCAATATTTTCAAAATATAAAAATCCATGGTGCACAATTGTAAAACTAAAACATTTATATATAAATATAACTTATTACATTCATATTTTTATATATGGAATTTAGTATATTGACCCAACTGAATTTGGATTCTGGCTTTGCCAAAGAGCAAAGACAAGACTGATCCATTGCATGGTTGGATTTGTAACATTTATTTAGCCATACACACACAGCATCTGCCTAGCTATATAGGTAGATAGATGATCGAATTAGCAAGGCTTAATGCAGACGCATTTGCGCAAAACCCCTTTGCAGTCGCCGTGGGGGAACCCCTCCGACAAGCAAACCGTTGCGCAGTTTTTGTCACTAGTACATGGCCCCTTGAATTGCCCGCTCGGCGACTCGCAATTCCTCGCCTCCGTCACCATTATTGTGTTTCTTCCCACCTCTGCACGCACACAATTACCACACACATTCATTCATATGCATATTTATAAATAAACAACAAAAAACGGGAGTTTTGGGTCAGTACAGCTCTGTTAAGAAGAAAGGAAGAAGAAGAAGGAGGAGGAGGCAAACCAGTGGCCATGAACAGTATCACAAAGAGAAGGGCATCTGCAAATGAACGGAGAGAAGAAGCCATGTTTTGCAAAGGATGAAGAAGATGGAGGAGTGTTTTTCGGATATATAGCTTTAAGAGGAAAGCCCACGTTTACCTCCGGGCAAATTATTATGTGGGCAAGTTATATTGTGCACGACGGCGCACAATGCATTGTGTACCAGGCAAGGTACACAATGCATTGTGCGCTATGGTCAAAACAACGTCGTTTTCTGCTTTTGTCGTTTAATTTTTTTTTTTAAAAAAAATTTCTGTTTCGGATGTACATAATTGTATAGTAGAATACACATAAACTCTTTATATAATACACATAATTTAACATAATACATAATACACATAAACTCTTAATAGAATACACATAAACACAAATGTTAAAAAAAAAAAAAAAAAAAAAAAAAAAAAAAAACTTTAACGGGATTGGACGGACGGAACGGTGTCCGTCACGTCAACTACCCACACAACTTATAAAAACGACGTTGTTCATAATTGCAAGATGGGCCCTGGTCCATGGTAAGGTTAATTACTTTCGGACAATTGCACTATGCCATTTTAAATTTTACCAAAAATAATATAGATTTAACTCGTTATAGACTTATAGTTGTGGGGAAGAATGTTTAAACAATCGTTATGCGTTGGACCCGTGTCCAGCATGCTTGCTGGACACGGGTAACAGTGCCGTTAGGCACTGTTATCTTCTTCTTCTTTTTTTTTTTTTTTTTTTTTTTTTTTTTTTTTTTTTTTTTAATTTCAGACAGCTTCGTTATAGGTGTATATGTTCATAATTTTGTTACTATATGTTAATAACTGTACATTCATAACTCCATAACTGTACGTTCATAACTCTATAACTGTACATTCATAACTCCATAACTGTACATTCATAACTCCATAATTGTAAATTCATAATTTTCGAAGCTCTATGTTCACAATTTTAGAGCTCTATGTTCATAATTTTAGAGCTCTATGTTCATAATTGTAAGTTCATAATGTTAGAGCTCTTTGTTCATAATTCGATCAATAAATGTACATTCATAATTCCATAATGTAGATTCATAATCTCATAATTGTAGATTCATAACTCCATAACTGTACATTCATAACTCCATAACTGTACATTCATAATCTTCGAAGCTCTATATTCACAATTTTAAAGCTCCATGGTCATAATTTTATCACTATATATGTTCATAATTGTAAGTTCATAATGTTAGAGCTCTGCGTTCATAATTTCATAATTGCATAACTGTACATTCATAACGGCATAGCTGTACATTCATAATTCAAAAAAAAATAACGCCGTTAACGACAAAACGCGCGCGATTTTTTTTTTTTTAACTAAATGACGCGTTTTTTTTTTTAAAAACGACGTCGTTTTGGGCCCGTGTCCACAGTTCATTGTGGACACGGGTCCAGGGCATAATTTGCCGTGTTTAAATTAGTCATCAAACTGAATACAAAAATACAATTAGATCGTTGAACTAAAAGAATGTGTAATTAAATCTCTTAAGTAGCTAAATTTTTTCAATTATACCAAATAGAAGGTTGATCCCTTCCTCAACTGGTTATCATTCCACGTAGCACATATGTATATATTAAATTAAACATATCTTTAAAATTATATTTTTAAATTAAACATTATTACTATTATTATTAGTCTTCCCAAATTCTCAAATTACGTACATGTTTTCCTCAAAACCTCCAGAACCTGCGAACTAGAATACATAAAACAGAATATAAGCAACGAACTTGTTCAAATTATGTTATAAATTAAACATTATTTCACTCATTGCTCGCTATTCGCTCAAACGGTTCACAGGTTTGCTCGCAAGTTCATAGGTTCGAATGTTGCATTGCAGACATCAAATGGTTTGCAAGTTTGGAGTTTCACTCACAAGTTCACAGGTTTACAAGTTCGTAGGTTTGTCATTGCAGACTGAATGAGGGATTTGGGCGATTGGAGATTTTGGAAAAAAATATCCTTGTAATTTGGGGATTTGGGGAGGCTAATAATAAAAGTAAGGGAAAAATACAATTTTAGTACATCAATTGTTCCTTACTAGTAGTTTTAGTCCCTAACATTTTACCGTTTCATATATACATCCCTAACTACTCAAAAAAGTTGCAGTATATTTAACAACTGGAGCAACAAAAATTATTAAACTATATTAAAACTTTACTTAGTACACGAGTATTTTAGTACTTTTTTTTATGTTTCTTCTTTAATTATAATATTGTTTAGTGTCAATATTTTATTTGTAAAAAAAAAAACATGATTTTAACAAGGTCATGTAAGAAAAGTAGGGACGATGTGCCACAATCGAAAAGGAAAATTTTAGGGAAGAGTGTTATCAAATCTCTATTTCACATATGAAATACAAAAACTGACAATGTTATAAAGAACAAAG
The DNA here is from genome assembly GCF_001879475.1 of Ipomoea nil. Lineage (NCBI taxonomy): Eukaryota > Viridiplantae > Streptophyta > Magnoliopsida > Solanales > Convolvulaceae > Ipomoea > Ipomoea nil. Next base: position 265,190 of record NW_017617028.1, read on the forward strand.
ATAATAAAATTTTAAAATATCCATATACAAAGTACAATTTTAATAGTGTTTAATAACTTTGGTGTACTTTTAGGGGTTAAAATGCAACTTTTTGAAGAACTAGGAGTGTATGTTGCCATGGTAAAAAAATTAGGGACTAAAATCGTTAGCAATGAACAATTAAGGGACTAAAATTACATTTTTTCCTAAAAGTAATAGCATTTAATTTAAAAATATAATTAAAAATATGTTTAATTTAATATGCACGTACGCGAAATATGGCAGGGGTAGCATGTTGAGGAAGGCATTAACCTGCTATTTAGTATAATTAAACAAATTTGACTACTTGAAAGATCTAATTACATATTTTTTTAGTTCAATTACCTTATTGTATTTTTATATTCAGTTCAATGGTCAATTTAAACGTTTTCCTAGTTATAAATAATTCGTATAAGCACTTCAAGACATATCTTTAATTTACTCACACACCAAAACTTGAATGTACAGGCCGATGATACCCTCAGGTTTGCCGTTTGAGTGCTAATCTTTCAAAAATAACTTTGAAAAGTAGTCTTTATTGGGTTGGGTTTCTCCCTATGTGATAAATAGATCAATTTAGATTAAGCTTGTTTGTATCCACTATAATATATATTTGCTTTGTTGAGCCTGCAATTTCTTGTAATCTCTGAACCTCTATAATATAATGTTAACTTTTGTTATCCTCTTGAGGAAGTTTCTAACATTCATTAAAGAGTTAATACCTGGTCCTCCGAGTATTAGCGATTTACTAGTTGTGGTCATCCGACTTTTAAATGACCTCCAATGATACTCCATGTTTTAAAAAATAATCTTCAGTGATCCTTTTAGGATGTCTCGTAGTCATTTTAAACTCGGGTTTTTTTAAAAAAATTAAGACCACGGGTATTATTTGTTAAAACATGAAGGACCATTGGAGGTCATTTAAAAGTTGAATGACCACAGCTGGTAAATTGTTAATACTCGGAGGACCATTGGAGGTATTAACTCTTCATTAAATGTCATTCCAATTATAAGAAGTGGTTGATAGTTAAAACAGTAGATTGTTCGGCAGAAAAGAAGGGAAAATATTTCTTTATTTTCATACTCCTTTGGCAGTATGTGAAAAGAGAAAAAACCAATTTCCTTTCTTATCTTCATTTTTTCCCATTTCGGGAGAAAGCAAAAGAAAGGAGTGAAAACCATTTTCTTCTTCATTCTCATTCGGCAGAGTAGAGAGAAAAACTATCCATTTTCTCTCTTCTTCATCCTTGGTACAGTTTTGCCGCAAGTTTGTTGAATTTTTGATAGTCAACTTATATTCATTAAATATTTTGAAAGTCAACTTATATTTATTCCATGCATCTTTTAGATATTTTTGTACTATTTGTATTCATTTTTATTTTGTTCGTGGTATTTTAATATTTTGAGTAGGAGGTATTATTTCTTTTAGCCTGTGAATGTGAAATAATGTCTTTGGCTTAGAGTTACCCAAATTATCAACTATACTTTGTAACTGAAATTTGTTATAATGGAAACTTTATTGTTGGTGGTCCATAATTTTTTTCCGATTTAAGATTTTCTACGTAGATTGTGTGTTTTATGTGTTGATATTTATTTGATTTTCATTTGTCACATGAAGTAAGATTTTTCCACTAAATCTTACTTTTACATAGAGTTAGAACTTGAAAGTTAGGCCAGTAGACGACATAGTTTTCTTAAACCTTTTACCATTATATTAATGTGACCGCGGTTTACGACGCTTAAAATTTAACAATCCGAGATCATAGAAGCTAAGACTCCATGGTTCAATTCGTTGGATTTGTAACATTATTTATTATTTAGCCATACACACTACACTACATACCAGCTGCCAGTATATAGGTAGCTTAGATGGATGAATTAGCAAGGCTTAGAGCAGATGCAGCTGCGCCTAATCCCTTTGCAATCGCCGTGGGGGAACCCCTCCGTCCTGCAAACCGATGCGCAGTTGCCGTCCCGACCACATATCCCCTTGTATTTGGAGCTCGGCGTTTCGCATTTCCTCGCCTCCGCCACCAATATTGTGTTTCTTCCCAGCTCTGCACACAATTACCACATACTACATTCATTCATATGCAAAATGAGTTTCTCAAAAAACTGATCGAAAATGTGTTTTGAACAGCTTTTTGAATTTTAGCATTTTGGAGCAATAAGCTGTTACAAAATGCTAATTAATCAAACACTCATATTGATTATTTAACCAAGTTGATCAAATAGCTAATAGTGATCAAATAAGTCAAAATTAGCTGATAAGCTAACTATGTTACCAAACATGATCATAAATTCACATAAACATGCTCCAAGGTCCACAGTGCACCGTAAACCCTAATCCGTGGTATAAGGGTTGTATTTATAAAACAACAAAAATGGGAGTTTTGGGTCAGTACTATTGGGCGGAGGTTGGTATAAGGCCAAACCTAGCACCCGGTGGCTGGGAATTGTTGGGCAGAGGCCTGTAAAGGTTTAAAGGGCTAAATTCAGCACCGAGTGTGTTGAAAATGTGTGACAATATAAGGAAATAATATTGTGCATTCTCTACTGACTATAGCTTTAGGCATAAGTGGTAAGCGTTTAATCCTAACAATTAAGTACAGTTCTGTTAAGAAGAAAGGAAGAAGAAGGAGGAGGAGGAGGCAAACCAGTGGTCATGAACAGCATCACAAAGAGAAGGGCAGCTGCAAATGAACGAAGAGATGAAGCCATGTTATGCTGCAGAGGATAAAGAAGATAGATGTATTGGTAGTTTATATAATAAGAGGAAAGCCGCCTTTAGGCTCCGCCTAACTTCTACTATACCAGTAAAGTTAACTACGTACTTTCGAGCAATTGCAATGTGCGGGTTTAAATTTTACCAAAAATAATAATATAGACTTAGCTCATTATAGTTATGGATAATCCCCTATAACAACTTCAGATAAAATAATAGTGTTAAAGATACATGGTTGGTCAATCGTTATACCCTACACCACGGTGTGCGTAGCACTGTGCGCCGCGCGCCTCCCAAAACGACGTCGTTTTGGCAGGCGCGGTAGGAAGTTGCTGTGATTATGTATATTTGTTCATATAATTATGTACATTTTTTATACAATTATATACATTTTTTATACAATTATGTACATTCTTTTTATACAATTATGTACATCCGAATTAGGAAATTTTTGTGTATTATGTTAAGAGTTGATGTGTATTATGTTAAAAGTTTATGTTTATTATGTATTATGTTAGATTATGTGTATTATCTTTTAAAAAAGAGTATGTATATTTTGTTATATAATTATGTACATTCATGTATACAATTATGTGTATTCTAGTATAACATTATGTACATTTTTGAACATGGGTTGTTTTTTTAAAGAAAAATTAACTGCCAAACACTGGGACGAGAAATTTCAAAATGAAAAAAAAAAATGAAACGACGTCGTTTTGCATTTGGGCGCACAATGCAACGCGCGCTGTTGTGGAGGATATAAATTGCCATGTTTGGTTTACTCATTTACCAAAACTTTTAAGGTTAGAAAATACGTGAATTGAACCCCTCGGGTTTACCCTTTGAGAACTAACCTTTCAAAAAAACTTTGAAAAGTAATCTTACTATCATATTAACAAATAAAAATTATTTTATTTTATCAATAAAAAATTCCTTTTTAAAATTAATTGCTTTTATCAAAATACAAATTAATTTACAATATTAAAAAGTAATAAAACATTTCACATTTTGTCAAATTATTTTACAGAATTTGAAATAAAATTATTCGTATTATACAATTAAATGCGAATGGCTTCAACATCTATCGATATTGTTGGACGTGAAATTTCTCCTAGAACCAGAAGGAATGCAATCAAGGTTAGAGTGGTGCTTACCTATGAGATTACAGAGAGAAGAGGCGTTGAAACAATCATAGAGTGCGTATTCAATGATGAAGAGGTATTGTATTTATCCTATCGTCTGAATATTTTTTAATTCAAAAAGTTTTTTTATGCATATGGTTGCTCTATTTTTTTTTACACTTCAATTTCAATGAACTTTTCTTCATGCACATATTCCTAAAATTTATGTTCAAAAGTGGATGAAGAAATTTAAAAATGGGCGAGTTTACGGTATTAAAAAAAATTTTGTGGTTACTAATTTGTATAGATACGAAACAACCACTCACAGGTATATGTTGCAGTTCTATTCTAACACAACTGTAAGAGAATTCAATGGTGTAGTTTTTCCCGTGCATATTTATGACAAAGAAGATAATGATCTGTTTGAAGAGGTTACTTATTTGTCACTTATATTGTGTTTCTCTCTGTGTAACTTTATTTAGTTATTTTACTTTTCCTATCTTTCACGACTTTCTAGATGGACAGGTGCCTAAAAGTCCAATTGGAAATTTGGAGCCTAACAAGCAATGTGAGCTGTGAAGGTTGAGAAGCTGGATTTTAGTCAGTTTCTTCTAGTTATTCCGAAAGCAACGAGACCAATAGTTATCGGAGCAACTATTAATTCTTCATACCTCTGGACAAATTGCAAGGTATTGAGGCTCACAAATAACTTGAGACTACGGACCTTAGCTTCAGATGAAGATAGACAAACGGTTGACTAGTTTTCAAAATGGATTGCAGACATCGGAGATGAGATTACAGGAGTTGTAAACGACGATTTGTTTGAGATCGATATTGTGGCACAGTTTTTGTTGAAGTGTGGACCCGATCCCGTAGCAACTATAGTGGAAAGAACCTTCCCAAGCGCAAGATATGGCATGCTTGATGAGTCGCACCAAGAAGGGTGAGCGATCTTCTCACCGACTTTAGATGTCGTTGTTCAAACTAATCAGTACATGTGTGACATGAACACTGCAGAATGTCGAACATATTTAATTTGTGACTCTTTGTGTAAGGTAGAATCAAATGATGAAAATCTATCAGAAGTACACACTCCTAAATTTTTAAATAGTTTGAGATTGTTTCGACTTCCTAATCATTCATTGACATTAAATATTGGTGCACATGTTATGTTATTGCGGAACATAGACCATTCTCTTGGTCTTTGCAACGGTACGCGCATCATCGTCACAAGATTGGCAGATCACATTGTCGAAGCAAGAATAATTAATGGGACACATCAAGGAACCAAAGTTCTTATCCCCCGAATGTCTCTCACCTCTTCTGATACGATATTGCCCTTCAAGTTGCAGCGTAAACAATTCCCGTTGATGCTCACATATTCCATATATAACTATCAACAAAAGTCATAGCCAAACACTAACTCATGTTGGGTTATTGGTAAAAAAAATTGGTTTTTAATCACGATCAATTGTACGTGTCTTTTTCCCAAGTCACCCATCTTGATAGCCTGAAGGTTTTAGCTCTAAACGAGGATGAACAAAATTCTATTACTACTACTAATGTTGTCTACAAAGAGGTTTTCAATAATGTGTAATTCAAACCAGTGATATTATGTTTTTCTTTTATACAAAGATGACAAAATTGCTATATATCTTTCGTACAAATGATTTCTATAACTACGTTGCTAGACAACAAGTTAATTAATTAGCTCAATTAATACAAATCCTAAACACTGATATATAAAATCTCTAAAGTTTCAGTACCGGATGTGTATATCTACACGTTAGCTATTAATTAGGCAATTATTTGCTCGAATTCAAGCAATGATAACATTAGCAAACATAATCAATCCAACTCAATTCTTCAATTGCACTACATAATATTCAATGTTATAATTTATACAATTGTATATCGATCCAAATATTCTTAAAATATTATAACAAATCCATTCCGTACAATGCACAAGTGAAAATACTAGTTGAATTAAAACTTTAGCCCACAGACAAGTTTTATGTAACTAGGTTCTTCTGACTATTTGATAATTGAGATAAAGTATTATCATAAGGGTTTCTTAATTGGATTTAATAGAATTAAAACTTTAGTCCACAGGCAAGTTTTATGTCAATAAATCCCTCAACTCATTTGATAATAATTTTATCACAATTTCTTAGAATTTATAAATTTAGTTCAATTATAATTCAAAGTTTCATGATTTGCATGGACAAAACATGTATTTAGTCACTTTCCAAAATTTAGCATGCTTAGTTCGTTGCACTAACTATAGTAAATTACTGATATGATATACCTCTTTTGGATTCCAAAAATAAATTGTATACCTCTTTTGGATTCCAAAAATAAATTGTATCTTTTGAGCCAAAATTTCAACTTGGTTTTAAAAGGTGTATTTTGTTGTTATTTTTTTTTTTAGTACGTTCAAACTATGGTGGGGAGTTATGCATGTCCTCATTAGTTATTCCTTTAGTTTGGACTATAATTGAAACATAAAAAAAAGTGATTATTTAGTATGCACAACTAATGGTGGGGAATTATATCTTCATTATTTAGTTGGTCAAATCAATTATGACTGTGTATATTATTAAGTTCATATATATCATTAATTTCGCTGAAAAATATCTTAATCAATATAGGAGTGTTCATTTGGAAAAAGATCATTAAGATGCTTCACTAAAGATTATGGATATTTAATTATTGTCTTCATACATCCCAAATTGGATTGTATGTCAAACAATAAGTCCAAAAGATTCCACAAGTATTAATATAATCTTGTATTTGTTCATATAAATTCATAATTTCAAATTATTGAACATTTGGTTGTGCAACATATTTATGAAAATTTTGTAACAATATTAAGGAGTTTATTAGAACAAAAAAATTTAACTTGTGGTCCACTGTTATTTAATAAATTCTTTAGCAATTAATAGATCTAGAGTCTTTAGTTTTTTCAAAATTGATCCTGAGTTATTAAGACTCAAAACAATTTTGCGAAACATAAAAGTAAGACTTATACTGTTCAGTTCATTTTGAGGTGGATCTTGAGATTATTTTGGAAGTTATGGTATATGTTTAAAAATTCCAAAATAATAGACTTAAAATTTTTGTTTATTCTCTAAGTTGTTGGAATGCTTTTGTGACTAAACTATCTTTTAACTATTTTGATGAGTGGGAGTGGCAGATGTGTCAACTCTGAGCTCTTAACCGATAGAGGTAGTGTTTAAGTTAAATCATTGGTCATTGAGTATAGTTATCATTATGCTAACATTAGGAGATCTCTACTTAAAGCATGATTTTAAGGATCTTAGAGATCATACAGTGTACTATTTTATACAATTTGGATGATTTTCTCTTTTCAATTGCGCATATATATATATATATATATATATATATATATATATATATATATATATATATATATATATATATATATATATATATATTATTTTGAGAAACATTCTTAAGATACCAAGAATAAACATTTGGTTTGTTCATAAAGGGCCTAAGTTGGAGAATTAAAATGCATGTGATGCATAGAAGATATTACTCTTTCAAATAGATGACATAGAGATAATTTCAATTTTGGTCACATGACTATAGGAGCTTTGTTAATTTTAGCACCTGACTTTTAAAAGTGTCAATTTAGTACCTTGACTATGTAATTTTTGTCAATTTTGGTCATTCCGGCCAAATTGACGGTCAAATTTGGCCAGAAAAATTTAATCCAACACGTAATCTATAATCTGAGGGGCAAAATGGTCTTTTGATCATATTATAAACTAAATGTTAGATTAAGGTTTTCCGGCCAAATTTGGCCAGCAATTTGGCCGGAGTGACCAAAATTGATAAAAATTACATAGTCAAGGTACTAAATTGATACTTTTGAAAGTCAGGTGCTGAAATTAACAAAACCCTTATAGTCATGTGACCAAAATTGAAATTTTTTCAGATGACATATGACTATGATTCATGTACTTTGTTTTTTTTTTTTTTTTATGAGAGTTGTGCTAGTACTTGCACCAAGTGGTATAATGTAAGATTTTTTTCGTATAATATATTATATAATATGAGTCTTAATTATGTGGTGCAAGTGGACTATGCCCATTAAGCAGTTTGGTTGGACTGGACATCTAGGTTTAGTCTGTGATAGTACAAATTCCACGTGGTAAGCGGTCAAGGTACTAAATACGATCAAGTCAAAGCAAATAAAGTCTTTTATTGATCATGAAGGACCTAATACAATCTAAGTGATTATCTCGAGGGGCGACTGACTGTGGTCGGGCAGCTCTGTAGATAATCTATCGATCGTTCCAAAAGTCCCCCACACTATAGCCGCCGTGGGTACTTATAGCCGCTAGGTCGAAGACACAGCTCCGGCCGGGCGGCATGTAACCCACGTAGCATCCACACGTCACCATCCCGCGAACCCTCTCCGTCAACGTGTAGCATTGCCATGTGCCTCTTCTCGAGATCTTTAACAAGGATAGCTAACCGGGTGGCGAAGTCGAGCGGTCGGGAAGTCCACCAGTCGGGTCCGACCGTCTTCTATAAGAATATCCGACCTGTCAAACCTGCACAAAGAACAAGAGAAACCGAGCCATGTCGGTCGAGATATATCCTACCAGTCTATATTCCACCATTATGCCTATATAAATCCTATATATTGATGGGATACATGACATTCAATATATAGCACCTAAAGTTATGGTAATCATACTACTCAGTACATACCAATACACCATCTAGAAACATGAGTCAAGTATGGAACACAACAGAATATCAACTATGGCTAGAAATCAACATGACTTCCACTTCCGCTATTACAAGATTAGACTATATTTATATCTAACAAAACACACTAATAAAGTCGGAAAATACACTAGTGAGCCCGTAGGACAATTAAGATTGCCCTTTAGCCCTATCGCAGTGGCTTGTTCCCAATCCCAACTTATTTTGATCGACATTTTTTCTTTAAAATAATGTTATATATATACTTGTTACACTTTGAGTGGCGATTGATAATACGAAACTACCAGTGCACAATTTTTCTATATTGTTAGAAGTTAGGCCAGTCGACAACATAGTTTTCTTAAACTTGTTTACCATTATATTAATGTGACCGCGGTTTACGGTTGATACACCATGAAATAGTCTTATATTTGTGCTTATTTAGGCTTATTTTTGGAGGTGGAACAATGCTTAAATTGGTGTATAAATTAATGCCAAATTATGCAAAAGATATTTGGAATTGGTGATTCATCTATGAGAATAGGGTTACACCATACCTATATCTTTCAGATTTCTTTTTATTTTTTTTTGTTTTTTTTTTGTTTTGTTTTTTTGTTTTGGGTATACCCAGGGTTTCCACCTTCGGATACATTGATTAACCTCCTAGCTGGATTGTAGGCATCTCTTTTGGGTGGGACAACTGGCTTGAAGATTTAAGGTTGCTCCATTCCCAAAGCCAATGATCGAATCCGGCCTTGACATTTGGTTTAAGTGTGAATGAGTAAGAATAATTTCTTACTCTTCTTTAAGAAAGGAAGTTTGAAGGAAATGAGCACACAAAGTGTTTGTTGAATTGCCTCATCTAGCCAAGTTGCCATGAGAATGAGACTTAGGATTAGTTGATACTCCAATTGATCTGATCACGAGAGTGACATTGACATTTACACCATTTCCCCAAGTTGGACATTTAAAATTGCATAACTTAAACTTACCACACAAGGTATTCTATGCAAAGTTGTTTATTAGTTCAAACTTCAAATATCTCTTTCATCTATTATCTTGTATTTCACTTGTTAACTTTATAGACTATTTGATCATGCAATACTTAATTATCTATTAGTTAGCTTCCAAACACTGTACAAACACGTGTTTAACCTCTCATTATTTAAGTACCCTTAAAGCCATTCTTTGAATACGATACCGTTAGCTTTCATAAATTTTCATATAACCATTAAAACCAACTTTCAACGGCGCTTAAAATTTAACAAGAAGATCAGAGAGAAGCCAAGGCTCCATGGGTCGTTGGATTTGTAACATTTATCGGTAGCTTAGATCGATGAATTAGCAATTCTTAATGCACATGCAGCGGAACCTAATCCCTCTGCACTGGCCGTCGGGGAACCCCTCCGTCCGGCAAATCGATCTGCAGGTTTTGCTCCGACCACATAACCCCTTGAACTTGCCGCTCGGCACCTCGCACTTCCCTGCCTCTGCCACCAATATTGTGTTTCTCCCCAGCTCTACACACAATCACAACATGCATTCATTCATATACATATTTATATCATGGACCAGGATCCACATAGCATTATAAATCTTAAATCAGATACAAAATTTATAGTCCTAAGGTACATAATTTATAACACAAGACACGAAAACTCAAATAAACATACGCCACGGTCCACAGTGCACGGGAACCCTAGTCCATAGTATAAGGATTGTATTTATAAAACAACAAAAATCGGAGTTTTGGGTCCCGTCGAGCGGAGGCTAGTATTAGGCCAAGCCTAGTATTCGGTGGTTGGAATTGTTGGGCGGAGACTGGTATAAGGCCAAGCCTAGCACTCAGTGGCTGGGATTGTTGGATGAAGGCTGATAAGGGTTTAAAGGGTCAAATCCAACACCCAATGTGTAGAAAACGAAAATGTGTGTCAGTATAAGAAAATAAAATTGCGCCTTCGCTACTGACTATAGCCTTAGGCGTAGGTTGTAAGCGTTTAATCATAACAATTAAGTACAGTTCACTTAAGAAGAAAGGAAGGAGGAGGCAAACCAGTGGCCATGAACAGCATGACAAAGAGAAGGGCAGCTGCAAATGAACGGAGAGATGAAGCCATGTTTTGCTGCAGAGGATGATGAAGATAGATGTATTGGCCTGGTAGTTTATATAGTAAGAGGAAAGCCTTTATCTCCGCCAAACTTCTATACCAGTAAAGTTAACTACGTACTTTCGAGCAATTGTAGTGTGCGGGTTTAAATTTTACCAAAACTAATAATATATATTTAGCTAATTATAGTTATGGATAATCGCCTATAACAACTTCGTATAAAGTAAGAGTGTTAAAGACACATGTTTGGTTTACTCATTTACCAAAACTTTAAGGTTAGTAAACCCCTCGGGTTTGCCCATTGAACCTTTCAAAAATAACTTTGAAAAGTAGTCTTACTTTCATATTCACTAAAAAAAATTATTTTATTACAATTAATTGCTTTTATCAAAATACATATTATTTACAATATTAAAATATAATAAAACGTTTCACATTTTGTCAAATTATTTTACGGAAATTGAAATAAAATAATTCGTATTATACAATTATTTGAAATTCCTTGCATGATTTTGAATATATTTTTCATCTCAAATCAATTAACCTGGTATATTTTCATAAATAGATACATTGAAGTAAAATAAATATTATTTTGATTTCATTAAAAAAAATTTAAAAATAAATTATTCATTTAAATCAAATAAAAAATAAAAAAATATAAAGTTGAAGTAAAATAAATATTACAAGAATTGTATAATAGTTTGTTTTAAATTTATATTATTAACATTATGATGATGGTGGTGGACTGGTAGTGTGATGATGGCGGTAGTGCTAAATTTTATTTTATTTTATTTAAAAAAAAAAAAAAAAAAAAAAAAAAAACTTACAAAAGCTTTTTCAAAAAATCAACGCCATCTTGCTAGCAATTGTAGCGTTGTAGATGGCCTTTGATTCGGCATTTTCTCAACTCGAGAGTCGAGACCAACTTTTTTTGAAATAAGTGGTATATATAAGATAAGTGCAAGGTAACCCAGGACAAATATCTGTCTGTCCTGTAGCTATCTCTATCTGAAAATGATAAAGTACTCTAAAACTCCCATCACATATTTTGATTTTGGGTGTTATTCAGTACAAGAGGAACCCGTGTAATCTACACGCAAAATATACCCCCCCCACACACATATATATATATATATATGTATGTATGTATAAAGTCATTAAGAGAAAACTAAGAACCAATCTTAACCTTACATCTAAAAAAATTGAATGCACTAGATTATATTTAAAACAAAAAATTGATATTTTCGTAATTATCAACAACTTTATTATGCAAACTTCAAAAGTAAAATTTTTTAGACTTTTTTATGTTTGCACATTTAATATTAACATTTTGCATATTTAGTATTAAAGATTGTACTTGCAAAAATGCAAAAGTGCATTGCACTTACAGCATGTTTGGTTCGCGGAATGAATTTTTTGGGAATAAGAATACTATTCCGTAGGGAATGGAGTAGGTAAGGAATAAAATAGAAAATGTATTCTATTGTTTGGTTCGGTAAATGAATAGACTTTAGGAATGTTATGCAAGTGTTTGGTTGGGCAAAGGAATAGAAACGGAATATATGTTTAAAAAAACATAAATACCCTTATACATAATAATAATAATAATAATAATAATAATAATAATAATAATAATAATATTATTATTATTATTATTATTATTATTATTATTATTATTATTATTATTATTATTATTATTATTATTTGTGGCGTCCAGAGGCCTCACAATTCATTGGCATCGTCCTCAGTCAATCAAAAAATCAACAATTGAGAGTTCGTCATGGATCTCTCTTCCGGCAATCCATGAAGGCGATCGTGGAACGGATAACATGACTGGGGTCGCCTCTTCACCGAGATCCATCGAAATGGTTTGATCAATAATCAGCCGTCGGTGAATCTCTCGGACGTTGGTGCGCAGCCGGCGTCTTCCCAGCGTACAGAGGCAGCGGACTAACAGCGGCCGTCGACAATGGCCATGGCTCGTCTGTGGCTGCAGGTTTTACCGGTTTGGGTTCAATTCAACAGGCTATGGTCGGAACCCTAGCTCCGACTGCCGGTGGCTCACCAGCGACCGCGGCTGTGGGTGTTTGCGACTTCCAAACCGGCATACTCTACACTCATAATTTGTACGATGTGAAATTAAAATTAAATCTTTGCCAATGATGCCTCATTCTAACTAGTTTAGGTATACTAATCGATAAAAGTAATTTCAAAACGGATAAAATTACAATATAATGTTAATAATATAGTTACATTAAAATTGGGGACTATACATTAAATCATATATATACTCACAATCTTACCAAGTATTAGATGTGTACTTGAATTGATAAGTGTTTTATTGTTCATATTTTACTTGCACTTTACCTCATATTTAATTCTCATTTCAAGCTCCAAAATGTAGATATCATGTCAAAAGAGATCATATTTTCTTTGTTTGTGCATTTTGGTACAGTATCTCTCATCACTTAGCATAAAGAAGTATTTTCATGCATTTTTTTAGGGTATTTGGAGTCAATGCGAGCCAAGGAGAAGCTAAGGAGATGACTAAAACACTTTCAATGGAGTAAAAGAGTGGTGTCTTCAATGGTCTTAATCTATCACTTGGGAAAACCAAGCCAAAAGTGGAACAAAAGAGCAAAAAGTTAAAATTCTTGCACAGATTGACCATTGTTCGGCATTTTGGACCATATCTCGGCATAGGACTGTCCAAATGAAGTGATGATTCTTGTGTCATTAGAAAGAATACTCAAAGGGCTACAACTTTGACGATGACAATTATGGCTAGTTAGGGTGTCACACACCCCATCACGTCCACGACAAGGATCGTGACATGCATTTCCAGTAGTTGTCTCCTGTTGTCGCACACACACCACCACTCAGTAACAAGCTGCATGACGTCGAGTTCTAGTAGCCACTATTTTTTGGTGTCATGAGGCTCGTTACCTCGTGACGCGCCTTTTCCCGAATATATATTGCATATCTCTCTCATTTCTCTTTGACTTTGGTCCCCAGCTCAAACCCTATGTGGATGAACTTGTTTTCTCCCATTTTTCTGTCATCAATCTAGGGTAGGTTGTTGGATATCCGTTGGTGAAAAACAAATAATAATCTAATAAAATAAGATTATTATTTTCTGTGGGAAGAAGGGAAGGATAGATGGAGAATTTGACTAGTGTTTGGTGTAGGGTTTTTAACAAGAGTCAAGCGATCACTCTTTCCTTAAAACCTTATTTGCCACCTCCCAAAAGTGCTAGGAGCGTTGTGGCCTAGGCTTCCCAGGATAAAACTTGCCATGATTCAATGTTTGAGCACCCAAACAAGGAATCCGGCGAACTAGAGCAAGATTGCGAACACAGTATGGCTAAGAAAGAGTAGAAGCAGAGAGCTTTGAAGCTGTAAAAGATACTTTCTTGTTGTGTGTAAATCTGCTACTGCCCAACTCCTTGTTATATAGGGATGAAGGATTTAATAGCTTTTATTACGGCAATTAAAACTAACATTAAAGCTGGCTTTCCAGCTATAACAGCAGGCCACTACCTAAGAATTGAATTCAGAATGCAAAATTAGAATTAGTTGGAATTTGATTTGCATACCCCCACCTTCCCCCGCGCGAGAGAGCATATATGCTATACAATTCTACAAGCTCCAAAAGAGCTCTTGTATGAAAAGGGGGGCAAATCCTTTTTCCAAACCAATGTAGGACAAAAACTCACTTTTTCCCTTCATTTTCCAACTCAAATGGGTCTACTTTGAAAATCAATATCTCATTCACTCATTATCTGTTTTGAGCGTACAATATATCAATCTCTTAGTATCACTACGAAGAACCCGAATCCACTTTGACTCGACCCAAATCGGAAGTGGACCCCACTGATAATTGTACCACAAAATAGCCACTTAACATGCCATTTTAAGCTATTTTTTCCAACATAGGTTAGACTAGATTTGGGGTTATTTACATATTTTGAAGCTTGTATTGAAGATTCTACACTTGGATTTCAATTCATATTCTATCATTCATTTCATGAGTAGTTAGTTTTTAAACTTGAGTTAGGGTTATGCATACATAAATATCGTAATCGATCTACTAGTCATTCTCATAACTAACTAAGCAAGCCATCTTAGCTCAGTGGTAGAGCGCGTGGCTTTTAACCACGTGGTCGTGGGTTCAATCCCCACAGATGGCAAAATAAATTCAACAATAATCATAATTTGGGCCAGTAGATCCTAACACAATTACAAAATGATCCTCTAGGGTTCTTGCTAGTTACTACGCCCCCGGCGATGTACACCGTCGGACCATGAACCTATCCGCTTGCACCGAGAAATGCAATCAATCGTAAAAAAACCCACTGCCATTCTTGCTCTAGTAAGCCAGTGACTAGGATTATATCTAGTACCTATATATTCGCCCTCTGCCTCTCATTGGCTCATCACTTTGTTTCTTTAAAGCTGACCTCCCATAATTATCTCTTTTGGCGGACACAGATGCTACCGTTTCTTGAAGGTCATGGTCTTCTCGGCTTCATCGATGGTAGTCTACAATACCCGGTCCTAGCGCCGACCGCCACTACCGACGCTGCTGCCTCAACTGCCGACAGTCTCATGGCAGCGAGCGAACTCGTCGCTTGGCAGGTAACTTGGAGGAGACAAGACAAGGCTATCTTGTCCCTCTTAATTTCGTCTCTTTCGGAGGAGACGATGCGGTTTGCCATTGGTTGGTCTACTTCCCGGCAACTCTAGCTCACCATCGAACAATCTCTTGCCTCTTCCTCGCGTTCTCGGGCGTGGCGGTTATTTGGTGAGTTGCAAGTCCTTCAGCAAGGTGATTCTTCTATCACAGATTATATTGGTCGTGCATAGTTGTTGGTTGATGATTTGGCTCTTGCCGGTCGTGATGTTACGTTAGATGACCATAACCTATACGTCTTCCGTGGCTTGCGATTTGAGTTTCGTCCGCTTTTAGCAACCCTAGCTCGGGGTGTTGTGGTTCCGCTTGCAGAGGTGGCGGATTTCTTGGTGTCATAGGAGTGGATCTACACTGCCGATAGAGACGACGGGGTACCGCCGGTTGCAATGGTCGCTGGCCGAGGCGGTGTGGCCCCAGCCATGGTGGCCGTGGCAACGCGACACAGCAGTACGGTCGCAGTTGCGGATCGGGCGGCGGCATACGCGGGCGTGGCTCGGGCACGGGTCCTCGGTGCCAAATATGCAACAAACAAGGACACGGGGCTCTCTCGTGTTGGCATCGCTACTCCACCTCCCCGGCCCCTCAGGTGAATGTGGATGTCTCTGGTGAGAATGGTGATCACACAGGTCCACATGAGTGGTTCCCAGACACTGGTGCTACGAATCATGCTGCACCTGATTCGTCCTTGATGACTTCCGCAACAAGTTATGATGGCCCGGAAACTTTGCGAGTCGGCAGTGGTACAGGTTTGTCTATTGTTAATGTTGGTTCTGCTTCATTAGCCACTAATTCTAGATCATTTACATTGTGTGATGTTTTGCATGTCCCTGGTCTCTCTACTTCATTATTATCTGTTCAGCGTTTTGCCAAAGATAATAATGTTTTATTTGAGTTTCACCATCTTTGTTTCTTTGTGAAGGACACTTTGACCAAGAAAGTCCTTTTTATAGGGCATGCGTCCAGAGGTCTCTATTCCTGGCCTACGTCTTCTCCTATTCCAGTTGCTTTTGTTGCTATGTGCTCGCCCTTCGTTTGGCATATGCGGTTGGGGCATCCGCACTCTCGAGTCTTACGCAAAATTTTAGAGTCTTCGTCTATGAGTACATTTAATTCGGAAGATCTTCCCAATGTTTGTTCTCTTGTCAATTGGGAAAATCATCTCGTTTTCCATTATCTCATGTTGAAACTACTAGCACACAAGCTTTAGAACTAATATATTCTGATATTTGGGGCCCTGCGCTGTTACTTTCTGCGAATGGCTTTAAATATTTTGTGTTGTTTGTGGATGATTACACACGATATATATGGTATTATCCGATGCGTGCCAAATCTGAATTATATGACATATTTGATAAGTTTCGGTCACTTGTTGAACGTTCTTTTTCTCGCAAGATTATTTCTTTTCAATCTGATTTAGGTGGAGAATATAAGAAGCTTGGTTCCACCCTTTCTTCTCTAGGTATTCGTCACAGGAAGTCTTGTGCGTATACTCATGAACAGAATGGACGGGTGGAGCACAGGCATCGTCATGTTGTTGAGACATTACTGTCCTTAATGGCTCAAGCATCTGTTCCTTCTCGTTTCTAGGACTATGCTTTTGAGACAGCTGTCTATCTTATAAATAAAATGGCCACTCGTGTTTTGTCTGATGAGTCACCAAACTTTCGTTTGCATCTTTCTCCCCAATCATACTCTTACATGTGGGTATTTGGTTGTTTGTGCTTTCATGTTTTGCGTCCATATAATCGAAATAAGCTACAGTTTCATTCATCTCCTTGCGTTTTTATGGGTTACCCCCCGTCTTATTGTGGCTATTGTTGTTTAGATACTAACACTAACAAGGTTTCTATCTGTCGCCACGTGCGGTTCAATGAGGTCGTGTTTCATTTTATTTCTCCTATTTCCTCGTAGGTTCCTAAGCCACGGTCCGAATCTTGGGCCACTGCACCAGTTGTGACGAGCCGAGAGAATGATGTCTCGGCCACTCTTGTTGATGGCACTCGGCAGGTTGAAGAGCCCGTGCTGGTCACGAGCAGTCCGCATCGAGTGAGCGGATTGTCTCGGACCAGCAGGTTGAGCAGTGTGGCAGACCGCGCGGGCGTCCTCGGCGATCCACTCCGCCTCCTCGGTCGCATGGCATGAACACTCATAGCTCGGGTCCGCATCAACATGTTTCCTTAACCACTACTTCCACCTTGGTGTTTGAGCCTACCTGTTACTCTCAGGCAGTCAAGTTTCCTGAGTGGCTTGATGCAATGGACGCAGGGTTCAATGTCTTGGTTCATAATCATACATGGCGTCTTGTTCCTTCTCAACCAGGTATGAATGTTGTTGGTTGCAAGTGGGTTTTCAGAACCAAACGGAAAGCCGGTGGTTCAATAGAACGTCATAAAGCACGGTTGGTGGCCAAGGATTTTAATCAGGTTCCTAGAGGACTTTTTTGAGACATTTAGTCCTGTAGTTAAACCCACTACGGTACGTCTTCTCTTATCTTTAGTCGTATTGCGTGTGTGGTCTATTCGCCAGTTGGATATTCACAATGCTTTTTTGAATGGCGAGCTAGCTGAGACCGTTTACATGCGCCAGCCACCTGGTTATGAGGATCAGTCATTACCTGATCATGTGTGTTTGCTTAAAAAATCTCTCTACGGTCTCAAACAGGCTCCGCGTGCATTGTTCACAAGGTTACATGATTTTCTAGTCTCTGTGGGCTTTGCGCCCTCAAAGACTGATGTGTCTCTTTTTATCTATTCTCGTGATAATGTTCATCTTTACCTCTTGGTGTATGTTGATGACATTTTGATTATGGGTTCTGACTCAGACCGTGTTACTACTCTTATTGATAAATTGGCACTTGAGTTTAAAGTTCGTGATATGGGTGTGCCTTCTTTCTTTTAGGGAATTGAAACTGTCCCGTTATCTGGTGGTATGCTTTTATCTCAACAACGGTACATGAAGGATATTCTCAAACGTGATGGCATGGTGGACTGTAAGCCAGTGGTCACGCCTGTCTCTGCCGCGAAAACCGTCGACGATGTTGCCACTCCCTATGCCGATCCAACACAATACAGAAGTCTTGCTGGTGCTCTCCAATACCTTACGGTAACTCGTCCTGATATGTCTTACGCTGTTAATCTCTTGTGTCAACATATGCATGATCCCACTAGTACGGACTAGGTCTCTCTAAAAAGAGTCATGCGATATATCAAAGGCACCCTGCATTTTGGTTTGCGTATTTCTCGGTCTGCATCGATGGGTATTCACGCCTATTCTGACTCAGACGGGGCTCGCGATTCGAATGATCTCAAGTCTACTAGTGGTTTTGATGTGTTCTTGGGGAGTAATCTTATATCTTGGGTCTGTCGGAAGCAACGGACAGTGGCACGTTCTTCAACTGAAGTAGAATACAAGGGTCTGGCTGATGTATCTACTGAGGTTATATGGTTTGTTTCTCTGCTACACGAGATCGGCATCCCTCCAGCGTCCCCTCATCGACTATGGTGTGATAATTCGGGAGCTACTTACCTATGTGCCAATCCAGTGTTTCATGCCCGCACAAAGCACATTGAGATTGATTATCATTTTGTTCGTGATAAAGTAGCCAAAAAGGAGTTGGAGGTGCACTTTATTTCAACCAAGGAACAACTAGCAAATATCTTCACCAAGTCTCTTTCGTCTATCGGTTTTAATTCTCTCCGTGACAAGCTCAATGTTTTGGCTAGCCAACCTTGTGCTTGAGGGGGAGTATTAGGACTATGTTATCCATATTAGACTAGGACTATATTATTCGTGTTAGACTAGGATTCTATCTAGTACCTATATATTCGCTCTCTGTACTTTCAAATATTACGATTGAATACAACACAATTATATTCTCATCAAATTGTTCCCAGGGATGTGCGAAACATTGGCTTCCAAAATGTTTGCATTATTTTTTGTTGAAATGTATAGTTGAAATGCAGAGCTAAGGTCTAAGAATCAACATAATACAGAGTGTGATCACACAACCTTCTGCATCTCCTCGACTTCACTGAAATCATAGATACTGTCAAACTTCACTGATTTTCCACTCTTAATCCTTTGCATAAAAACTAACATCAATCCCAATATAAAACTAATAGCAGATGCAAATATGAAAACTAACGGCATTCTCATTACTTTGAGAACAGGTCTTCCCGTGCAGTCAGTGCGGCATACACCATTAGGTATGAATAAATGCATCACACAGTGTTCGAAAATACACCATTATGTGTGGTGTATTTTTTTTTTTGTGTTGCATTTTTTGGCATTTCATTCGGGTGTATTCTCGAACACTGTATAGTGCATTTATTCATACCTAATGGTGTATGCCGCACTGACTGCACGGGAAACCCTGTTCTCACAGGAACCAAAATCTATATATATATATATATATAATCACCATATGCTTTAGCAAATCTTAATTAATTCTTTGTTTCAAATTAATATCTATCTTAAATAAAAATGGTTGAAATTTAAGTACAAAATAAAAGAAAATTTTAAATTTTTTAGGGAGCAAATGTGTGAACTATGCGTCAGATATATTCCAATAGAAGCAAAATGGAACAGCAATATGAACGAGATTAGGTTCAAACTCTGTTTGATATAGCATAAACCGGCAAGTGTTATCCAACTTTTTGAAAGTCAATTAACATCACTAACTAACATAGAACAAGTTTTGATACACTTTAATATAAGTAACATGATCAATATCGTGAATAACTGTACGACGTGTACGTTATCTCAATTCAGTTTCTATTCCAACTGTTTTTGTGCCATTAATGATGTGCCAACTTTTGATTCTTAATTTACTATACATAAATCTTCTTTATGTTATTATTATTATTCCTAGTATGATACCCGGATGAGAGTGGAAGCGATAGATTAATTCAATAACAGAATCAGAATACAAATATACTCTCTTAGAGAGAGACCTAAATAATAGGCTTAAGACTAGAACAATTATTCTATGCTATAATATACAATAGAATAAATATAATTAATAAACATAGTCTAACACTCCCCCTCAAGCGCAAGGTTGGTGGCAGACGACATTGAGCTTGCTACGTAAAGTACCAAACCGGGCTGCTGGAAGCGGTTTAGTGAAGATGTCCGCAAGCTGATCTTTAGTCGAGACAAAGTGAACCTGGAACTCGCTGGAAGAAACTTTATCCCGAACAAAGTGGTAATCCACCTCAACATGCTTGGTGCGAGCATGGAACACAGGGTTTGCACAGAGGTACGTGGCTCCAAGATTATCACACCACAGTGCTGGTGGCATGGAAGAACACAGACGAAGCTCCCGTAACAAGGACACGATCCAGGTGACCTCAGCACAGACATTGGCTAACCCCTTGTATTCAGCTTCAGTAGACGAGCGAGCCACAGTCCGCTGTTTCCGCGAGACCCACGAGACCAGATTGGTCCCCAAAAACACAGCGTACCCGCTTGTAGACTTCCGATCTACAGGGCATCCGGCCAAGTACGAATCCGAGTAAGCATGAATATCAGACGACACAGAAGGTGAAACACGGAGACCGTAGTCGAGGGTGCCCTTAATATAGCGGAGCACACGCTTGAGCAGCCCCCAATGATCTTCCGTAGGAGTATGCATAAATTGGCACAGACGATTGACCGCATAGGACAAGTCTGGCCGAGTGATGGTGAGATACTGCAGGGCCCCGGTGAGACGACGGTAATGAGTCGGGTTGTGAAACAGATCAGTGGACTGACTAACAGGCTGTGTCACAGCTGCGGGAGTGGCTAGTGACTTGCACTCGGACATGCCTGCTCGTTGAAGAATGTCCCGCATGTATCGACGCTGAGTCAGAATCATGCCATCTGGGGTGGTAACTGTCTCTATGCCAAGGAAGAAGGCCGACTTTCCCAAGTCCCGGATTTTGAACGCCGTGGACAGCCGATGCAAGAGAGAATCAATCAAGGTTGTGTTATCACCCATCATGATAATGTCGTCAACGTAGACGAGTAGGAACACACGGGAATCCCTTGCAGAGTAGTGAAAAAGGGACACATCTGTTTTGGAGGCAACAAAACCTGTCACAAGCAAAAAATCATGCAAACGATTGAACCAGGCCCGTGGAGCCTGCTTCAACCCATAGAGTGAGCGCTGTAAGTGGCACACATAATTAGGATGATCCGGATCTTCGTAGCCTGGAGGCTGCCTCATGTAGACAGTCTCGGATAGATGACCATTTAAAAACGCGTTATGGACATCCAACTGACGTAGGGTCCACCCACGGGATACGGCAACTGATACTAGATGAGAGTGGAAGCGATAGATTAATTCAATAACAGAATCAGAATACAAATATACTCTCTTAGAGAGAGACCTAAATAATAGGCTTAAGACTAGAACAATTATTCTATGCTATAATATACAATAGAATAAATATAATTAATAAACATAGTCTAACAACCCGTGCAATGCACCGGATGAATATTGTTCATCTTATTGGGTAATTGTGTAAAAAATTTAAGAGATGATGTAATATATAAAAAGTTGGAATGGAAATATAAAATCGAAAATAGAAACAGTAAAGAAATTACTTTAACATACAATATAGAAAAATAAGAGTGACAAAATTACAAATTATTGAAAACTTTGTGGTATATATCACGTTGGTTGTTGATGTATAGATCTATTATAATTTTTTGAGTACTTTTTAGTTGAATGAACGTAGACATAGCAACCTGGTTATATCCTGGAACGTATTGTTTATGGTTGTGCATGTTAGTGTTGATGTAATTTTTCTAAATCTTATTACAGTTTCCTATCATTTCAGGCTACTATTGGGTTAATACAAAAGAGAGAACAAGCGAACCACCATTTTCACCAAAAGATTAGTGGTTTCTAGTGCTAACAGTTTAATAAAAAGACATAGATCATAGACTACATGATATCTACAAAATATGTTGTACTATATTTATGTTTTTGAAATGAGAAATACTTTTGTTTTGATGAAAATATTTCCTCTTTGACCCAATGGTGCATGAAGATGTAATCTTCCTCATGGTCTGTAATCACAATGCTTACCCTTTTTGTTTTGTGATGGAATGTTCTTAGTATTTTCTGCCACCCTTTTGTTTGTAGATTCAAATCTTAAGTTAAGGCTTATTGAGAAATGAGTAATTAATGGCTAACCATAATTATTCCCATAAACATAAATATTTTATGGGAAAACAAAATATGCATACTGGAGTAATTGATTTTGATTGGCTTAAAAGTACATGTTGCACTAAAAATAGATAGAAACCAAAAAAATCCTCACGAATATTGTATTTTTTTAGCCTTGTAATTATCAATGGTAAATGATTAATGAAAATAAAATATGAAAAGTATTAATATTCTATATATTAAAATTAAGTTGAATATATATATATATATATATATATATATATATATATATATATATATATATATATATATATATATATATATATATATATATATATAATGCAAGCTACTGTAATTTTTGTCCGGTAAATAAATTAAGTTTAACGAACTAAATTTGAAAATATTGCAATCTACTATACCTAATAATTATTATATATTTTGTTTAATTTTGCAATGAAATTAGAGATATATTGCAATCATGATTTTGTTTAATAATTATTATTTTCTATGTAACTAAAATGAAACTGTAAGTTTTCAAAAAATAAAAAATAAAAAATAAATGAAATTATAAAATTACACAGAAAAATATATTGCATAATTGGAATGAATTTTAAAAAGTCAATTATTTGTATAGTCGGAAATTGGAAACGAAATGTTGACACATAGTAGCAGATTCAAAAGTCTGTTTGAAAACAAAATGTAAGCTATACTGAAAATGAAATTACAATGAAATTAAAGTAGGATGCATTGGTTATACTATTTGTGAACAAAGTTTCTCTTCTTTCACAATCGCATTCATCTTCTTTCCCACAACATTAGTAGAATACTGATTATTCAAAGAACGTTTCACTGAACGCTTAAGTGGTTCAACTTCATCAGCATCAATTTCACCGTCATCCTTGGATTTTTCCTTTATGGGTGATGAGGACGGTTTTCACACATCCATCAAGTATCAAATCACAGTATAGAGTTTAGATATCAATCCACTGGAGATGACTCTTGTAATGCTAGGAATTGATGTAAAGTGGAGTTAAGCACAAGCTAAAACTATTCTTTTAGAAGCTAGACCTATTGGTAAGGAGTTGGTTTGATATGATTAGGCTAATAATAAATAAGACAAGCAAAACAAAGGACCGGGATTTGGTTGATTCAAGCTAAGATGCCAAATATTGTACAAAGGATTAGGGAATTAAATCAAGGCATATGGTAAGTGAGATGCGCAAAAGTGTCCAAATACCACTATCGTAGCTATTTGGACTTGCAACCTCACATTTGAACTCCACTCTCGTGACAATTCAACCCAAGGATGCCCAAACACGAACACAAGGCAAAGATTCCCCTTAACACCCAAAATACTCTCGTATTGGGCATTAAGTGTGTGAATGTGTGGCTAGTGTACAAGCTCTACTCTCGTAGCAACAAACACACTCCAAATCAAGCATATACTTAGGATCCAACAATCATACACAAATTTCTCAACAAACCCATTTCACACAACCACCCTAGATCACCCAAATAATCCCCATTATGCAATACAACTCAAATATGCATCAATAGCAAGAAATCAAACCAAATCCAAGTCCTAAAACACTTAGCTACTCATAATCTAAAAATAGATACACAATATTGAAAGAGTAATTGGAAGCATAGATGAAAAGTAAAGAGAAGAAATAATAAGAAAACTTCTCTATGGAAGCTTTGAAATCCAAGATTTGCAATGTTCTTGTGCTTGAAAATGGAAAGGTGCCACAAATCTACACTAGTCTAAGCTATTCTAAACTAACCCTAACTAGAGAAATGAAAAGGAAATGAAAGATGTAATGAAAGATATGTTTTGGGGTGAAAAAATCCTCTTAAAAGGGGTCAAAACGCGCTGCAAAAAGTTGCAGAGGGCTGGCCACGGGCGTGGCTTCACCCGTGGCCACAAATGCAGTGTGTACTGCCCAGTGAGGCCGTGGCCACACCCGTGGCCACCAGGCAGTGTACACTGCCTGGTTGCCACGGACGAAATAATCTGTGCACCTACTTCAACTTTTAGGCTATTTTTCACCCCAAAAATTTTGAATTAGAATTTTTTGTCTTCATCAAAGTTGTAGCACTTGAAGTTAGCTTTTCAATGATATAAAAATCACTTGCTTTGGACACTCCTAGACCGAGATATGGTCAAAATACGGAGACAGCGCCATTCTGGGTGAGAAATGCCACCTTACTATCTTTTGCTTTGCCTTTCCATTGAATTGCCTATATCATCAAGACCACTAAGGCACAAATATTTGGCACATGAAAGAGTGTTGTTCAATCTTCTTTTCTTCGTTTTTCCTCACAAAAATATCCTCATGCTATGATGACTTGAAATCTTGATCAAATAACTCAATGTTTGGCTCAAAACATCATTTTCTTGTCAAGTCACCTAAGCACAAACAATCATTCCATAAGTTACCAAATTGGCTCCATAATATAATGATTAACCAGTATAAATACCAAAATGTGCAAGTAAAAAGCATTAGTTTTAGACATTCATCAATGGGTGTAGTGACCTCATCTCCAGAAGATAAATCCTTGAAAACAATATTAACAAACACAAATTAAATATGATTCAAATTAAACAAATAAACATAAATATAGTGATTACTAAATTAATCATGGGGAATATTACCACTATGTGGTTGTTTTGCATGTTGTGTAATTTTAAACAAATACCTGATTCCTGTGTTATAATTAATTATGATTGAAATTCTCAATGTGTGTGTTTTTTTTTTAAATAAAAAAAAATTGAAATTGGAGTTTCAAATATGTAAATAATTAAATGTTATAAATAACATGATTCTCTCGCATCAAAGACTCAGGGACCTTTGAGATAAGTGTTGTATCACAGTTGAGTTTCATTCATTACTGTGAAAAGGCCAAGATAACTATTCCGCTGGTTAGATTTCACTTGCACTTTAAATAGGACTTCCTTATCCACAATCATTTGCATCTCAGGGGGAAGTTCAATTGCATTACCCTTCATGATAAATGGAAGTAAAATAATAAACATATCGATTTTATACATTATTTTGTAGAATGCATGAATCGGATCTTGTATTTGTGGTGCGTAATTTTGTATCTCATGCATTTGTTGCAATGATAAAGTTTTTAATAGAGTACAAATGACCCTAAAAAAAAATAAATTCATCAACTTGAGCCTTTTTTATTGTTCCATGTATACACGTACCCTAAATTAGCAAAAAGTAAAATTTTTTGATGGAAATCTATATTATAATAGAATATGAAATACATGAATATGTGTTATATAACAAACATATTAGCATGTGAATTATAAAACTAAAATTAAGAAAAATATATATTGGGATTGAATATATTATGAAATAATCTATATATAAATAGTATGTAAATTAAAAAGTATTAATTGTGTGTATGTTATGTTATAACTAGTGTGAACTAATGCGGTTAAAATTTATAACATATAAATGAAATATATTTGGGAATTCAACAAAAACAATATGAAAATGGTATATTACAAATAGTTGCAAGGTGATGGTACTAAAAAAAAGAGAACTGTACAAAATTACAAATTATTGAAAACTTCATGATATACAACATTAGTGGTTAATGTAGTAGTTGAACTTGAGTCTTTTACTATCAATATTTTGAGACCGTGTGGATTGTTAACCCGAGATGCAGCTACGTACAACTGACCGTGTACAAAAACCGGTTTCTTTAGTATTAAACCAACATGAGTCAACGTTTGTCCTTGACTTTTATTTATGGTCATTGCATATGAAAGCATCAATGGAAATTGCCTTCGTCGAAACTTGAACGGCAATCTTGGATCAGAGGGTGACATTGACATTCGGAGGATCAACACTTTTGTACCTTTGTTAGGACCAGTCAGTATCTCGCCTTCAATAACATGGTCTGCTAGCTTTGTGATTATCAACCGAGTTCCATTGCACAAACCAAGAGAATGGTCAATATTTCTCATTAACATTACTGGTGAACCGATTTTCAAAGTCAAGGTATGATTTGGTAGACCTGAAACCCTAATGCAGTTTAGAAATTTCGGTGTGTGTACATCTGCAAATATACCGTTGTCGCCATCGGCTTTGCATACTGCGTCTGAACTATGGTATGACCTGCTTTCGGCATTATGCAACTCAGTCATATAGTCATTGACTGCGTTGACCACATCTAGCGTTGGTGCGAAAATAGCACGACCTTGCAGGTGCTCGGGGTCAGTGTTTCCATTTGCAAACATAGGAAATGTACTGTGCACAATTGTTTTAATATCGTCCCCTCCGGATGACAGTAACATGTGCTTTGGTATTTCAACCTCTGCGAAACCATCATTCCGCCCACCCAGCTTTCCATCGCCGACATTAGCAATCCAATCAGCAAATTCTTGTAACGCCTGCCGGTTTCCACCGTTGGGTACCGAACCTAGTCTGAGGTTTTTAGTCAACGTTAAAACTTTGCAACTATCCCATAGATATGATGAATTTATGGCTAAAGACACAATATCTTGCCGTGTACCTTTTGGAACTACTGGAAGGATTTGGCGAAAATCTCCACCCAAAACAACTATTTTACCACCAAACGTCTTCATTTCACTATGAGGGTCTACAAAACGCAACAAATCTCGCATAGTTCGATCTAACGCTTCAAAGCAATGTTTATACATCATGGGAGCTTCATCCCAAATTATCAAACTCGTCTTTATCAACAATTCAGCCAAGTCACTACCTTGTTTAATGTTACACGTAGAGTCTTCATTTATTGCAATAGGTATTGCAAATCTTGAGTGTGCAGTTCGGCCACCTGGTAACAACAAAGAAGCTATGCCACTTAATGCGACATTTAAAATGATCTGACCTTTGCATCGGACTGCAGCTGACAACGCTCTCCACAAGAAAGTCTTTCCTGTTCCACCGTATCCATAAAAAAAAAAATAAGCCACCTTTATTGACTGCAATGTCTTGGATAACAATATCATAAATGAGACTTTGTTCTTTAGTTAGTTTGGCACACAGCACTTCAGTATCTTCCTTCAACTGTTCACGGTTGTAACATAACTCTTCAAAAACCAAACGATTTTGAAACAACCTTGAATTATCAGTAGTTAGTATTGGCATGGGAGGGTAGTCTTTTAAAGACTTATTTTGTTGCCCCAAAAGGTTTTCCAATTCAAACAATCCAAAGTTCTTTTTCTCTTCCTCTGTTAAGACCAAATCTATTACGATACCAACAAACAGATAGTTATAATTATAACCTAAGAAAATTGATGAAAAGTTTATTATATCATAAAAAAGTTACATTACCTTGTTGTTTTAATATTCTTCTTTGATAGTGTTGAGCATCTTCACACAAATGTTGCCACACTTGATTCCAAACATTTTCGGGTCTAATAATTGAGGAGGATGTTAGTATAAACAACAAATAGCTTCCTCAATGAATGTGCAGTTGACCAGTAGCTTGCTTCATTTATAGCATCAATGTACTCTTTATCATCGTTTAGCAATCCATGAGCATAACATGCATCTCTAAAGGTCAAGTACTCAACACCGTTAACTGTCCTAATATCTTGGAAACCTTTTGGACCACGGACTATGTTCAATAGACACCTCAAATAATATATTTCACCTGAAGCTGGTGGTACATAGAATATTCGACCAATTGAGAAACCCTTCTTTCTTGGATGCCATTCACGGATGTCCTTTTTCCACACAAATTTGGTAGGCATCTCAATGTAAGTTAGTAAGCTCGCTTCTTTGAAATTTTGGTTGGCTACAAACCGTGCATTAAACATACTTTGCCCAACGGTCTCTCTATTGAGGACATGATCAATCATATCATCGTCTTGGAAAACAACTGATTGGCAGTCAGGCAAGTGAAAGCTTAGGCGCTCAACCGGGGGAGTTCTATACAGGACTTCAAAGCTAAACAACCTCTAAGCTGCCTCGCATGCAGAGATGTATCTGCAGTCATAGTACATGTTTATTTCATCAACAATCTCATTACCAGCTTCATCCATCGTAGTCTTATAAAACTCAGCAGTAACACGGTCGTTGCCCATGTTGACATACTTGAATAAGTCATTACTACAGAAATGATATACTACGTCTCTTAATAGAAGGCGGTTTTTTAAATAACCGTCTTCTATTATATTTTGTTATACTACAACACATAATAGACGGTGGTTTTCTAAATAACCGCCTTCTATTATATACTACGGCACATAATAGACGGCGGTCTTTAAATAACCGCCTTCTATTATATACTACGGCACTTAATAGACGGCGTTCTTTAAATAACCGCCGTCTATTATATACGTCGTCACTTAATAGACGGCGGTTGTTAAATAACCGCCTTCGAATATATATATTTACGTCACTTAATAGTCGGCGGTTTTAAATAACCGCCTTCTAATATATATTTACGTCACTTAATAGACGGCGGTTTTAAATAACCGCCTTTTAATATATATTTACGCCACTTAATAGACGGCGATTTTAAATAACCGCCGTCTAATATATATTTACGTCAATTAATAGACGGCGGTTCTTAAATAACCGCCTTCTAATATATATTTACGCCACTTAATAGACGGCGGCTTTAAATAACCGCCGTCTAATATATATTTACGTCAATTAATAGACGGCGGTTCTTAAATAACCGCCGTCTAATATATATTTACGTCACTTAATAGACGACGGTTCTTAAATAACCGCCTTCTAATATATATTTATGTCACTTAATAGACCGTGTAAAGGTAGACACGAGCTATTGCATAATATAGATATATTATTACTATTATTATTATATTATATGTATAATGTAAAATTAGAAACAAGCTATTGATTAATATAGAAACGTTTAGGTAGGGATTTTTTATTCTAATAATATTAAATTAATATTTTTCTTTCTTCCGATCCAATCTCGCGCACCACACAAGCTAGACACGCCGTGTTCCGCCGTAGCCCATCCACAACGCGATCACCACGCCGTCTTCTCCGGTCACCCTTGTCGCCGGGGCTTCTCATCTCGTCGTCGCCGGTCACACAGCTCCAGTGCACTCAGCGTGTGAAAGCTCCGTCGTCTCTTCTATTCTTGCCGTTTGCGTCGCGTCTCTTCTCTCTTCTCGCGGTGGCCGTCGTCTCGCCTCGCCGTCGCCATCGCATCTCCTGCGCCGTCGCAAGGTATTGCCTTAATTTTAATATATATATATATATATATATATATATATATATATATATATATATATATATATGACACATCTTCGGTGCCATATGATGATTGCAGATGTGGAACCCATATGTCTCTTTTGGTTTGAAATGGTTTAATTGTTATGAATATATATACCTACGTATTGACTGATTTAATAAATTGTTTATACGAACCCTAGTTTTATGATTTTAATTGACTAGTATGAACCCTTATGTCTCTTTTGGTTTGGAATGGTTTTATATGAATGGGAAAATGCTGAGATGTTAGAACGATACAGATTTGCAGAAGAGGTTGGATCTCTGGGATCTGTTCTGAACAGCATGAGGGAAATGTTAATATGAATCCTGATGCATGTTTTTCAAAATGCATGTTTTGTTTAGTTTTATATTATTATATTAATTCTATGTTCTAAATTTGATGTAGTGCCCTACACAATCCGGATCTTCAGAATGTGGATATTATGTGATGAAATATATGTTTGATATTTTACAAATGGAATTGGATGACGATGGATTAGACAAGGTAAGTAATGATCACTTCAATATATTTTTTACGGCCATACTTATTAGATTTAGTTATTTTCATTATACTAACTTTCTAACTTGAGTTTAAATTTGTAGATGTTCGATAATACTGAAAGCTATTCACTAGAAGAAATTGATGAGATGAGAAATTTATGGTGCCAAAGTCTTGTAGATTATTGGATTAGAGCTACATAATTATGACAATGAATTAGTATTGGTTGTGATTGATAATATATATCATATTGATGTATTGTATGCATTTTGATGCAATTGAATTGCTTTTTATTACCTATGAAATTTGAGATTTACAAATTTGTAATAATACTGGAATTATTGTATGCATTTCGATCAAATTGTGCAGCGTTTTATTGTATTTGATATTTGATATTACAGATTTACAAACTGGAAAATAAAAAAATTTTGAAATAATTTTTCAAAAAATAATATAAATATTAAAAAACATATGTATAGGCGACGGTTGTTTTTTTGAACCGCCGTCTAAAAATATTTTATAAGGTTCAAATGATATGTATAGACGGCGGTTCAATGTTAGACTATTAAGTATTCCATTTGACTATATATATAAATTTATAATAATCTTATTACAATATATTTGTTGAGCTTCATACTATTTGATACGTTGCTAAATGGCATTCTGCTACTCAAATCTTGCGTTGAGGTAGTTTGTATTGTCGTTCGTACCGGAGAAGAAACTGTGAATTACAATAACTAAGATTACTATCAGCTAACACTTATAACATAGGACTATAAAATATTTACTTAATCATTGTAGTTTAATATATCTAATAAATACATCGCTGAATTCTAAATTTATACCTAGTTGCGAATCTGGGGTTCTATTTAAGTCGAACGAACGATTTTTTGGGATTTTGGAGTGCGAAAACAACAATGTTGTACGTAGCAGTACTGTTAATATGGCTGTATCGTGTGATCGAAGATGTGGATTATAGATTTCTGTGACGTGTCGTTACACTACCTTAAAAACCTTTACGACCAGGGAATCACAAGTTTTCGACAGGTTTAGCACAGAACAACAGAGCTCAGGAGAGTTTTCGTTATGGTAAAAAGCGTGTTTATAACGATGGGGAAGGGCGGTTTATATACTGGAAGCTATAACCGCCCAGCCCCTCTCAGCCATACAGACAAAGCTAAAAGTGCAGAGTGTGGACAAGACCAACGCCTTGTTCGCTCACGTTCTGTAGATTAGAAAGAAGAGCGGACAAGGTGACTAGTTATTCCACGAAAATAGGGGTTAAAAATATAGAGGGGGTGCAAAACTTTGACCACACCGCGACGCGCGTGCGAGCCGAGCAAGCGGCGGCGACGCGCGCGTGGTTTCCCCTTATTTCCCTCCATAACACTTCAAACCTTGTAAAAGGAGTTGGTGTTTAAAAGGTGAGAAAAGATGGGCTAGCTTTCCAATGTGGGACACTTTGTAAAGACACTTTCAAAGCCTTTGCCTCATTAATGTTCCCAACAATCCCCCACACATTTCATGGGGCAAAGCTATACCCAAGAATACCCGAGCGAGCACAAGAGCTATTTCCATGTCAGTGTACGAAACTTGAACTGCCATGAAGTGACATTTAAGTAACTTGTCGCCCGAGAGTGAATTGAATCTTGAACTCGTCAGTTTACTGAGTTTTGAACTTATATGCACTTATTAACTCTTAAAGAGTCCCTGTTTGTCTAGCTCAATCTAGACATCAACTCTGTCAAATCTATCTCGACATAGACCACCCATAACAGGCTACAAAGTACGTAATGTTTTTATAGTTTTTCTTGTAGTAAGTTTTTTCTGTGAGTTTATTTGGCCACCAAAGTGGTTCATCACGAATTGCTTACATCATTGGGTTTCAGACCCATCTCCCTTGAAGAATCAAGGATGGCTTTCCTGTTTAAGCCTTTTGTGAAAAGATCTGCAATATTCCTTTCAGATCTCACAAACTCCATTGTGATCACCCCGTTTAATATTAGTTACCTTACAGACTCATGTCTGACTCTTATGTATCTTCTTTTCCCATTATAGACACTATTTTGTGCAACACAAATGGCAGTTTGTGAATCACAATGCATAGGAACAGCCAATGCTGAACACCCCTACAATGGCACGTCTGCCAGTAGGTTTCTCAGCCACTCGGCTTCTTGGTTTGCCAGGTCTAGAGCTATGAATTCGGCTTCCATAGTTGACCTAGCAATGCATGACTGTTTGGTTGATTTCCAAGAGATGGCTGCCCCACACATAGTGAACACATATCCACTAGTTGAGCATACATCCTCACTATCATTTACCCAATTTGCATCACAGAACCCTTCTAGCACTGCTGGGTGTCCTTTGTAATTAAGACCCCAGTCCACGGTGCCTCTCAGGTATCGTAATACTCTTCTCAATGCATCCCAATGCGAAGTGCTAGGGTTGTGAGTATAGCGAGTGAGTTTGTTTACTGCAAACGCAATATCTGGTCTAGTGTAATTCATTAAAAACATTAGACTCCCAATTATTTTTGCGTACTCATCTTGAGACACACTGTTCTCTACATTTTTCGATAGTTTGACACTTGGATCAAAGGGGGTTTTAGCCGGAGTTACTTCATGACTGTCAAACTTCTTCAGAAGTTTCTCTGTATAATGGCTTTGTGACAGCAAATAGCCATTACCAGTCTTTGTAACTTTTATTCCCAGAATAACATCGGCTTCCCCTAAGTCCTTCATTTCAAACTTGTTAGAAAGAGTTCTTTTAGTCTCATTTATAGCCTCAAGACTTGAGCTAAAGATCAACATGTCATCTACATATAAACATATTATTACTGTGCTTGACTCTATCTCTTTTGAGTATAAGCATGCATCTGATCTATTAGTAGAATAACCCAAATCTAACAACGTTTTATGAAATTTTTCATACCATTGTTTAGGGGCTTGTTTTAAGCCGTATAGAGACTTCTTAAGTCTGCACCCTTTCCCTTCCTGTCCCGGATCAACACAGCTAGGAGGTTGCTCCATGTAGATTTCTTTTTCTAGTTCACCATTTTAAAAAGGCTGTCTTTACATCCATTTGATGAACTATCAACCTGTGAGAAGAAGCCAGAGCAAATAGAACACGAATGGTTGCTATTTTTGTTACTGGTGAGTATGTATAGAAATAGTCCTCACTGAATTTTTGTGTGTAGCCTTTGGCTACTAGTCTGGCCTTGAACCGTTCGATTGACCCATCTGGTCTCAACTTTCTTTTGAAAATCCATTTGCAGCCAATTGGTTTACAGCCCTTAGGTCTATTGACCAGTTCCCAAGTGTGGTTAGACTGAATGGAGTCTAGCTCACTTTTAACTGCTTCTTTCCACAATGTGGAATCTACTGAGCGCATTGCTTCTTCGAAGCTCTTGGGCTCTTCTTCTAGGACTAATTGACATATGAGTTGATCGCAAAGTTCATTTAGATCTTTCAACTCGGTTACATATGTTAAGAAGTCAGAGCCAAAGCTTTTCTCAACTCTAGGCCTTTTGCTTCTCCTTGGCTCCTCAGAGTTGGTTGGAAAACTGGGAAAGATATTCTGCGTATCTTGAATTCTAACAACAGGTGAATCATTAGCATTCTTTAACGGAAATATGTGTTCAAAGAATATGGCATTTCTAGATTCACACATGGCACGATTTTCCAAACACATAAACCTATATGCTGCACTATTCTCTGCATACCCTACAAAAACGGCATCTAAAGTTTTAGATCCCAAGTTTGGCCTTTTGAAGGATGGCAATCCTACTTTGGCCAAACACCCCCATACCTTTAGGTATTTGAGATTTGGAGCGTGACCTTTCCAAAGTTCATAAGGGGTTTGTTCAAACCCTTTGTGCGGGACCCTGTTTAGGATATGGTTTGCTGTTAGAACAGCTTCTCCCCACAAGGAGTCTGGTGCACCAGAACTGATTAACATTGCATTTATCATTTCTTTGAGTGTTCTATTTTTTCTCTAGGCAATGCCATTCTGTTGCGGAGTATAAGGGGCAGTTATTTCATGAATAATGCCCGAGGATTCACACAGAGATCTCAAAGGATTGGATTCATATTTTCCCCCTCTATCGGAGTGGAGCCGTTTAATTTTCTTGTCTAACTGATTTTCTACTTCAGTTTTAAAGACTATAAATTTTCTTTCGGCTTCATCTTTTGTTCTTAGTAAATATACTTTTGAGAACCGGGAGAAATCATCAATAAATGTAATATAATACCGTTTTCCACCTATACTTTCAGTAGTTTTGAAGTCAGCTAAATCGGTATGAATTAACTCTAATACAGATGTAACACGAGAATTCACATTTGAAAACGATTTTCTGGCAAATTTTGCTTTAGCACAGATTTCACATTGTGTACATGCATCATTAGACAAATTTGGCAACAAGTTCATGCTCCTCATTCTGTTTAAACATTTAGTGCCAACATGTCCTAATCTACCATGCCACATATCTAAAGAGACAGTAATGTAAGCAGAAGAAGATGCATTGTTATTAACGTTTTGAACATGCGAGGCTGGAATGTGGTTTTCAAAACCAATTACATCAGAGTGCTTTCTAACTACTGTAACATCTAGCACAAAGAGTCCTCCACGTAAGTATCCCTTACCCAAAAAGATTCCACGTCTGGTCATGACCATTCGGTCAGACTCAAAAACTAGCTTAATTCCGGCCTTATTAAGCAGGCATGCAGAAATCAGATTTCTACGAAGGGTGGGAACAAAGAGCACATTTTGTAAAATTATTTGTTTCCTTGACCCGAGCATTATTTCTACTTTTCCTCTACCACATACCTGGGATACGCTGGATTTTCCCATGAACACTTGTTCACCTCCAGTGATTGGCTCGAACTCTTTGAAGATATCTTTATTGTTGCAGAAGTGGCGTGACGCTCCTGTGTCTACGACCCACTCGTCTGGATCTTCTACAGTGTTAGCCTCAGTTATTACTACTGCTATTTTATCTGAGTTTTCTTCGTCTTCCACTATGTGAGCTTGGCTTTTCGGCCCTTCAGTGGATGACTTTTGAGTGTTCTGGTTCGTGTTTCCTTTGCGTTGGTAGCATTGAGCAGCACGATGACCACGTTTACCACAAACGTAGCATTCTCCAGAACCTTTCCCCTTTTTCTGAATTTGGCCACTTTTGACACGATTATTGGTGTTGTTGGTTTTGGAATTCTTCCTTTGGTTTCTACTGTTCTCACCTGCTTTAGGCTTATTAAAGCCTGCATTAGTTTCAACAACATTTGGTTTAAAATTACATGTAGCGTTTACAGTGTTGTGAACCAGACGGTTCTCTTCTTCAATGTTGAGACTACTGATTAGCTGTTGCAGGGTATAGGTGCGTCGATCGTGCTTCATTTTGTTCTTAAAGTCTACCCAGGACTCGGGCAGCTTATCAACTAGTGAATCACACAGGACAACGTCATTGACTTCACCTCCTTCTGCCTTCATGTCTGCAACGAGATTCTCAAATTCATATACCTGATCAACAATTGGTTTGGTATCTGTCATCATGAAGTGCAGCCATCGTCCTACTACATATTTCCTTCTTCCTGCATCGTCACCACCATACTTTTCCTTAAGTAAGTCCTAGATTAGCTTTGCTGACTTATGCTTCGAAAACATGTCAAACAAAGGATCTGAAATGCGTTGGAGTATGGCAGTGCGAGCAGTCTTGTTGTCTTTTTCGTATTTCGCACGAACAGCCTGGGATATTGATGAAGGCTCTGTTGATGTCGACTTGGGATCCTTGGACACTGCTGTCGTAGCGCCAGGATCAGTAGAGTCGTCAGAAGCCGTTACCTGAGTATCTTTCTGGGCAGACGAGGCTGGGGACTGCACACCGAGCATGGTGAATTTTGCAGGATCTTCGATTATCACATAATCGACGTCTTTTGATTCCAGCAGCATCACCAGCTTCGTGGACCATCTTCTGTAGTTCAGACCTCTAGTGAGAGGTTGGATGGGCATGACATCAGAGGCGTGGTTTGTCTCTTGAGCCATGGTTGAATTCGCAATATAAAGGTTTTTAACTGTTGGAATTTTGGAGTGCGAAAGCAACAATGTTGTACGTAGCAGTACTGTTAATATGGCTGTATCGTGTGATCGAAGATGGGGATTATAGATTTATGTGATGTGTCGTTACACTACCTTAAAAACCTTTACGACCAGGGAATCGCAAGTTTTCGACAGGTTTAGCACAGAACAACAGAGCTCAGGAGAGTTTTCGTTATGGTAAAAAGCGTGTTTATAACGATGGGGAAGGGCGGTTTATATACTGGAAGCTATAACCGCCCAGCCCCTCTCAGCCACGAAAATAGGGGTTAAAAATATAGAGGGGGTGCAAAACCACCACAACGCGCGTGTGCGACCGAGCGGGCGGGCGATGGTGCTTGCGTGGTTTCCCCTTATTTCCCTCCATAACACTTCAAACCTTGTAAAAGGAGTTGGTGTTTAAAAGTTGAGAAAAGATGGGCTAGCTTTCCAATGTGGGATACTTTGTAAAGACACTTTCAAAGCCTTTGCCTCATTAATGTTCCCAACACGATTATGGTGCTTGGTTCTCGGTGCTTTATCACGGTCCCCGTTAGCTCGAGCGCAATTTGCTTTAATTATATAACAGGCGTACAAAATAGTTGTTAGAATATTAAGTATTCCATTTTATTGTTTCACAATTTATACAAATATTATTTAAATATTGGTTGAGCTTCATACTATTGGATATGTTGCTTAATGGTATTCTACTACTAAAATCTTGCATTAGGGTAGTCCGTATTGTCGTTCGAACCGCAGAAGAAACTGTGAATTCCAGTAGCAACGAATATTAACAACTATTCATTAAGGAAGTGATTTGTGTTAAAGAAAACCCTTACCATTTTTAACAATACTTAAAGGCGTACTTAGCGAACTTTGGAAAACACCAATTAGCGGTGTACGATTTTCTATATTCTTGCTAGATTCAAAGGAGGACAGTAAACTCGTGCCGTTGACAGTACTATTTTCATTCTCTGAAAAGAAAAAAACAATGATATCACTATACAGGCATTATTTGGTAGACCAATTGTTGGTACTCATACCGAGACCTACTTTAATTATTCAATAATAGATAGTCAATACTGACGTTACATAATATCGTATCATAATATCATATCATAATCATAATAACATTAAAATCTTTACATATAGCACTGTATCAATTTTTAGGAATAACGTTAATAATACTACTTTCATAATACTTTAAATATTAATAATAACATTTAAAGGTGTAATGATCCAGAGAATAATGATTAGTATTATTAAATAATCACAATAATAATATTACTATAAGAATAAAAACATTAATAATAACTAGTATTTTCACCCGTGCGATGCACGGAATGGAATTGTTGTAATATATTAAAAATATTTAAATCGATATATAATTATTTAAGAGTTAATTTCATCAGAGGTCGTTTATCTTTCCTGACAATTCCAAATTTAATCATAGACTATAGTTATTAATTATTACGATTTATTCTATGTTACAACTCTTACGTTAATATTCTTACTATTATTATTAACACTTAATTACTTTTAGATATTATTATTACCACTTATATTATTATTATATTATTATTATTATTATATTATTATTATTATTATTAGTTTCTTTTCAAGTACTGTTAGTATATAATGGTCGTGAGGCACAATAATAATATAACCATAATTAAATATTCTTGTATTGTATTCCGGAGTTAATGCCATTTTTGGTCCTAGACTTATTGAAGCATTGACACTTTTCATCCTCCATAATAAAAATTGTCACTTAGTAGACACTGTTATTGGTCGTTGGACAGTTTTGATCCTCCGTCAATGAAGTCGTTTGTTGACCGTGAATTAGATGGGCTTTTCTGTCTTTTTATGTCTTATTCTTCTAATCTTGTTTAGACCAGCGCTGCTGTGACTCCTGTGAGGCGAGATGGCGAGACTTGGCGGCTAAGTAGTAACCGTTGGTAGTGAGTAGCAGCGAGGTTCTTCTCCGACGAGTTGTGGGTATGGCGGCGAGCATACGAGGCAGTAACTCCTTCCGGCGACGGACCAGTAAGGCAGATCTGCCGGTGCAGTGCAGCAACAGATCCGGCGAGGTTGGGGCCTTCACCGGTGGTTTTTGGTTCTGGCGAAGCAGAGAGGGTAGCAGGTCGGCGAACCCTCCTATGGTAAATAGCAGTTGTAGTTGTAGATGGCATGATGTAAAATTTGCACCTGTAAGTCCTCCCTTCCATATTGACCACAAATATCCTTCCCATCTCTCTCTGACCACAACTACTTGGTGCACAACCTCAAAAACTCTGTTATTTTACCTGAAATTCATTGAAGTTTCAAGCTGAAAATGTGGAATCCGCCGCTCCCCAAAAATCGCATTGTCTGAGATGTTGGAATGGCCGGTGTTGACTTCCTGGCTGCTGTAGCTTCATTCCCCAAACCGGATGATAAAATTCGGAGCACCAGCTTTGAGGTTCAAGGAGGTGGTAACACTAACAATGCTTTGATAAAACCCGGATGATAAAATTCGTCTTGGTCTTAATCCAAGGATCATATCTAAGGTTGCTGATGACTCGCATGGCGAAAGAATACTTGATGAGCTTGAAAGGGATGGTGTTGATACATCTTTTATGTTGGTGTCCAAAGGAGGAAACTCACCATTCACATATGTCATTGTTGACAACCAAAAAAAAAAAAAAAACTCGCACGTGCATTTTCATTCCAGGATATCCACCCATGATATCTGAGGGTCTACATACCCAAATCAAAATTGTCTTCAGCGCTTGGAGTAAATATTGTCTACTTAGATGGAAGGCTGCATGAGACTGCTTTGATTGTAGTGCAGGAGGCAAAGAGTAGGGGCATACCTATTATAGTTGATGCAGAAAGGTTAAGGGAGGGGTTGGGTGATATTCCTGACTTTGCTAGTTATGTTGTATGCTCGACAAAATTTCCACAGGCATGGACTAACACCCTTTCTATTCCAACTGCACTTGTTTCTATTATCTTGAGATTGATGTCAAATGTAAAATTCGTGATTGTTAGTTGGGTGAAGATGGTTTCTTAATGTTAGAAAGGACTGAAGCGGATAACCTCAGTTTGAAGAAATGGATGTAGCAGTGACCAATGGATGGAGAAATACAAGGATTAGAACATAAAAAGACAGAAAAACCATTCTAATTCACGGTCAACAAACGGCGTCATTGACGGAGGATCAACACTGTCCAACGATCAATAACAGTGGCTACTAAGTGGCTATTTTTATTATGGAGGATGAAAAGTGTCAATGCCCCAATAAGTCTAGGACCAAAAATGGTATTAACTCTTGTATTCCGTGAGTCACAATAATAATATAACAATAATTAAATATTGTTCAATTCTATATTCTTCTAGGATTTCTATTACCATCATTAATTATTCCCAAATTTACCATAATTAAATAATTTGACCAATTATAAAGAAAGATTATTAAATAATGCACGGGACAATTGTTTAATTAAAAATTTTAAAAATTCATTAATAAAACATAAGGTTCTCATAGTTTTTTCTTAGAAACTCTTTAATAAAGTATTTTTTTTAAGAAATTGGTGGGTCAAACCGCCTACGGCAGTTTGCGGTGGATAGATCTCAAAAAAATACGCGATTTCAAAAAAAACATTTGTCTAAAACGGAAAACGGAGTCAAAAGTTATGCCTTGCCGAACTTTTGACACTTTACAACTTAGTGTCAAAAGTCAAAAGTTATTAGGAGGAGAGATTTTTTTAGGAATTGGGCGGGAAGTTAAAATTTCAGGATTTTATTTTTATATATAGTATAGATTGTATTACAGTATTTTATAATAATATGATAATAGAATTTTAACGCAGAATTATTGTACGAATGGGAAAGTAGAAATCAATATATTTTATTAGGAGAAGAGATTTTTTAAGAATTGGGCTAGAAGTTAAAATTTCAGGATTTTGTTTTTATATATAATATAGATTATATTACAGTATTTTATAATAATATGAGAATAGAATTTTAACGCAGAATTATTGTACGAATGGGAAAGTAGAAATGAATATAATATATAAGGAGGAGAGATTTTTTAGGAATTGGGCGGGAAGTTAAAATTTCAGGATTTTGTTTTTATATATAGTATAGATTGTATTACAGTATTTAATAATAATATGAGAATAGAATTTTAACGCAGAATTATAGTATGAATGGAAAAGTAGAAATCAATATATTTTATTAGGATGAGAGATTTTTTAGAAATTGGGCGGGAAGTTAAAATTTCAGGATTTTGTTTTTATATATAGTATAGATATAGTAATTATTAAAATTAGTATAACTTACCAACAGTTATAAAAATAATAATAATAATAATAATAATAATAATAATAATAATAATAATAATAATTATTATTATTATTATTATTATTATTATTATTATTATTATTATTATTATTATTATTATTATTATTATTATTATACCAGGATTATGTGGTCTAATGGTACCCGAGTTGGACTTCTAATTTGGAAGGTTATGAGTTCAAGCCCCAGTGGAAGCGTTATTGGCTCTTTGTGTTTGAGTAGGTTGTAGCGTAATTATAATCGGAAATGAGACCGTGATGTTCACAGCTTGAATGCTCCATTCTGAGCTCATTTCGCTTCACATACGGTGGCTTCTCTCACTAAAAATGGAGTTCGTTACGGTGTTAGGGTTTGATTTTTCAATACTCCCAACTGAGTGTTCATTCCATAGTCAAAGCCCTGAATTGGAGTTTTCACCGGGTATATCGTCATGACGTCATCTAAAGTTGAACCCGGTGAACACTATACTTCGCCGGAGTTCATGGGTAGACAGAGATCGAAGATTGGTGCTAAGAAATGTGTGTGATGATACACGGTGGACCAAAGGCAGAAAGGTTCTGTGAAGCATCAACTAACCCATAGGTCTACACAATACTCCCAATCTGAGATGATACACGGTGGACCAAAGGCAGAAAGGTTTGTTCAGATATACGATTTGGTCAATTTATACCAATCTGGGTACGGATTTCTAACCCTAACTCTTCTACGTTTTCAGATCTAAGTACGGTATATATATATATATATATATATATATATATATATTTAAAATCGCAGCTTATATAATAGATTTTTAGAACTCATCTTACTAAAGAATTGATGCATGTGGATTTTGATAATAACAAAATCTATAGGATGAATTTTAATTTGTGCCATTAATTTTGTGGGCCGAGAACACATACACTACGTTCATACGGTTTGAGATAGTTTTTAGTTTTTTTCTTACACAAAAAAATAAAAAAAATCATTCGGTATAATAGGTCTATACTCTAACACAGAATAGTATAATAAAAATAGCAGTTTATGGATTTACCTTGGTTGTTGCTAGGATGCTTCCGCTTCGAACCAATGGTGGTTGAAGATGTAAGTTTCCTCATGTGGTCTTAGGGAGATGAATTGGCTAAATCAGGAATTGTTTAGGTGGTGCTTAAAAGAGCTTCAGAATATCTCTGTGTTGATTATATAGTTGTAAAGTACTCATTTAAGATGGGGAGACAACATTGAAAAATGGCCATTATAATGGGTGTTGGAATACTAAAAGTTTTAGTTGTGCTACTTAATGCATAGGGACATCAATATACGTGCTACTTGCATATTATTACTAATTCCTTCTCATAACTACCTGGATTTCTCAAATTATTTTGGAATATAATAAGGTCTCTGATTTAGCTACTATGTTGTTTTCCAGGTAGACAGAATTTGAAAAGAGCTGTAATTGATAAGTTGGTGTCACATGTTTTAACTACCTAATCATCTGTGTTTGACACATTGGTACTTACAGTTGCAGCACACGGCTCAAAGATAAGTTTTAAGTCCCTAAATAGTGTTCAATCTACTGTGATATCCATAGTTAGTTTATTTAATAATAATGTTCTTTCATTGTTTGGTAAATAGATGGTGTTTATAAGTAGTTTATCCAGTTAATTCCCAATTCTCCAAGACTGACAATTTCTGAGTCAGTGACACTAACTTATAGATAAGCTGCTTCTCAACCTATGATGGTTACAAAGAATTTGAATAGAGCTCTAATTGATAAGTTAGTGTCAACACGTGTTAAGTGCCTAATCAGCTGCCATTATGCGCATTGGTACTTTCAATAATACTTTCATTATCAAAGATAAGTTTTAAGTTCCTAACCAGCTCTCATTGTACTTTAATTACCATTCTTTCGTTGTTTCTAAATAACACTAACTTTATACTTATCATTTGCTTGGTAGTACTATCTAAACTTATGAGTTGTTGAGACAACTGCAGGTAAGGTGTGAACAATCTATGATGGTCTAAAAGAATTTGAGGACACTTCTTAAGTACAAAGTTGGTGTCAACACATGGTAAGT
Organism: Ipomoea nil; assembly: GCF_001879475.1. Lineage (NCBI taxonomy): Eukaryota > Viridiplantae > Streptophyta > Magnoliopsida > Solanales > Convolvulaceae > Ipomoea > Ipomoea nil. The sequence goes on from NW_017617028.1 coordinate 307,955, forward strand.
TCCTAATCAGCACTAAGTCCCTAATCATTTACTTTCTAATCCAGATGGTAATTATAAGCATTCTTTGCCTGCCAGTCGTATTTTAATTTATGAGTTGTTGACTGAATTGCAGGTAAGCTACTACACAATCTATGATGGTTTTGAAGAGAGCTTTAATTGATAAGTTACTGTCAACACATGGTAAGTCCCTAATCAGCTCTAGTTATGCACATTGGGAATTTCAGTTCTACTTTCATTATCAAAGATAAGTTTTAAGTCCCTAATAAGCTCTCACTCTACTTCAATATACATAAGTTCCCTACTCGTGCTATATTATTTCATTGTTTGTAATGGACTATATATAACATGCAGGTTCGCCTTTTGATCTCCATTATCCTATGATTGCTGAACTCACTTGAATTTGTGTTGTCTTTTTAATTCCATCTAGTAATTGAATTTTCAGTTTATTTAATCGAGTCTTACTCTTGTCATGTTTAGAGATTCAAGTTTACTCAAAATATTTGACAGCTGCACACGTGCAACTGTTTTTTTTTTTTATTTATTTTTATTTTACACTGATTGAACTACTCATATGATTAAGTTAGATTACACTTTTAACATTAATGCCTATTCAAAATTGTGTTTCTGACTACATTCTAAAATAGAATTAACTGTCTGTTACTTTATCAAACTTATAAAAGTTTTGAGTAGTTCACAAAGATGTGCAACTGTTTTATTTGAATCCACATAGATTCATTTTTCTATCGAGACATGAATATTTAAATTTGAACCTTGATGCATAACCACATTTTTTATTCTGTCTACATTCTAATGTATAAGTTAGTGTCGTAATACTTTTGCTCCCTTGTATGTAGGGCAATTTTAATATTCTGTTTACATTATTTACAACACTATGTAAGGTTCAATGGTTCTGTATCTCAGCTTTAGGGGAGTTCAATTTGGATGCCAACATGCTTTGGTGTTACTGTTTACCAAACTGGAGAAGTGATTTTCAGTTTTGTAAGATATCTCTTTTACTAAATACTACAGTTTTGTAATCTTTTTAGAGATAGTTTAGTAATCAGTCTAGACATATTGATAGGATGGAGAATGGAGTATGAGATAAATAATCTGTTAGGAATAAATTGTAAATTTTGATGAGCCGAATGTATTTTTTGAAAAATCAAGTAGTCCCCAATTTTATTCTATTTGAGTCAGTTTGAGTCTACTCAGTATGGTGCACCCATACCATGCAACCCATGTACAAGTCTGGAAGATCACAATTTATTTGAAAAAGTTAAGCGGGATTATAGCTTAACAAATTTATGATGCGGATAAATCACCAAGAACTATGCTAGAGGAGTTGGATGATACGCGTGTGAGCTATGCCAAATGATCCTAAGGTGGAATCTCAAGTGAAGCATTTTCACCTTGCTTGAGAAACTAGCTCCACCGTATGAGAGACTAACCTCCACCGTATGGGAGACTAGCTAAACCGTATTGGAGACTATCTAAACTATATCAGAGACTAGCTAGCTGGGAGACTAACCCCGTATTGGAGACTATCTAAACTATATCAGAGACTAGCTAGCTGGGAGACTAAGTAAATTGGAGACTAACCAAGGTGAATACACAAGTATCACAAGAGCCATGCACCAGATGAAAAACACACCTAGTATGGTGGACCAAGCATAAAATCGAAACAGAGCATCTCACCATGAACAACTATGAAGTTTCTACAGAGGTTCCAATATATTGTTTTACAAGGATCATGAAGGAGAAAATATCTGATATATTTTCATCTGAACATCAACTTTTTACGGTGGAACCGGAGACGCTCGAAGGTGGCTGATTCACGGAGAAATTGTTTCATACTCAAGCAAGAATCAACAGATAAATTATTTGATCAACTTGACATGTCAGAGCATTTATGAAGGACAAGAAATATCAAGCTTGCCGCGCCGAAATTATTCAAATTTTGGAGGCTACAAAATTCAAGACACGGCAACGGGCAAATTATTCAAATCATCTGACAAAAGGAGAAAAGACTTCTACCTAATATTTCAGATCAAGTTGACAATATTATTTGATCAACTACAAATCAAAATGGACGATCGAGATCGAAAGTTGATCAACGGGCAAATAGCTTTCATTGGATATAAATTGCCCAAGCAGACTTGAAGACAAGTACGGCTGATCGATTAAAAGATATACAAGCAAGAGAAAAGCAAGCAATACTCAAATCAGCCAAGAAGCAATATATTGAGCTATACACGATTTAATTCAAGTCTGAGTGAGAGAAAAATTTTATCTCTTTGTAAACTTCTCTACTGAGTGTAGAAAGAGGGCGGAGTAACAAGAGAGAGTGAAAAACCCTGGTTGAGTGTAGCTTTTTGCGTAGCACTCGGTGTAAAGGGCAGAGTAACAAGGGGAGCTTGTGAAAACCCTGTGAGAGCGTAGCTTTGTGCGTAGTTCTCGTGGTGTAGGAGTACAGCTTGGTGCGAAGTACTCGGGAAGGCGGAGTTACAAGAGGAGCTTGCGAAAAACCTTGGAGGAGTGTAGCTTTGTGCGAAGCACTCGGAGAAGTGTCGGTGGACACTTATTCACTATTGTATCTGGGTGATCGAAGAATAGTGAATTTCCTCCTTGGAGTGAAAGGAGAAGAGTGGATTAGGAGGATTACACCACCTCTGAACCACTATAAATCTCTCTCTAGATTTACTTACTGCTCATATATTTCGTGCATGCTTATTCTAACTGTGAACTAACCCGATTACGATTTATCGCATATCTTTAATTGTCTGGGTTTGATAGTTCCCACGTTTGCATGCAAGCCAAACTTTACGTACATCATCTTTGAACCATATCAAGTGTTTCTAACGTGTTGCTGTTTAGAATCTCTCTTTGAGCACCACACTTATAAGCATAACACTTTAACCGCTATCTATTCCGCTGCACACTCTGAGTTGTTCATCTTGTTAATGCTTGTTACTTGGAGTTGAAATTACCAAAGTGTTATTTTCCTTGTGTGTTTTTCAAAAGATGTTGAAAAGTTACAGAAGTCTATTCACCCCCCCCCCCCCCCCCTCTAGACTTCTCACCACCCTTTCGGGACCAACAAGTAGTATCAGAGCGGTTGTCTATTTGAGTCAATTTTGACTGCTAGATAGATCTCAAAATCTTCAAGATGAAGAGAGATATGGTTCTCGCTCAAAATCTGCTTTTCTCACTTAACAAATTTGATGATTGGAAAATTCGAATGCAGGTGCACTTATCTGCTCTAAATGACGAAATGTGGGAAGTCATCACAAATGGTCCTATCCAAATCATGGAAGTTAACACCGCCGCCGCACTAACTCCAAATGCTCCAAAATATGTTCCAAAGCCAAAAATGGAGTGGACAAGTGAAGATAGAGGACGAAATAATTTGGACAACATTGCTAAAGATATTTTGTTCAAGGCCGTAGATGACAGCATATTCCCAAAGATTCGAAAGTACACCACAGCAAAAGAAATATGGGATACACTTATTGGTATCGGTGAAGGCGATGAACAAGAAAAGGATAACAAACTAACCATTACCATGAAGAGGTTCGAAGATTTCAAAATGCTACCGAACGAAAGCATCACCGACATGGAAGCTCGATTGATCAAAATCCTTGGAGAAATCACGGATCTGGGAAAGACAATTACCCAGAAGGAAATATCGCTCAAAGTGTTACGTGGACTACCTACAAATTGGGATATGAAGGTGACCGCAATGCGCGATCATAGAGATCTAAGAACATTATCTACGGATAAACTCTTTAGTGATTTTAAGGCGTACGAGTTCGAAATGAAGACACGAGTTGATGAAGAACGTGATGAACGAACATCCGCACTGATGGCCGAACAACCATCCTCATCAAGGTCAGTAGTAAATAATAATTTTTTATCTGACGAACAATTTTCCTTATTTGTTAGGAAATTCAAGAAGTTCATGCGAAAGAACAAAGGATCACCACAATGAAATTCTTTTCGAGAGAATTGAAGATCAAGTAGGGAACCGGTCGAAGATAACACAAATGTGTGTTACAATTGTAGAAAGCCTGGACATTTTATGGCCGAATGTCCACACCCCAAGGCGGACAAAAATTCGAATACTTCTCCACAGGTAGAATACAAATCCAAAGATAAGAAATTCAAAAAGGGCAAACGGAAAGCACTAATAAGCGATCCGCTAGAAGCAAGTGGATCCGAAGAATCATCTAGCGACGAAAGTGATTCATCACAAGAAGATACGGCGCTACTATGTTTAGTATGCAATACATCCGAACATGAGGAGTGCTATATGGCGCGTGAAACCGATGAAGATGTATCTTCTAGCTCTTTTAGTTCTTTTAGTTCCGCTGACACTTCTTTCCAGACTCAAGAATCATTTCAAAGTCTTATGGAAGATTGTCAAAAGGTCATGGCCACTCATACTCAAATCAAAGAGCGCAATAATACGTTAATCCTTGAAAATGAAGAAATGGCACAAAAATTGCAAAATGCTCTAAATGAGATGAGTAACTTGAAAGCCGAAAATGTTCGACTTCAAGAAGAGTGTAAAGCTAGAGAGGTTCGAGAACATAACCTTCGGGAAGTAATCGCATCATTTACAAATTCATCCAAAATAATGGATAAAATGGTAAACATGCAGAAACCTGCTGGAGATAAAGCCAGACTAGGCTATGATCCATCATGTTCTCAAACCCCTGTGAAACTGACTAATTCTACTACTACTTTAATTAACAAAGTTCCAGTGGTAAAATTTGTGAAAAGTCAGTATAGCACAATGAGACAAGGAGTTGGAAATCAAATAAATGCCCATAAAAATGTTGCAAGGCCGAATCCAAAAATCAATATCTCGGATAGGCAACAAAATTTTAAAAGGCAAAAATTTGTATCTCAAAAGAGAGCCAACGAGTCTAGTGCAACAAAACCTCATAGGAATATGGGAAGAATTCTGAGTATTGGGGCTGGGAGATTATATCCCTCAGAACAAGATTGGTCGCTTGAAGACAAACCATGGACCAAGTCCAGATTTGCTCTTTTTCATAGGATCAAGCAACTATCTGCTTCCCAACCCGCACCAAAGCATTATTCGCAAGTGCGTTATGATTATAGTCTTTAATGGTTACAAATCACCTACTCTTGGATCAGTGGGATCTAGGTGGATTTGGATGCCAAAAATTACTAACGCTAAAGGACCCAAACAAGTATGGGTACCTAAAAGTAATTAATCTTTCTTGCAGGAAGTTTGGTATTTCGATAGCGGATGCTCTCGACACATGACCGGCAATAAAGCTAGTCTAGTTGAGTTCAAAAGTATCGAAGGACCAAAAGTAGTGTTCGGTGGAAACGATCGATATGGAATGACAAAAGGAACAGGCGCAATTGTGAAAAATGGTCTACGAATCGATGATGTATCTTATGTCGAAGGATTAAAATTCAACTTGTTTAGTACAAGCCAATTTTGCGACAAAGGATATCTCGTAGAATTTTACAAAGGCAAATGCCAAGTCAAGGACGAATCTACGAATGAAGTCTTACTCGCCGGATGAAGAAAGAAAAATATGTATGTTGTAGATTGGAGTACAACAAAAGATTCCGTATGCTTGATGGCAAACAATTCGAATGAAGCTAGTTGGGAATGGCACAGAAGGCTAAATCATTTGAATTTCAAAACCATCAACAAGCTTGCCAGAAATAAGCTAGTCGAAGGACTACCCAATATTGTGTTCAAGAAAGATCAAATATGTGACGCATGCCAGAAAGGAAAACAAATCAAAACATCATTCAAAGCCAAAGCTCAAGAGTCAACATCAAGACCCTTATGTCTACTGCACATGGATTTATTTGGTCCAGTAGACCCAGTAAGTATAAGTGGTAAGAAATATACTTTGGTTGTTGTTGATGATTTTTCCAGGTACACATGGACAATATTCATCAAGAAAAAGGAAGAAGTCTTATCAAAGATGCCAGAGCTATTGAAGCTACTGCAAGTCGGAAAAGACATGAAGATTGCAACAATACGAACCGATCGAGGAACAGAGTTCGTGAACAGAGTGATTCAATCGTACTGCAACTCACAAGGAATATTACATCAATTATCTGCCGCACGAATGCCGTAACAAAATGGTGTAGCTGAAAGAAGAAATCGAACACTCAAGGAAGCCGCACGAGTCATGATATCAGCCGTTGGACTACCAAAAAGATTTTGGGCAGAAGCAATCAACACGGCGTGCTATACTCAAAATCGTAGTCTAATCCACAAGTCTTATAACAAAACACCATATGAATTATGGAAAGGGAGAAAACCCAATCTCACCTATTTTCATACATTTGGTTGTAAATGTTTTATACTTGTTAATGGAAAGTCTCAATTAAAGACTTTTGACGAGCGAGCGGACGAAGGAACATTCTTGGGATATTCATCCACCAGCAAAGCATATAGAATATTCAACAAGTCAACCATGGTGGTAGAAGAATCCATTCACGTTGTGTTCGACGAAAATCACGACAAAAATGGCAAAGATAATGGAGGTAATCGTGATTTAAATAATTCTAATGACATTTTCGAAGATAATGTGTTGTAGGATGTAGAAGAATCAAGTGATATGGGTACTCACCAAATTGAGACAATACAAAATGTGACACCCGAAATATCACTCACACCTACAATCGAAATTGCACCCGAAATTCCAACGGAAGAAATCCCAGTAGATGAACCCGAAGATCCACCCATCAACAATTCGCAACAAATGGAATCACATCAAGGAGTATTTCAACAAGAAGGAAACTCTGAGAATCCAATGAGTTTTCAACCAAATCGAAAATGGCTAAGAAGTCACACACATGACTTAGTCATTGGAAATCTGAGAGACAGAGTAAAGACACGATCATCTACTAGGAACCAACAACAAGATGTATCAACAAGGGATGCAATGTTCTCATGCTTTCTATCACAACTGGAGCCAAAAGAAATTGACGAAGACTTAGCTGATGCAAGTTGGATAGATGTCATGCAAGAAGAATTAGATCAATTCAAGCGCAACGACGTATGGAAACTTGTTCCAAGACCAACGCACAAAAATGTAATTGGCACTAAATGGGTCTTTCGGAACAAAGCAAATGAATACGGCGTCATTGTTAGGAATAAAGCAAGATTAGTCGCGAAGGGGTATTCACAAGAAGAATGCATTGATTTTGATGAGACATTCGCCCCTGTCGCACTGCTCGAAGCAATCCGGATATTCCTAGCATATGCAGCACACAAGAATTTCATCGTTTATCAAATGGACGTAAAGAGCGCATTTCTTAATCGCTTACTTGAAGAAGAAGTTTACGTCGAACAACCACCCGGTTTTGAGGTAAAAGATGTTGGTGATCAAGTCTACAAATTAAAGAAGGCATTGTATGGGTTAAAACAAGCTCCGCGAGCTTGGTACGACACCTTGTCAATGTTCTTAATTAGTTGTGGATTCACCAAAGGTCTTGTCGATAAAACCCTCTTTAGAATTCAAGAAAATAATCACATTTTATTAGTACAAATTTATGTTGATGATATTATCTTTGAAGTACTGATAAATCTTTATGTGAGAAATTTTCTAAGCTCATGCAGAATAGGTTCGAGATGAGTATGATGGGAGAATTAAATTACTTTTTGGGACTGCAAGTCAAGCAACTTGAAGAAGGAATTTTCATAAATCAAGCCAAGTACACAAGAGATCTTATCAAGAAATTTGGCATAGATGGAAAATCCTCAGTCAAAATTCCCATGAGTACATCTCAAAAATTGGATAAAGATGATGAAGGAAAAGATGTCGACCAAACGATGTATCGAGGGATGATTGGATCATTGCTATACTTAACCGCAAGCAGACCGGACATATCCTACTCGGTTGGCGTATGTGCAAGATTCCAATCAAAGCCCAAAGAAAGTCATCTGATTACAACCAAGAAGATAATTCGATATCTTAAAGGAACAATCAATGTGGGATTATGGTATCCAAAAGAAAGAGATTTTACACTAACTGGTTATTCAGATGCAGATTTTGCAGGTTGTAAAATAGACCGAAAAAGTACCTCAGGGACATGCCAGTTCTTAGGGGAAGATTGGTCTCTTGGTTCAGCAAAAAGCAAAACTCCATAGCTACGAGCACTGCCGAAGGCGAATATATTGCAGCTGGGAGTTGTTGTGCACAAATCTTGTGGATGAAGCAACAATTATTGGACTATGAGATTAAGTGCGAAAATGTTAGCATTATATGCGATAATACAAGTGCAATCGCCATAACCCAAAATCCGGTGCTTCATTCGCGAACCAAGCATATCGACGTTCGACACCATTTTATCCGAGACCACGTCGAAAAGAAAGATTTGAAAATCGATCACATTCCCACGGAGAATCAAATTGCCGACATTCTCACAAAGCCGTTGTGTGAATCTCGTTTTGCTACTCTAAGGCATGAAATGGGAATGATCGAAATGAGCTAAGCAATTTCTAAAATTTTTTTTAATATGTTCGCACTGGGCATGTAATGTGTGACCTACGTGTTCTAAATGTTTTTTTATATATTTGTGTGTACGTGTGATATGTATTTAGTTGTGTACATGTTTTCGTAAAATTTATATGTGCTTAAATGTGTTAAAATTTTATCTTACGAAATTTGCGTACATGTGTTTTAATGAATGTGTATCTATTTATTTTGTCACGTTTTAGCATAATTGATTTGTGTAATTTATTTACTAAGTGTGTTTAATTAAATTAATTTGAGCTTAGTATACAATTAAGGGGGAACAAATCTCAGTTGGGTCAATTTTGTAGATAAAGCATCTATTTAGGGGGAATTTAGAAATTTGCATGTTAGGTGGGTTTATATATATAAAGTTGTTTCCTGATACAAAGTTTGCTTTATTTTTTGAAGTATCAAAGTCAAAAAGGTTAGGCCCAAATATAGAAAGTCAAATGTTTTAAATGTGTTTGGAATTTGAAGCCTTTCAGAATATTAGGTATCTGTTAGTCCAAAATTTTATCAGATCTCTTTTCAGAAAATATATCAGCTTTATTGAAATATGAAATCGAGATGATAATATTTATCTGGAATATATTTATTGCTCTAACAGATTATTTTCGAGATTTTTTTTATCTGATTAGCTCCAGGTTGGCGGTTATTTGAAGCACAATTTTTTGCGCCACGTACCCACAAATGGAGTATTTAAATCTGAGCTGGCAAATTTAAATCATGTGGAAGGTCGAATTTATCCTCAAGGAGATCAATACTCTCTCTCCACCCACTAGAGGGCAAAGGAGTAATTTCACAAGGGTTTTCCCTCAATTCTAACGGGTAGAAGAGAGAAACCCAAAAAGTGAAATCACTTCTTCTTCTCCAACACTCGCCGGCCGGAAATTCGAAGAAGAAAGAGTCCAAATCTTTCAATGTTTATATACCCATCCTAAATCTTCTACACAAAACCCTTCTACACATAAAAACCCTTCACCCAAACCCAAAATCTCACCCAAACATCCTCTAAATCCAAATACCCATACCCCTCACCCATTTTTCGGACATCACTGCCGAAACACCCAATATTCACCAAAAATTTCCTAAACTCAAATTCTACTCAAATGGAGGTGGAGACAATCACTACCGGAGGGACAAGGAAGTCTAGCCGTGTGCTTAGTGGAATGATACTCGACATCACCGACTTCAACAAACAAGTGGAGGACAAAGTTTTAGGGGTAAAAATTATCAACTCTCTTGAATCTTGTGGGTTGTTAAATTTTTGCACCTTTAGATATGTTGGATTTTACAGGGATGAGGTGATCGAGTTATATATGCATGCTAGAGTTGAAAATGATTCAATTATTTCTATGGTCAAAGGAGTTGATATAGAAATAAAAATCGATGATTTTCGGAGGATATTCAATCTTGTTGAAATAAATTTACGGGTAGAAAATCATCTGTTTGATATTAATGCCACTTGGGCCGAGGTACGCGATGCAAATGCACCGCTAGCTCCTAGGATAAACGGCAATAAAAAGGATTTGAAGAAGGACTACGGACTCTTGTTGGATATTATACACAAGTGTGTTGAGTCTAGGTACCATTGCCGTGACAAGTTGTCGGGAGATAAATTGTTAATAATGGATATTATTTTGAACAATGTTTGTGTTGATTGGGGTGCATTTGTGTTTGGGAGATTGTGTGTTTTTGAAGAAAGTTCGAAAAGTTAGAGAAGTCTATTCACCCCCCCCCCCCCCCCCCCTCTCTCTAGACTTCTCGCCACCCTTTGGTAGATGGTTGGTTTCAACAGGAAATCGGTTATGGTTTTGCAATTGGTGAAATTTTGAGGACAAAAAATGTGACTTTATTAAAAGCCAAACATGTCACAAACCACAATTACCTTTTTCAGCCAAACACAACCGAACCAAAAAATCCCACCGTACCCACAATACCCAAGCCTACCCGAAAAAGAAAACTATCAAACCCTTCCCTAGCCCTTAGACCATTTATTCAAGAGCCAAGCAATGAAGGATCAAACACCCCTGCCATTCGATCCAATGAAAAACAATCAAGCCACCCAATAACCACAAGACCCTTACCCTTCCCAAACCCGAATCCTCTTGTCCTATATAGTTACGGGATAGTTGAAGGAGAAACTAGATTGGAGGTTGATGCAGTTGAGTGTGACCAAGTTGAGGTTGGGAGTGTTGAGAACATACCAACAATAGGGGCAGACAGTGTGTAGCACCCCGTGTTACGGCCTTTAATCCCGAATTAATTATTTAATTAATTTCATTAATAATAATTAAAAAGGATTTAATTTGATTAGAAATCCCTGTAATTAATTAATGTGGTCCACCACGGATCGTGGACCCTTGCCTAAACTAGAGTCATATGCCTATTAGAAATAAAGAAAGTCAACATTTTACTAATCAGATCCTAATTAGGAATCATAGGCCTACACATCTATTATGAATAAAGAAAGTATTCCTTTACTATTCAGATTATGGTTATGATTCTCTTTAATTAATTAATATGGTCCACCATGGCCCATGGACCCTTATCCCTAAAACAAGTCCTTAGTCCTATAAGGAATAGAATTAGTAAACCTATACCATTCAGACCCCAATTAGGACTCCAAAATATATATATATATATATATATATATATATATATATATATATATATATATATATATATATATATATATATATATATATATATATATATAAGGACATAGGATGCACCTAGAAGTCACACCACAATAGATATCACCACACAAGAATTCCCAAGGGACTCCCCACCACCAAGCCTAGGGAGATCAAAACGGATGGAAATCTTAAGGATGAACCTTAATAGCCAAGGAATGATTAATTAAGGCTAAGAGGTAACGCATGTCTCAACAAAACCTATTTTCTTCGCTATAATCTCCTTCCTTGGCCTCCTTCTATAAGCTTGTGTCTTGATTAATACCTCTATGCTATTTGTAAAATATCCTTGATGATTGATAAGATAATTTGTGTGTATTCTTGATAATCTTGATGATCTTGATGATGAAAAGAGGTTCTTGATATTGATGTAATGATTCTTGACAAATCTTGATAGTTCTTGATGTTAAAGATAAATTATGATTTTGATGATTTGGGAGGGATTAGAGCCCTAGGATGGATTGGGAATTTGTGTTATAATGTTCTTGATATATATTGGGTGGGAATTCGCATGTTCGGGTGTTATTTATGTTTAGAAGTCGCAATAGGATGAGTTATACGTGATTCTTGCTTTTGATCCATTAATTGACTACGTGGTGTCGTTAATTGCGTTTAAAAGTGTCTAAGCATGGTTTCGGGTTCCACAAAGGATCCCGGGACGAATTTTTGATGAATGAGTCAGTGGGGGGTAGGTGGGGGTAGGTGGGGGTAGGGGTACCCGCCACCTACCCGCTGCTTTGGGCAGCGGGCAGGCGCCGGGCAGGCGTCCGCCTGCCGGCAACCCGCTGCCTGGCAGTGATCTCCGGCGGGTGATCCCTCACCCACCGGCTACCCGCTGGTCAGTTACCCACCCCGGGTCCCCGGCTTCCCCGTTTGATGTTCCCCATTCCCCGTGGTGTCCCAACGGACCCCGCCTGTCGTGCTTAAGTCTAGTTTGATGTTTCGGGTGCGGTTCGTAGGATAAACGAATCTTAGGAATTGCATGCTAGTTGAATCGGTAACCCGTCGACCTAGGTGAAATTTGTATGAACCCCTTAGGACTATTCTTAGTATGTCAATGATCACACATAAGCTTAATTATATGTCTCCCCCCTCCCAATGTGCTACTATGTGTCATTGTGTGTTAATATGTGTTATGTGATGCATGATCCCCCAACTTGGTTAAGATCAAGTGGGCTATACGGGCAGTTGAATGGGCTGAGAACCATCCCAACTGTTAACCAGGCCGGTTAAGATCGGTCAGGTATATAAATATTATATAGGACTAAAGTCCACTATACGGGCAGTTGAATGGGCTGAGAACCATCCCAACTGTTAACCAGGCTGGTAGAGACCGGCCAGGTATATAAAGATTATATAGGACTGAAGGTCCACATGGGCCTCGGTGATATGACCCACCGACCTGGACGCGCCAGGCGGTGTGTAGGGCCAACAAGCCGAGGAAGGCTGTAGTCCACCGACCTGAGTAATCAGGCGGTGTGTAGGGCTACGGCTGGCTGCGATCCATCGAGTGATGGGACCTCGGTATGTAGGGCCGTAGTCTCCAAGGATCTTCGCCCACCGACTGAGTTTAGCTCAACGGTATGTCGGGCTTGATCTGCTACGGTCCACCGATTGTGCGCATCAACGGTGTGTAGGGTCGTAAGTCCCCCCTTGTAAAGGGGATCGCGGTCCACCGACTGGGCGCGTCAGCGGTGTGTCGGATCGTGATCCGACGTTGAGTTCGTCAGCGGTTCTCAAAGGGTTGGTTGCAATCCCAGAGCGCGCTAGAAGATCGTGGATTAGATAGATAGTATTTCCTGTCGGCCTGCATGCCATAATGATATATTGAGGATATTAGTTAGTTTAGCCTGTGCATCTGAGTTCTCCAGCTCAGATGTGGCATAGCACCCCGTACACTTATATTTAGTAATACTCTGTTTGGGATTTTATGAGAAATTACCTTTATCATATAAACTTTAAAAGTTTCAAAATTTTGGGGTGTTACAGTTGGTATCAGAGCCTAAGTTTGACCCTAGGATAAGACTCTTAAGACCAGACTTTAGGACATTAGGCTTGAACTCTAGGTATTTAGGAACATAGGATTCAGGAATCTTAGGACGCGCGGTGAGATTGTGAACCTACCTATCATCACATAACCGCCCCTCACTTTACCCCACATTAATTTAAAGAATTTCCCCCTTCGCTTATCACATCAAGGTAAGGGTACAACACACTGACTCTTCATTCCACATACTGGCCCTAGGAATTTGTTATGTCCTTGCATGCTTTTACCTGCTTTGTTGCTTATCACTCTTTGATTATCATACTTGTTTATTTGTTTAAGCATATATGTTCCTAATTGATTTTAGACCATGTTAGGAACTGCATATTATTGCTTAACTATTTGATTAAACATGCGTTATTCGGATATCTGTTACTTGATAAAGTATTTTGGAACTTGCAATTAGTAATTCAACTTATAAGGGCTCACTTGTCCTAATCATAATTGACCAATATAGTTAACTCACTGAATAGCCCGATAAGTACTTACATAGGGAAGTTTTGGGAAACATAGCTTTAATTAAGAAGGGAAAGAATGGGGAGCGGGATCCTTATGATATTTGATTGAAGTCTCCCATATTCCTTATTAATAACGCGATCCTTAAAGTTTTTCCATGAATTCAAACCCCTTTCGTTGTTACATAAGTATGGAATTCCTTGAACTTAAAATTGTGCATTCTCGGGGCTCTTCCCGAAGTGATTCCTCCTTCACAGTCACGTTCCAGTGGGGCCTTGGTAGGAGGTCGACCACCCACCACGTGCCCACTGCCACATCCCAGTGGGGACTTGACAGGCGGTCGACCGCCCACCTCGCGCCCACTGGTCCTGTATGTTTTCACGACTTCTCGTTTTCATTGATCCATTATGCCTTTGTGTGTCTCCCTTGATACTTCCTATGTGTTTAACATATAGATAACAATCTAATGCATGAACATGAAAGTCGAATTACCTTCCTAATTAATTTGTCTATATGTTACAAAGAAATTATAGGGACCAATTCTATTTCTAGAAATCTAAAACCTCGGATACCTTTGCGTATTAAGTTCCGACCCGAAAGTCAATATGAGTAAGACCGGTAGAAACCTAAAACAAGTGGTCATCTAGAAATTATCCTTGGAAAAATATATTTTGTCCCCAAACTATCTTAAAACTATCCCTCTAGACTTCGGTCCATGTTGCATAATAGACCACAAGCCTCCAATACCTTGTTTAGAACCCTTTTACCAATAAGATAAGGACCCCCTACACAAACATTTATACATAAATAGGTATACCACTACTATTCTAAATATATTCCCCTAAAACTTCTATTATATATATATATATATATATATATATATATATATACATTCCTAAAAGTATGTAGTAAATCCCCATTTACATTCAGATGCTACACTTACACCAAAATTATTATTATTATTATTATTATTATTATTATTATTATTATTATTATTATTATTACTATTATTATTATTATTACTATTATTATTATTATTATTATTATTATTATTATTATTATTATTATTATTATTATTATTATTACTATTATTACTATTATTACTATTATTACTATTATTACTATTATTACTATTATTACTACTATTACTATTATTACTACTATTACTATTATTACTACTATTACTATTATTACTACTATTACTATTATTATTATTATTATTATTATTATTATTATTATTATTATTATTATTATTATTATTATTATTATTATTATTATTATTATTATTATTATTATTATTATTATTATTATTATTATTATTATTATTATTATTATTATTATTATTATTATTATTATTATTATTATTATTATTATTATTATTATTATTATTATTATTATTATTATTATTATTATTATTATTATTATTATTATTATTATTATTATTATTATTATTATTATTATTATTATTATTATTATTATTATTATTATTATATTATTATTATTATTATTATTATTATTATTATTATTATTATTATTATTATTATTATTATTATTATTATTATTATTATTATTATTATTATTATTATTATTATTATTATTATTATTATTATTATTATTATTATTATTATTATTATTATTATTATTATTATTATTATTATTTATTATTATTATTATTATTATTATTATTATTATTATTATTATTATTATTATTATTATTATTATTATTATTATTATTATTATTATTATTATTATTATTATTATTATTATTATTAATTATTATTATTATTATTATTATTATTATTATTATTATTATTATTATTATTATTATTATTATTATTATTATTATTATTATTATTATTATTATTATTATTATTATTATTATTATTATTATTATTAATTATTATTATTATTATTATTATTATTATTATTATTATTATTATTATTATTATTATTATTATTATTATTATTATTATTATTATTATTATTATTATTATTATTATTATTATTATTATTATTATTATTATTATTATTATTATTATTATTATTATTATTATTATTATTATTATTATTATTATTATTATTATTATTATTATTATTATTATTATTATTATTATTATTATTATATTATTATTATTATTATTATTATTATTATTATTATTATTATTATTATTATTATTATTATTATTATTATTATTATTATTATTATATTATTATTATTATTATTATTATTATTATTATTATTATTATTATTATTATTATTATTATTATTATTATTATTATTATTATTTATTATTATTATTATTATTATTACACCTTAACCCTAATCACCTTGCTTAATCTTAAACCTCCCATAGCTGCGCCATACACGGTACGTCCCTACATGCTTATATATAGTAAACTTATGAGCCTATAGAACATCCTCCCTTATTCATATGTATCCATATAAATTGTTACAGTCATATTACATACAACAATATCCCTAGCCCAAACCACACACATGTACCCTAGCTACGATAATCTTATATACATCTATGGGTTTGCCCTTAGCGTATCCTAACCCTGAAATATCATTCCATACAAATTACATCACTCTTATATATATACATACACATGTCCTGAGATAACCATAAATTATACTTTTCCCCTCGCATGACCTCCCTGTTACCACTCCAACCTTCCCTAAATAATTAAAAACTTTAGCCTCATCATCAGGTCATCAATTAATTTAGGAATTAGCAATCAAGGGTCTTCAACTTTAAAGTTGTTCAGATATTCTAGGCTTCTAGAGGTAAAAATTACGCCTACTTAAACCTAATTACCGCCGAGAGAAAACTAATTTTCCTAAGTGCTTGTGTGATTACATTTTGTCAAGATTTCTCAAGATAAAACCTTTAGTACTCATGAACCTAGGCTATCTTACTCGTACTTATTAAAGAATATTTGTATGCAAATTATAGGTGGAAACTTATATTTTCATATGTGTTGCATGACAAATCACATAGCTCGCATGTTTATGTCAAAACACACACTCATGTACATATACACGCATGCTAGACAAAAACGGTATATTATAAGGCATCCCACTATGCATATATACAATATTATTAATTACAAGCAATCTGCATATAAGTGCCAATACTTGTTATGTGATCACCCGTCGTTATCCATGGAATACAAAATAAAGATTCTAATTCTATTGTCTCCCCAGAATTTATTTACCCCATAAGAAGCAAGGGCATTTCCTCCTAATTACTTACAATCTTTTCCTCCGAATCTAATTTTCGCTATTTGACTAATTATTATATGATTTATGACCTTCCTGAATTTTCATGACAAAAGTTTGGTTATGCCACGATATTAAGTACGTGAATTTAATTGTTAATCATGCACTAGACTAACATGTGAAATAATACATATGTGTGCTTTATGATTTCCATAGGACAAGTTATTATTTAAGACTTAAAATAAGGCCACATGCCTTCACACTCTATGCCCATAGACTTAAGAAATTGCATGTTTAGCATAATTACGATTGAACACATATAGGCGTGCCAACTTGCAGGTTTCGCATATAACATAAATAGTTAATTATCATACATATTAGGCTTGATGTTTCGTAACTGTGAATATTTGGTATAATCTGCTAAGCACAAAGATTAGACATAGATCCAACATATATGGCATCTGGGCCGACAACATACCACACTACATAATTAAACGTCTGCATCCACTCGTAAATGAGGTTCGCCTGTGTTGATATATGTGCATATATACTTTCTAATAATTATGTGGCTATCCGAATCTACACCCGTATGGTATTTGCCTCTCATTTAGGTACATAAATAATTATACGATCGGTACGACTTGTGATCCTATATGTTAAATCATTATAAAATAATTAAATAAAAATCATGACCATGTGTAAAACTTCTATGTTATGTATTAGTCACCCGTAAAACTTACATATTGTGTGTTCATATTCGTGACCTTGTTATTTGGTGTATTTTGTCAGCACAATAGTCAGGCACAAACCCAGTGAATCTATATGTGTATATGTACATACTTCCCATATAATACTTTCCTTATAAACTATTATACTAATTCGGGCTCTTTACCCCAAAATGATTACCAAGCTTCGGGGACGAAGCTTCTTGTAAGGGGGGGAGAGTGTAACACCCCGTGTTACGGCCTTTAATCCCGAATTAATTATTTATTTAATTTCATTAATAATAATTAAAAAGGATTTAATTTTATTAGAAATCCCTTTAATTAATTAATGTGGTCCACCACGGATCGTGGACCCTTGCCTAAACTAGAGTCATAAGCCTATTAGAAATAAAGAAATTCAACATTTTACTAATCAGATCCTAATTAGGAATCCTAGGCCTACACATCTATTAGGAATAAAGAAAGTATGCCTTTACTATTCAGATTATGGTTAGGGTTCTCTTTAATTAATTAATATGGTCCACCATGGACCATGGACCCTTATCCCTAAAAGAAGTCCTTAGTCCTATAAGGAATAGAATTAGTAAACCCATACCATTCAGACCCCAATTAGGACTCCTAAATATATATATATAAAGACATAGGAGGCACCTAGAAGTCACACCACAATAGATATCACCACACAAAAATTCCCAAGGGACTCCCCACCACCAAGCCTAGGGAGATCAAAACGGATGGAAATCTTAGGGAAGAACCTTAATAGCCAAGGAATAATTAATTAAGGCTAAGAGGTAACCCATGTCTCAACAAAACCTATTTTCTTCGCTATAATCTCCTTCCTTGGCCTCCTTCTATATGCTTGTGTCTTGATTAATACCTCTATGCTATTTGTAAAATATCCTTGATGATTGATAAGATGATTTGTGTGTATTCTTGATAATCTTGATGATCTTGATGATGAAAAGAGGTTCTTGATATTGATGTAATGATTCTTGACAAATCTTGATAGTTCTTGATGTTAAAGATAAATTATGATTTTTGATGATTTGGGAGGGATTAGAGCCCTAGGATGGATTGGGAATTTGTGTTATAATGTTCTTGATATATATTGGGTGGGAATTCGCATGTTCGGGTGTTATTTATGTTTAGAAGTCGCAATAGGATGAGTTATATGTGATTCTTGCTTTTGATCCATTAATTGACTACGTGGTGTCGTTAATTGCGTTTAAAAGTGTCTAAGCATGGTTTCGGGTTCCACAAAGGATCCCGGGACGAATTTGTGATGAATGAGTCAGTGGGGGGTAGGTGGGGGTAGGGGTACCCGCCACATACCCGCTGCCCGAAGATCACCGCCGGGCAGCGGGCAGGCGCCGGGTAGGCGTCCGCCCGCCGGCAACCCGCTGCCGGGCAGTGATCTCCGGCGGGTGATCCCTCACCCACCGGCTACCCGCTGGTCCGTTACCCACCCCGGGTCCCCGGCTTCCCCGTTTGATGTTCCCCATTCCCCGTGGTGTCCCAACGGACCCCGCTTGTCGTGCTTAAGTCTAGTTTGATGTTTCGGGTGCGGTTCGTAGGATAAAAGAATCTTAGGAATTGCATGCTAATTGAATCGGTAATCCGTCGACCTAGGTGAAATTTGTATGAACCCCTTAGGACTATTCTTAGTATGTCAATGATCACACGTAAGCTTAATTATATGTCTCCTCCCTCCCAATGTGCTACTATGTGTCATTGTGTGTTAATATGTGTTATGTGATGCATGATCCCCCAACTTGGTTAAGATCAAGTGGGCTATACGGGCAGTTGAATGGGCTGAGAACCATCCCAACTGTTAACCAGGCCGGTTAAGATCGGTCAGGTATATAAATATTATATAGGACTAAGGTCCACTATACGGGCAGTTGAATGGGTTGAGAACCATCCAAACTGTTAACCAGGCTGGTAGAGACCAGTCATGTATATAAAGATTATATAGGACTGAAGGTCCACATGGGCCTCGGTGATATCACCCACCGACCTGGACGCGCCAGGTGGTGTGTAGGGCCAACAAGCCGAGGAAGGCTGTAGTCCACCGACCTGAGTAATCAGGCGGTGTGTAGGGCTACGGCTGGCTGCGATCGACCAAGTGATGGATCTCGGTATGTAGGGCCGTAGTCTCCGAGGATCTTCGCCCACCGACTGAGTTTAGCTCAGCGGTGTGTCGGGCTTGATCCGCTACGGTCCACCGATTGTGCGCATCAACGGTGTGTAGGCTCGTAAGTCCCCCTTTGTAAAGGGGATCGCGGTCCACCGACTGGGCGCGTCAGCGGTGTGTCGGATCGTGATCCGACGTTGAGTTCGTCAGCGGTTCTCAAAGGGTTGGTTGCGATCAACTCCCCTCGTACCACGGTACTGAGGTCGGTTGCTGCGGGGCCGTGTTAATGCTATAAGCATTAACCCTCATGTTCGGGGCATGCGATTGGTCCCGTGGCGCCATCAATGATTATGTGATATGAATGATGATTGGATGATGATGTGGTTTGGAATTGAAAAGTGATCTGTGACCGCAAATGCGTATTCCTTATGATGTTATCTCTACTTAACTATTTATTGTTGTTTGATGTGCTTATCCCTATTTGCTGAGTCTATTCCCGGTTTTAAAACTAGTGTCTCTTAAGTATATATCTTCCTGCTTCGAAATGATTTTTCGTATATCTATATATATCTATCTATAATGTATTTCAACGCGTTGGAGTGGGTTACCGGCATCTCTCGCTGAACAGATATATTTGGCTTTCAGGCACAGATGAGTAGATCCCAGAGCGCGCTAGAAGTCCCTTACGGGAAGAGATTGTTGGAGATGTCAAGGTAATTCTTCAAGAGTCTACGGGAGGACTAAACACCAAGATAGATGCAATGGACAACAAGCTTGATGGCTATCACAAAGACATGGTGGACCGTGCTTTGCAATTGTTCAATAGGCAAGGTCTATTGAAAAATGAGATTGATACGGCAAAAGAGGAGTTGAAGAATGAAGTGATAAAACTGTTTGTTGAAATTGGAAAGCTTGGGTCCGAAACAACCTCAAGGCTCAAGCTATTAGAGCAACAAATGTAGGGACTTCTACAACAAACCCACATCAATATGGATCTTCTCGAAGGAGTTCGAGAAAAACAAAATACTTCCTCGGAGAGCTTTCAAAGGTTTATTAATGCTGCCGAAAAGGGGGAAGGATTGGCAAGTCATTTTGTACCACAAGCGTATGCATATGCATCATCACAGCCGAGAGCTCCAAGAGGACCATTAGTGGAACTTGTTCGACCAACAACAACACCAAGAGGTCGAAGCCAAGGTCGAAGTGGGAGCATGCTAGAATATCTAAGAGGTACTTGTCCTAGCTCAAGTTCAACCCCTCATGATGTGTTGCCACCCACGCCAAATGCACCAATGCCGAAGCCTATTGCTACAAGGATACAAAAATTGCAAGAGCTTCAAACCGAGTTCGGACATCGGAGTGAACAAATGAGCGATGGCTGTACGTTCGATGAGTGCATCTTTTGGCACGAAGCAGGTGTGTTGAAAGGAGACAACATAAGAGAAGCTTACGGTAACTACGTGACCGGACAAGTAGCAGCACATTTTCAACACAAGGGCCTCGAGAAGGACTTCAAGAAATTGAGGGCTCACATCAATGCTAAATTAAGAGAGAGGTAAAAATTTGATTGACAAATTTTTTTTGGTGTATAATTTATTTTAGCTAAGCACATTATCTTTTGATACTATATCTATGCTAAGCTAAAATGGGTCAAAAATGCATGACAATAAATTTGGTAGCATACTTATCTAGTGTGTCTTAGTTATTTTATTTATTTGTGCTTAGTATGTTACAAGATTTTAATTTGGACTTAGAATTAATGTTGTAACACGTATCATATGAGAATATAAAATTTAGGGGGAAGAAAAATTCAAGCTAAAAAGAAAAATGACAACCCCACAATCAAAGTCTCAAATATACGTTTAGGTTGTCCAAATTGAAAAATCTCTAAGTCTCAATTTTTGTTAAACCTGTCAATTCGCTAGTCGAAATAAAAGCAATTAAAAAGAAATTTTTTTCAAAATTGACAAAGCCAAAATGACTTGGGTATAAGTTTCGGCATCATCAAAAAGGGGTAAATTGTTAGGAATAAATTGTAAATTTTGATGAGCCGAATGTATTTTTTGAAAAATCAAGTAGTCCCCAATTTTATTCTATTTGAGTTAGTTTGAGTCTACTCAGTATGGTGCACCCATATCATGCAACCCATGTACAAGTCTGGAAGATCATAATTTATTTGAAGAAGTTAAGCGGGATTATAGCTTAACACATTTATGATGCGGATAAGTCACCAAAAACCATGTTAGAGGAGTTGGATGATACGCGTGTGAGTTATGCCAAATGATCCTAAGTCCTAGCTCCACCGTATGGGAGACTATCTAAACCATATGAGAGACTAGCTTGGAGACTAACTAGCAAGGAGACTAGCTGGGAGACTAACCAAGATGGAGACTAGCTTGGGAGACTAACCTACTAGGAGACTAACCAAGGTGAATGCACAAGTCTCACAAGAGCCATGCACCAGATGAAGAAACGCACCTAGTATGGTGGACCAAGCATAAAATCGAAACAAAGCATCTCACCATGAACAACTATGAAGTTTCTACAGAGGTTCCAATATATTGTTTTACAAGGATCATGAAGGAGAAAATATCTGATATATATTTCATTTGAACATCAACTTTTTACGGTGGAACCGGAGACGCTCGAAGGAGGCTGATTCACAGAGAAATTGTTTCATACTCAAGCAAGAATCAGCAGATAAATTATTTGATCAACTTGACATGTCAGAGCATTTATGAAGGACAAGAAATATCAAGCTTGCCGCGCCGAACTTATTCAAATTTTGGAGGCTACAAAATTCAAGACACGACAACGGGCAAATTATTCAAATCATCTGACAAAAGGAGAAAAGACTTCTACCTAATATTTCAGATCAAGTTGACAATATTATTTGATCAACTAGAAATCAAAATGGACGATCGAGATCGAAAGTTGATCAACGGGCAAATAGCTTTCATTGGCTATAAATTTCCCAAGAAGACTTGAAGACAAGTATGGCTGATCGATTAAAAGATATACAAGCAAGAGAAAAGCAAGCAATACTCAAATCAGCCAAGAAGCAAAATATTAAGCTATACACGATTTAATTCAAGTCTGAGTGAGAGAAAAATTTTATCTCTTTGTAAACTTCTCTACTGAGTGTAGAAAGAGGGCGGAGTAACTAGAGAGAGTGAAAAACCCTGGTTGAGTGTAGCTTTGTGCATAGCACTCAGTGTAAAGGGCAGAGTAACAAGGGGAGCTTGTGAAAACCCTGTGAGAGCGTAGCTTTGTGCGTAGTTCTCGTGGTGTAGGAGTACAGCTTGGTGCGAAGTACTCGGGAAGGCGGAGTAACAAGAGGAGCTTGCGAAAAACCTTGGAGGAGTGTAGCTTTGTGCGAAGCACTCGGAGAAGTGTCGGTGGACACTTATTCACTATTGTATCTGGGTGATCGAAGACTAGTGAATTTCCTCATTGGAGTGAAAGGAGAAGAGTGGACTAGGAGGATTAAACCACCTCTGAACCACTATAAATTTCTCTCTCTATTTACTTACTGCTCATATATTTCGTGCATGCTTATTCTACTGTGAACTAACCCGATTACGATTTATCGCATATCTTTAATTGTCTGGGTTTGATAGTTCCCACGTTTGCATGCAAGCCAAACTTTACGTACATCATCTTTGAACCATATCAAGTGTTTCTAACGTGTTGCTGTTTAGAATCTCTCTTTGAGCACCACACTTATAAGCATAACACTTTAACCGCTATCTATTCCGATGCACACTCTAAGTTGTTCATCTTGTTAATGCTTGTTACTTAGAGTTGAAATTACCAAAGTGTTATTTGCCTTGTGTGTTTTGCAAAAGATGTTGAAAAGTTAGAGAAGTCTATTCACCCCCCCCCCCCCCTCTAGACTTCTCACCGCCCTTTCGGGACCAACATAATCTTTTTAGTGATAGCTTAATTCTCTAATTTTGTGCAATGTGTCAATTTTTTTATTCAACAAAATGGAGGATTAGATATAAAAAATATTACAATGGTTACATTATTCGAGATAGAAAAGGTAAAATAATATGTAATCACTGTAATTTAGCTTACATTAATCTTCCATCTAATGTTTTACCTTAATAAAGTACAATTCAAACTATGTCTGTATGCTAACATATACTATTTGCATGGTCTTTTTTCCATCATGTGATCTGCATCTTCAACTGCTTTATTTGCCATCATTTTCTGCTTTAGTACCTAAAAAAAAAAAAGAGAAAACAAAATCCATTCTGCAAAAGGGATATCACAATTTAAGTACTAATAACATGATTTAGAAACCAATAAATCCACCATGTAGCTCAAAAAGGTTATGTCTAGCTGTTTTAGGAACACCACAAGTTTGTCAACATAAAAAGCATTCAGAAAAAAAAAAAAAAAAAAAAAAAAAAAAAAAAAAAAAAAAAAAAAAAAAAAAAAAAAAACAGTTCATAGAGCATTCTCTCAGTCATTTAACTCATTACACAGCTGCTTCTTTCTCAATTTTGACCACACCTTCCTTGCTTTTTTTAGAACTTTGTGTGCTGGAAAATTCATCAATTAGTGATCTCTTTACTGTTCCATTCTCAATGTTGTTCTCTGCATTCAGCCTCTGTGCAACAACTTGGAGAGGACTTTCAGCTTCATTTGCTTCGTCAATTTCCTAGAAAATCATAAGTTGAAACTGTAAGTATTAAATAAACAAATTTATCATTTAATTGGTATCATATGATACTCGGTATCCCCAAGTATACCTCTAGATCCCATAGATCCTCATCTGTAAGCTCCAACTCCAACTTTGAACTAAGATCCATGTCCCTAACTTGAATTAGCTCTGGTGCATGCTTCTCTACAATCTTTTCATCAGTGATGATCCTCATAACAGGGAAAGCATTGAGATAGTTTTGGAACTGTTCTTTGTGAACAGCAATTCGAAAGAGAAGATTCAATCCAATGAGTGTCTCGAGCTCCTTAAGTAGCCCCTTTCGGCCATGCAGGTAATTCATTTCAGTATAAAGTTTGTATACATAGGAAAGTTAGAAATTGGTCTATTAGTTAACAATTACATTAGACTTGAGTACCTTAGTATGGGTATCTCTCAAATCATCTGCGCTAATACCAAGTAGTTCGAGGCACTCCCTGTCCCATAGACGGAAGGGAGCATTCCCATCCAAGTCCACCACTCTAACTTTAACCCTGTACCTCAAGGTTCCATCACCCCAATTCCTGTCACATGTACTACACCATAGCCACTTTCCTTTCAGTTTCAACTTTTTGTTGCAACCCTTTGTTCGACACGAAGCATAATACCACTCTGGGTCATCAATGAATACAATCCTTGCTGCAACCCAAAAATCTCCAAACTGCATACAGCTTTAGGCAATTAGCAGAGTACATTATGAGCCCCCCATCCATATATGTGTGATTATATAAGTAACAAATCTGCTATTCATTGTGCAGATTTGAGATGGATACTATGTATCAGTTGCACAGACATACCCTATGACCATATACATACTTAGAGGATTTATTTTTGCTAACATAAAAGAACCCATCCTATGATTATATAACTAACAAATAGTGAGTTGATTGTGCAGGTTTGAGATGATCACAGAGTATGGGTTGCACAATCATACCCACAGAATTGATACTTAAAAATGAGCCTATCTATTTACTTAATGAGATAAGCACCCACTTTTAGGCATTATAATTTATTACTCTATTAGCTTTGAATTAGTCATATAGGACTGCACAGTCCTGTGCTATTATATTCGTATAAATTCTAATGCCTATCATTAAATGCAGATTACAAAGTCCTAAAGTTGGCACGCTGCAGTTTAGGCAAGTATTAGCTTACTGAGATGAAGAGTTCAGCATGGGTTGCACAAACATATACGTATGGTCAAGTATACAGAGTTAAAGCCTATATATTTACTAAATCAGATAAGCATCCAGTGGTACACTTCAATTTTTTAGTCAATTAACTTTGAATTAGTTATATAGGACTGTACAGTTCATAGCTATTATATTTGTATCAATTCTAATGCCTATTATTAAATGCAGATTACAAAGTCCAGCAGTTGGCAATCCTATAGCACAAGATTAAACATGAGAAGATTAAGGTACTACTCCTAAGGTAAGCTAATAGTTGACATAGATATTACCTCCTTGTCTCTATAGATTTCACCGATAGTACGAATTTCCATATCACCAGATAGGGAAATTGAATAGGAGCTACTGTGACACCCCGAAATCCACATTCAATTAATGGATTAATTGAGTAATTAATCCTATTTCAATTGGTGAATTAATTCCTGAAATCCTGAAAATTCAATACTTGGGGACTAGTAATTGACTAGTCAATCCCAAAGTCTAGGTTGTGCATTGAGCTTTGTAAGGAGTTCCCTTGTTCCTTACACTTCCTTATGTTAGTAAGGGTATTCTTGACCTTTCACTTGTTGATGGTAATGTAACCTAACCTAGTAGACCACCTTCATTCTCTCCTTACACTTTTCTAAAAATCTAGCTCCACCCTCTCTCTAAAAGGTGAGTAGCTTTTCTTCCAAGCCAAGTTGGAACCTTGCCAAAACTTCAAGAGTTGCTTCCAAGATTCAACCTTTCTTATATTTGGGCATCTAGGAGGATAAAATCTAAGTTCATCTTGTGTTTTTGGTTTTATCTAAGGTGTCTTTTCTTAAAGATAGAATCTTTATGATCTTTTGGTGTGTTCTTGAAGGGGGTTTGGAAGGTGAGCCTAGTGAGGAGGTTGTTGAGGTGTAAAGTGAAGTCTTTAGTCTACAAGAGGTAACCCATGCTCTACAAAATCTATTTTGCTTACCTATATGTAATTTCTTGGATTCTACATGTGTTTTGCTATGAAATGTGAGTGTTGATGCATGATCTTGTGAAAATGCGTATCTAGAGCTTGTGTTTAGGGTTCATTTGTGCCATTGCTTGGCATTTCCTTTGATTCAAGTCATTTTGTTGTATTTGGTGAGATTTGGCATGTTTTGGACTTGAATTTGAGTTTGGATATGAAAATCCGCGACGTGTTGTATTGTGGTACAGGGATGTACCCGCGGGCGGAATGGCGAGTAGGCGTCCAACCCGCCGCCCACCCGCGGGGTACATTGGCCGGGCAGCCTGTACCCGCGGGCGGAACCGCGTGTAGAGGCCTACCCGTGGGCCTACCCGCGGGTACGTGTTGTGATGTTGATGGGGATTTGTTCCCCGTGATTCTTTTGACTCGGTATTTGGTCTTTTGACTTCCCGATGTTCTTTTGTGGAACTATTTGAGCGTATTCTTGATGTTTCGTATGTCTTGAACTATATGGTAGGTATCCATGTAGGTCTTTGGTGTATTGAATCGTGCTAAGTGTTCAACATTGTGTTTCGTTGAACCGTGATGAGTCTTGTGTGTTCTTCGGAACTACTTTCGGTGTACCCGTTTGATAAGCATGCTAGTTCGGTGTTTTAAATGTTAGCATGTGTGTTGTTTGTACCTTCTTATTGGTTGATGATAACTTGTGTTATTCATCGTTGTTGTTGTTGGGCTGTGACCCATTCCTTGATTGAGTATGGTTTCATATCTTCATTGTGATCCGTTGATTGATTCCTGTTGAGGTGTGATGTGTGTGTGGCTTTACCTGGATTGCACGATTAGTGGTATGGGACACTAGTCACCAAGGTATTGCAGCGGTCCTCGTGGTGGCCGTGACATGATTATGGAGTTGTGACCTGTGTGCCAGGTTCACGTATTTCTTGGGAGAGGCATGTGTTGCCGTGTGCGTGATCGGTACCCTCGTGTACTATGAAATCGGTGGTTTTGTTGGCGGTTTGTCGGCGGATGGGGACGACGGTCCTCGGATGGAAATGGTTGGACTTGGTTGTACAGGGGTCCTGGAGGTAATGGTTGGAAGAAGAAATAAGGTTGGGGGTAGCCATAAGGTTGGAACCGGGCATAAGGAAGGCATATCAACTCGTGATGGGTGATGTCACGAGGGCTTGTGTAGCCGTTGTTGTGAGTTCTCTTCTTGTGACGTGTGTAGTCACAAAGGCATGTGTTGCCTAGGCATGTGTTGCCATTAGTCTTGTCTTTTTCCTTTGTGTTGTGGTTATCCTTTGTGGTTTGGGATGTGTTCCCGTATCCTTGTTGAGAGTGTTGAGTCTTGTGTTGACTATTGCTCTTGGTTTTGTACTTATATACTTATGTATTCCGTTTCGAAAATGGCTTTAGAACTTATATCTTATCTATGTATGATATTTCACATGTATTGGTGGGTTATCAGCATTATTCGCTGACCGGGCGTCGTCCCATGTTTTATTGTGTTCTTTCAGGTGATGTCTAGACGAGTGCGTGGTCTAGTGCTTGCTAGTATAGCTTCTCCCTCTTTGTTTTGTGGCCTGTGTGCCAGTTTAGATGTAGCACTTTGAGGCTATAGATTTAGATGTAAACATTGCAAATATTGCCGTAGCGTTCATCCTTTTGGTGAACGTGGCATAACACCCCGTGTTTCGGATTATGTTTATCTAGTCATCTTTCAGTCTTTCGCTGTGTTTGTCGTTTAGTTCAGTTATCTGCATGTTTAAGGCTTTTAAATAGCTTGTTTTTTTAGGGGGTGTTACAGTTTATATCAGAGCCTAGGTTTGAACCTAGGAAGGAGTTAAGTCTAGACTTACTAAGTGGCTAAGTGTGGTTTGAGACCTTTAAGCGACCTTAAGAATCTATGTTTTAAGCTTAGGACTATAGGTTGCACAGTGAGTTGAGTGTTGCTTTTTGTTCTTTGCTTGTTTGCTATCTTTTGGTAACCGTGTTGTTGTTGTAGAAGTTTGTGATGCCTCCTCGTCCCCGAGCTCGCACCCCGGAGACCCCATCAAACGAGCAGCTCGCTCAGAATCTCCACCAGTTGACGCAGACAATGCAGACGCTCAGTGAAGCCTTGCTGAACAACAACCATGTTGTGCCGCCTCCTCAACCTGCTGGGCACCGCGATATAGGTCGCCTGGTGTCGGGACATAGGCCGCCAACCTTCCCGGGTGACGAAGACCCGGTGGATTTAGAAGAATGGATGAGGGTGTTCGACAATATCTTCACAGTTGTGGGTTGCCCCGAAGAGAGAAGAGTAGAACTGGCAACGTTCTACTTCGACCAAGAAGCTGATCTGTGGTGGGTCCATGAGGGTCCGACCCTCCTTGAAGAGCCTGAGTTTGGTTGGTCCGCGCTGAAGGATAGGATGCGTGAGAGGTTTTACCCAGCGCACGTGCGAGCCGCCATGTTTGATGAGTTCCTTTACCTGCAGCAAGGATCCATGTCTGTGGTCGAGTACCACAAGAAGTTTTTGGAGTTGGCGCGCTTTGCTCGGTGTTTGTGCTTACAGAGCTTGCTAAGGTTGAGAGATTCGTTGCCGGTCTGAATTATGAGGCACGAAAAGCGTTGACGGTAAGTAGGCCAAGTTCCCTTAAGGATGCGTGTCTGAGCGCCGCGGATCTGTATCTCGTTCAGCAGCTTCAGAAAGGATCTTACAAGCTAGCCAGGAAGAGAGTTGAGAGCGGAGGTTCTTCCACCTTCAAGAAGCCACGACTGGGTTTTCAGGCCAAGACCGTGTCATCTTCATCTCAAGGTCCAATCAGGATAGAGCATCGAGATCAAGCCAAGACAGTTGTTTGCCGTAGATGCGGGAAGGTGCACACGGGCCAAGATTGAAATAGTCAAGCGTTCCGGTGCTACCGATGCGGAGAACTTGGTCACAAAGTCGCGGAGTGTCCCCAGCAAGCCGGTCAGAGAGCGTTGCCGCCACCCCTGGGAGCCGGAGGAGCATCGGGAAGTAGTTCGGGTCGTGGAGCAGTTGGAGCTAGGCCACCTGGGAGGGTCTTCGTGATGGCGCGTTCGCAGGCAGAGTCTGAGGGTTTGATAGAGGAGGAGTAGGCAGGTAATCATTTCCCCTAGCCTATCCTTGTTTTTCGCGAGTATCGTGTTCTTTGTTGCCTTGAGTGTTATCTTGTGTTTCGTCGTTGTCTATTTGAGTTACTTGGCAATCCTTGGCCTGCTTTTCGTTGGTAATGATTCTTTTGGAGTTAGGTGTAAGCTCTTCTTGTTAAGTGACTTACTTAGTTTTGCGAATAAGTTTCGTTGTGAAGCTAGCTATCCACCTTTGGAACGAATCGTGTTTGGGTTAATCCTACAATCCTTACACTTAGTTGTCCTTGCAACCTTTCCTTTGTGAACCCTCTAAATTTCCCAAGTATTCTTTGAAATTGGAAATAGCAAATCCATACCAAAAATCCTTTCTTGTGTAGCTTAAAAGTCAAGCAAAATGTTTAATTATAACCTTTGAGTTTCAAACCCGGGCCTATTTTTTACCAACCCAACCCCTAAACCACTTGAGTTAATTATCTTCCTTGGAACCTACCCAATTTTAATTCCATCTAACCCATACATTCCAACTTTGCCCAAATCCCCAAATTAAATCATCTTTTCCACAATTTGTCCCACAATCCCAAATTTCTTCCCTTCTTCTTCTACCCTACCCGTGAACCAACGAACACCCACCCCCACCCGTCGCCACCAACAACCCGCCACCCCACCGCTGACGCAGCAGCCTGCCAACGCACCGCCGCCGCTGTTCGCCGCCTGCCGGAGCTCCGCCGTCAAGCTGCTTCGTTGCCGAGAAGCCGAGCGAGAGAGAGAGAGCAGCGAGAGAGGGAGTGAGAGCCGTCAAGAGAGAGGAGAAAAAGGAGAAGTTGTGGGCATCTTTTGTTGAGCTTTGGGTCATCTCCTATCATGCCTAGAAGGTCAAGCTTAGCTAGAAAAGCGGAATGGGTGGATACCCACTACCTTGTTCTTGAAGGTAAAGCCTTTGATCCGGAATCTTTTCCTAATTCTTTGTTGGATATGCTTAGATTCCAGGGTTTGTTAGATGGGTTTCGCTCCATAAGGGCCGAGACTTACCCGAGTTTGGTTAAGGAATTTTATCGTCACATGGTTGTGACAAAGGAGGGTGATAAGCTTGAGATCACTTCTAAAGTGAGAGGTGTGAAGGTTGTGCTTTCTGAAAAGAGGCTGGCTCAGCTTTTGAGTTTAACTGCTTCAGGAGTTGCTCAGTATAGTGGTCATTCATGGATTAGTACGGATACCATGGGGTACCAGGACTATTTGAGTTATCTGTTGGGCCGTACGAGTGGTTTCACTCAAGCTTCAAGGCCGGAGAAAAAGTGGTTGTCTGCGGAACAGAGGATCTTGGTTATGTTGGTGTCAGATTGTTTGTTGCCTAATAACAACAAAAGCAAGTTGTTGGGAAAGTTGGAGTGCACTTTTGCCTTCTGCCTCAAGAATATGGTTAAGTTCAACTTGCCAGTGTTGATGTTGCAGCATATGGTTTTCTGTCGGGATCATAACCGAAAAAGCCTACCGTATGGGATGGTGTTGAGCTGGATTTTGGTTAGAAAGGGTGTAAGCGTGGATGGTTGTCTTCCAAAGGCTGTGGGAAAGTTGGTGTTGGATGCCACCAATCTTCAGAGTTGTAATTTGTTTCAGTTGGAAGATGGTGATTATATCACGTTGGAAGAAGTGGCAAGGAAAGCACCGGGAGAAAGGGCCGAGTTGACAACGGAGCTTCGGATTCATGCCGGGAAGTTGAGCCTCGCAGTCCATAGTTTGGGTGGTGACGAAGAGGTTGAGGAGGAAGCAGGCCTAGAAGAAGAAGTGGAAGCATCGGAAGCTGCCAAAGCCGAAGAAAGTGACTCGGAAAGTGAAGAGAACCAGCAAAGAAGAGAAGCTCGCACCAAGAGGGAGCATGATACCATGGCACATGAGGAGCGCATTGTCACCTTGCTTCGCCAACAGAACAGTATGATCGCAGAGGGCTTCGCGTTCATGAAGGCGCAGTTCGTCGCAGTGCACCAAAGGCTAGACCAGATCGAAGCCAGTTCAAGCCGCGGAGGAGAAGATGAGGAAGAATCCGAGGAGTCGGAGAGCGAGTCCTTCTAGAGTGGAGTTGTGGCCGTCTTGTTTGCTCTTTTTTAGTTGTGGTTATCTTCTTAATTGTCATTACCGTTTAGTTGTTGCTTGCTTTGTATGCTTGTTCTTACTTGTTGTTTGTTGGATAGTTAGTTCTGTAGTTGGTGTTTTGAGTTAGCTGTTTAGTTCTTAGTTGTTGGCTAGAAGTTGGTGTTTGTGTTGAGGCTAGAGTTTTTGATGCTCAATCTATCCGTTTGTTAAATTCTTGTCAATCCTTGATTTGAAACGCCTTCTTTCTTGCTTTGAATACTTCATTGCCTTGGAATTTTGTGGAATCTTTTGGAGCCTTTGACCAAAAGAGTTTGTTCTTGCACCTCTTGTCACAATGTTGTTTCTTTCACCGTTTGCTTCTAATTCGTCATACCCAAGCTTCGGGGACGAAGCTTCTTTGAAGGGGGAGAGGCCGGATGTGACACCCCGAAATCCACATTCAATTAATGGATTAATTAAGTAATTAATCCTATGAAAATTCAATACTTGGGGACTAGTAATTGACTTGTCAATCCCAAAGTCTAGGTTATACATTGAGCTTTGTAAGGTGTTCCCCTGTTCCTTACACTTCCTTATGTTAGTAAGGGTATTCTTGACCTTTCACTTGTTGCTAATGTAACCTAACCTAGTAGACCACCTTCATTCTCTCCTTACACTTTTCTAAAAATCTAGCTCCACCCTCTCTCTAAAAGGTGAGTAGCTTTTCTTCCAAGCCAAGTTGGAACCTTGCCAAAACTTCAAGAGTTGCTTCCAAGATTCAACCTTTCTTATATTTGGGCATCTAGGAGGATAAAATCTAAGTTCATCTTGTGTTTTTGGTTTTATCTAAGGTGTCTTTTCTTAAAGATAGAATCTTTATGATCTTTTGGTGTGTTCTTGAAGTGGGTTTGGAAGGTGAGCCTAGTGAGGAGCTTGTTGAGGTGTAAAGTGAAGTGTTTAGTCTACAAGAGGTAACCCATGCTCTACAAAATCTATTTTGCTTACCTATATGTGATTTCTTGGATTCTACATGTGTTTTGCTATGAAATGTGAGTGTTGATGCATGATCTTGTGAAAATGCATATCTAGAGCTTGTGTTTAGGGTTCATTTGTGCCATTGCTTGGCATTTCCTTTGATTCAAGTCATTTTGTTGTAATTGGTGAGATTTGGCATGTTTTGGACTTGAATTTGAGTTTGGAGATGAAAATCCGCGAAGTGTTGTATTGTGGTACAGGGATGTACCCGCGGGCGGAATGGCAGGTAGGCGTCCAACCCGCCGCCCACCCGCGGGGTACATTGGCCGGGCAGCCTGTACCCGCGGGCGGAACCGCGTGTAGAGGCCTACCCGTGGGCCTACCCGCGGGTACGTGTTGTGATGTTGATGGGGATTTGTTCCCCGTGATTCTTTTGACTCGGTATCCGTGATGAGTCTTGTGTGTTCTTCGGAACTACTTTCGGTTTACCCGTTTGATAAGCATGCTAATTCGGTGTTTTAAATGCTAGCATGTGTGTTGTTTGTACCTTCCTATTGGTTGATGATAACTTGTGTTATTCATCGTTGTTGTTGTTGGGTTGTGACCCATTCCTTGATTGAGTATGGTTTCATATCTTCGTTGTGATCCGTTGATTGATTCCTGTTGAGGTGTGATGTGTGTGTGGCTTTACCTGGATTGCACGATTAGTGGTATGGGACACTAGTCACCAAGGTATTGCAGCGGTCCTCGTGGTGGCCGTGACGTGATTATGGAGTTGTGACCTGTGTGTCAGGTTCACGTATTTCTTGGGAGAGGCATGTGTTGTCGAGGCATGTGTTGCCGTGTGCGTGATCGGTACCCTCGTGTACTATGAAATCGGTGGTTTTGTTGGCGGATGGGGACGACGGTGCTCGGAGGGAAAAGGTTGGACTTGGTTGTACAGGGGTCCTGGAGGTAATGGTTGGAAGAAGAAATAAGGTTGGGGGTAGCCATAAGGTTGGAACCGGGCATAAGGAAGGCATATCAACTCGTGATGGGTGATGTCACGAGGGCTTGTGTAGCCGTTGTTGTGAGTTCTCTTCTTGTGACGTGTGTAGTCAAAAAGGCATGTGTTGCCATTAGTCTTGTCTTTATCCTTTGTGTTGTGGTTATCCTTTGTCGTTTGGGATGTGTTCCCGCATCCTTGTTGAGAGTGTTGAGTCTTGTGTTGACTATTGCTCTTGGTTTTGTACATATATACTTATGTATTCCGTTTCGAAAATGGCTTTACAACTTATATCTTATCTATGTATGATATTTTACATGTATTGGTCGGTTACCAGCATTATTCGCTGACCAGGCGTCGTCCCATGTTTTAATTTATTGTGTTCTTTGAGGTGATGTCTAGACGAGTGCGCGGTCTAGTGCTTGTTAGTATAGCTTCTCCCTCTTTGTTTTGTGGCCTGTGTGCCAGTTTAGATGTAGCACTTTGAGACTTTGGATTTAGATGTAAACATTGCAGATGTTGCCGTAGCGTTCATCCTTTTGGTGAACGTGGCATAACACCCCGTGTTTCGGATTATGTTTATCTAGTCATCTTTCAGTCTTCCGCTGTGTTTGTCGTTTAGTTCAGTTATCTGCATGTTTAAGGCTTTTAAATAGCTTGTTTTTTAGGGGGTGTTACAGCTACATTCCTTAAAACTTGATTGCGAAATAATACTGCGCATTGGAGTCTGTTCATGGCTGATACTGTGAAATGAAAAATACAATAAGAATTAGTAAACAATGTACATGGGTAGTGCAAGAATAAGCATTGGCTAACCTTTTCCTGAACTCCTCAAATTCTGGAGATTCCTGGTTGAAAAGCAGCTGTGTGACATCATAGGAGCTACAAATCTTGACATCCCCACCTTTAAAAATTAGTGGTAGTACACATTAGACAAACCATAATTGGTGAATTTGTAATTGGTAAAATAAGTTAGGCACAGTTATAATTTTTAATCTACTTACTTTTTAAACACACCCTAGCCCTACAAAACTGTATCAACACCAATAATGGCTCTTGTGTAGTATCTTGCTTACGTGTTCATCTAGCAAAGTACACATCAGTTGTATTCCACTACAGAATGTTAGATAATATATTAGAAGAACAGAAATCATAAAAATATAATTCAAATAGAAAGGAACTGATATTCAGGAGTACTCAGTGTCTTCAATGGTGAAGTCAATCAGCCTGGAGTTCTTCCCATTAATTAATTTCTCCTGTGGGCAGTGTATCTCAATAACTCGACCAATAACATCTACAAAATAATGCATTTGAGTATATAATAATAGTATAAATATCAATTATTTATAAGACATAGATTGAATGAGAGCAATGTTTACCAAATACGTGTTTCTCCCTTCATTAGACTTGATCTCTCTAAAGGACTTCAGGCGATACATTTTCATAGGAAATTTCACATGCTTTAAATCCTTTACCATAGTCTGATAGTTAAATTTTATCATGTAATTCTGTGGGCTGGTTTTGTATGAGTAAAAATTGGTGATCACACAAAAAAATTTTATGGCATAGACTGAACCTTCAGCAAAACAGCTAAGGTACTTTTCCACATATTCTTTGGGTACATGAGCATGAAGGAAGGAACCCTGTGTATGCATAAATAACCAAAAAAAATTTTTGGTAAAAATATATGTCATAAAAATAAACTACACTGCATAATCTCTATCTATATATATCTATTTATAAATAACACTTACCTCTTCATCATGAAAAACGATTTCTTTTGATCTAATTTTCGATGGATCACTTCTCTCAGAAATCTGATATGCTCGCACGACCCGTAGCCTAAGAGCCTGCCTGGTATTCATTGGAGATATTTGGCTAGCAAGGATAAACATCTTGTTCTAGGGCAGAAGAATGAGAGAGGCTGTTGTATATAGAGATTGCAAATGTATTCAGTAGATTTGTGTTAAGTATGTTTGTGATGTATATGTGTTGTATATATAAGGTCTGATGACCTTTCGTTCTTTTTCCTTCGAAATAAATACCTAGAGAATAGGTATCGGTGAGTGGGCTCAATGTCCCATATGGGAAACTGATGGAGTTAAATACATTCTCTAATCCCATTGGATTGGAGATTTGATCTACGTATATATATTTAAAAATGTAGGTTTTCTATAAACTTTAGGTATTATACTGCATAGACCTTTCGTTTTCCGAAGCAAACACAATAAATATTTCTGCTTTCTCAAAACGACGCCGTTGCTAATAGGCGGGAATTTTTTGCTCCAATTATTTTGTTTTAATATATATATATATATATATATATATATATATATATATATATATATATACACACACACACTAAAAGATAATCTATATATATCTATACTAAAAGTGAGAAATATACCTGAGAAACATGAAACACACACTCCAAAGTATGAGAATTGTAGGTGTTATTGTCGAATGTTGACTCGTACATTCGAATTAGACGAACTTGTATCGCACAATTCGTAGAGGTAACGATGATTTGGTTAAGTAGATTGAAGGTGTGAGCCATATTGAAAAGTTGAAAAGTTTAGCGTATGAAAAGTACAAGAAGAGGATTGCAAATGAATGAGAAGCATGACCAATGAGGTATTTATAACTATGAATTTGTGCAAATAATTATTATTTGCGTTCCAAATTATGTAATCAAGGGTGCAAATTAAGGATGATTTAATTTAATTATGAAATACTAATAGCTATTGCATGATTCCCGTGCATAGTAACAGATGAATAATAATTCCTACATACTAAATACCATGAATTACACGTGCAACCAATATCTGTTCACACAAAAAACCAATAACTCCTCCACTGAGGCTCGAACTCGTAACCTTCCAAATGGAAGTCCAACCCAGGTACCATTAGACCTCATAGTCTTAGTAATTAAGGATGATTTAATTTAATTAAGGATGATTATTTGTAATACTAAATATATAGGCTGATTTAATTTAAATGATTTAATTAAGGATGATTTAATTTAATTGAGGATGATCTAATTTAATTAAGGATGATTATTTGTAATACTAAATATATAGGCTAATTTATTTTAAATAATTTAATTAAGGATGATTTAATTTAATTAAGGGTGATCATTTATAATACTAAATATATAGAGTAATTTAATTTAAATAATTTAATTTAATTAAAATACTATATTATAATAACGAATTATTATTACTATAATAATTACTTTAATAATAATAATAATAATAATAATAATAATAATAATAATAATAATAATAATAATAATAATAATAATAGTAACCAATATTATATTCTTCTTTTACTCAACATGTTATATTACATGAATTACATGAATTTAGTTATAAATTGGCTAATTCGTTATTCTAGTATAATATTATAGTATTATAGTATTATATTATTATTATTATTATTATTATTATTATTATTATTATTATTATTATTATTATTATCATAAATTATAGTAAATAGTAACTATAGTAATAATAATTCGTTAAGGCTAATACGATGCATGATTTCGCGTTTCTGTATGTGAACAATTCATTTTGTATGTGAATAATAATAATAATAATAATAATAATAATAATAATAATAATAATAATAATAATAATAATATATTTTTCTTTACTCAACATGTTAAATTACATGAATTACATGAATCTATTTATAAACTAATATAAATATAATAAATATTTTCACATTTGGAGGGAAAAATTTTGGGATAATTATTTTGCTTTAATATATATAGAGATAGAGATTATTATTATTATTATTATTATTATTATTATTATTATTATTATTATTATTATTATATTATTATTATTATTATTATTATTATTATTAATAAAGCAGAATCTAGCCACAAAATTTTTCCTCCAAAGTTTGAATGCATTTTGATAGAAACAATATTAGCAAGCATGAATGCATTAATTGTGTGGGTAGATGTATTTATACATTTTTTTGAAGTTATTATGTGTATTTTTTATATTTTATAAATTATATTTTGTTATTATAGCTCTATCTCTATCTCTGTCTCTCTATATATATTAGGAAAAATTGTAAAAAATACCCCTCTATAATATGTCAATTATCAATGTCACTCCTGAATTATGAGTGGTGTAAATGTTGCCCCTCAATTATCAAAACGGTGCACATATAGCCCCTCCCGTAACGGACATGTGGTTCCCCATTAGTGTACGATACCGTTAAGTCGGAGTAAATATGTAATTTAGTTATTTTTTCCCTCCCTCGATTCGAAGTACCAGCGATGGACAACGGTGGAGAACCACAGGTCCGTTACGGGAGGGGATATATGTGCATCATTTTGATAATTTAGGGACAACATTTACACCGCTCATAATTCAGGGATGACATTAATAATTGGCATATTATAGAGGGGCATTTTTTTTTACAATTTTCCCTATATATTAAAGCATAATGAACTATGGAAAAAAATTTATTGTGTTCAAATTTATTGGTAAAGTTTTATATTTAATATAATTTGTGTATATATTCATTTAAACCTCAATTATAATTAATTTGACTCCACATATATAAAGATGAGAAATTAGATATAAAATAAATATAGTTCTTACATAAATAATCTTTTTCAAATAAATATGTTTTTGGTAGAGATTTTTGACAAATATCGCCTGTTATTTTATTTACAAGTTTTATTTAAATACGTTAGTTATATAATTAAAGTAATTATTTCAAATTCAAATTCCTTTAAAAAAAAAACAAACAAACAAACAAACAAATTTTCTTATCTTCTTAACTATAATATATATAGCTATATATCGATTGATTAATGGACATATTGGGCTTTGCAATACTGTCATGTCTAAAGGACTTTTCTATACATAATTAGTTGAGCACTTGAGCTCTATTATGTATATTCTTATTCCATTTCTTAACTTTTATTTTTTGATGTGACAAATAATGATATGTTATTTTTATTACATTGGTGTTCAAAAAAGTGTTCCTATCAAAAAATTGAGAGTAGATGTAGAAGTTAGGAGTAGAAATTGAGAGTTTACATAGTGTTAGGAACACTTGTAATTTAGATTTTGATGATACCAAAAATTTGAAATTTTAGTCCCCTATTTATTTTATTTATTAGACTTAGGATATTTCTGCTCAAATTCGAATAGTCTAAATAGTAACTCGAGAAGTCACGCTTCGAATAGACAAAACAATTGGAATGATAACTCGAAAAGTTACATTTATGTTAGTCTTAACAAAAGTTCGAATAGTAACTCGAATGGTTATCTTTCGAATAGCTTGAAGATGAAGAATTGAAGATCTCGAAAAGTTGAAGACTTGAAGAGTTCGAGAAGAAGATTCGAAGAGTAGAAGACTGCAAGACCGAAATGTTACAAAGGCCGAATTATATGGTGGAAGAACCTACCATTAGAAGTAAAAGAAAGGAATAAATGGTAAAGACAACCATTCGTATCCGAGAGGTTGTAAAGTGTTAAGGTTTGAAATGTTAACTCGAATAGTAACAATTAACCATTCAAAAAGAACTCATCGAGACATTCTCTGAGCCAACAGTTCAAAATCTTAAAACACGAGTGAATGTTACCAAGGAAAAAAGAGTCTAGGTTCACATCCTAAGGAAAATTTTCTTCAAAAAGCTTAAACACTTTGTGCAGAACAAAAAAAATATATATGTTCAACGCAATTCAAGTGATCTAACGATTTAAAAGTCTGACAAGTCTGATCTACCGACACTATTCATCACTCATCACACTCTACTTTGCAAATGTGCAAACGGAAAAGGCTTATATTATAGGGTGCTTTCTCCGATGGTGACAAAAAATTAAAATGGATTCCAATTGGGAATAGATTTTGAATTGAGGCAAAGGAAGGAATAACTCCTTTCAGTTTGCTTTGTTATCTAAAAGCATAAAACTCCTTTCTGTTTGCCTTGTTATTTTTTGCAAAAAGTCAAAGTCATTTTTCCATTGATATTTGTGTTGTGATTAATAATGATTTTGTGTTTATTTACAAATGATTAATGGATAATGTAAAAATGATTACTAACCCCCGTGTAATTGGTCATTGTCTGCAAAAAAAAAAAAAAAAAAAAAAAAAAAAAAAAAAAAAAAAAAAAAAAAAAAAACTTAAAAGGGGTCACAGACGAATGGATTATCATCAAGTTCAAAGAGCCCCACACATGCAGACATGATTTCCACCAGGAAGGTTCGGACAAAATGTGCACAAGTGCACTAATTGCCGATTTGATCTATCCAAAAATCGTCGCCAAACCAGACTACAAATTAAAATAAAACACATCCGAGTTGATGTGAAACAATGGTACGGGTTGGACATTACGTACAAAAAAGGATGGAGCGGTCGTCAAAAGACGGTAGAAAAAATATACGGGAAGTTTGAACAATCGTACACTAAGCTCCCAAAATTTTTGCTAACATTGAATAATGTTGGGTAATAAGGTGGAAAATCCCAAAATAATAATCCTACGGAAAGATTAATATTATATGGGAAAACAGAAAAACTAGGAAGGAAAAGGTGGAGTGTTTTGATATAGGTTTAGCACGAGTTCGAACACAAAGTTCTTTTCCTTAAAACCTTATTTGCTACCTCCCACAAGTGCTAGGAGCGTTGTAGCCTAGGTTTCCCAGGATAAAACGTGCTACGATTCTTTGTTTAAGCACCTAAACAAAGAACCCGGCATACAAAGCAAGAGCAAGAACACTGTTTGTGAAAGAAGAGAGTAGAAGCAGAAGTTTTTGAAGCAAAACTGTACTGGAATTCCTTTGGTTTCGTACTGTGTAAAATGCTTCTGTTCTACCTCTCTTTATATAGGGATGTTGGAGTGATAGCATTCAACATGGCCATTGAATTGATGTTAAAACCAATTATGTAACACCTGTAACAGCCACCCACTAAGTGGGATTAAACTCAGATTTAAAAATTGGAATTAAAACAGTATTAACTCCGTAACAGTTGAGTTTAATCTGCACAACAGGTTGAACTTTCGGGTTTCAGACCGTTGGGGTGCAGGTTCACACGAGAAAACAAAGACCAGCAACACGAGAGTACATTTCTCGTGCGTGCTGTGGTGCAACCCGAGAGTGCACCTCTAGTGGTCACTGATGCACGAGAGTTGTGATCCCGGTGCACCACAACCTCTCGTGCTCTCTGTAGCACGAGAGTATGTGCTCTCAGTTTCGGCCGAACCAAGTGACTATATTAGTTGGAAAATGATACCGAAGTTATGCAGGCCAGTCAATAGCACGAGAGTATGTGCTCTCAGTTTCGGCCGAACCAAGTGACTATATTAGTTGGAAAATGATACCGAAGTTATGCAGGCCAGTCAATTTCCGG
Organism: Ipomoea nil; assembly: GCF_001879475.1. NCBI lineage: Eukaryota > Viridiplantae > Streptophyta > Magnoliopsida > Solanales > Convolvulaceae > Ipomoea > Ipomoea nil. The sequence continues at coordinate 349,087 of NW_017617028.1, forward strand.
ACGACATTCGTGCCCGCAAGTGAGCTCAGGCTTGAATCAAGCCTTTTCGATCTCTTCTAGTTGAATTTTGATTTGCACACCCCCCCCCCCCCCCCCCCCGCGCGAGAGAGCATCTATGCTATACAATTCTACAAGCTTCAAAAAAGCTCTTGTATATAAGCGGGGGCAAATCCACTTTCCAAACCAATGTGGGACAAAGCTCACTTTGTTCCCTTCATTTCCCAACTCAAATGGGTCTACTTTGAGAATCAATATCTCATTCACCCATTATCCGTTTTGAGCGTACAATATATCAATCTCTTCGTCTCATTACGAAGAACCCGAATCCACTTTGACCTGACCCAAATCGGAAGTGGACCCCACTAATAATTGTACCACAAAATAGCCACTTAATATGCCATTTTATGCCATTTTAAGCTATTTTTTTCCAACAAAAAATTATATTTCAACTTTCTTTTTCTTAACATTCATATAAAAAACACGAATTTTAAATGAAATAATTGAGAATTTTTTAAAATCAGTACTTCATAATCTTATTTCGATAATTTGGAATTTGAAAAAATTTAAAACATTCGAATGAAATTTTTTTTTTTAAAAAAACAAAAATAAATAAATAAATAAATAAATATATATATATATATATATATATATATATATATATATATATATATATATATATAGGGGTGAGCAAACGGTCAGTCACGGTCGGTTAACCGACCAGATAACCGAAAAACCAAAGTTGATATTTTACCCTTGTAACCGACCGAAGGTCTTTCTAAAACCGACCGAAATTCGACTGTCGGTTTTCAGTCGGTTTCGGTCGGTTGCCAAAAAACCAACGTCAAGCAAAATAAATCAATCCAAAATACATAGCATATTGTTTATTGCCAAAATATTAAATGCTAAAACCAATTCAAAATATCAAATGTTTAGCACACTGCCAGTAACAAATGACAATGCACTAATACCCAAACACCAAAGTCACAATTCACAAACAGAAGCAAATAACAACCCAACACCAACAATCAACAAATATTATCTGGAGCAGTGGACTGACTCGGCCGACTGGGCGTAGAGAGGTCATCGGCGTTGGTGTTAGCATCGGAGGACGGAGAGGGTGGAAGCCGGACTGACTCCCAAGGGGCCTAACTCCTGAGGGCGGCGACCGGTGAGGCATAGACACGTAGCTAGACTGGTAGAGAATTGGTGTGAAACTGACGAAGTGTGGTCTGTGGAGTACTGTGCTATGTGGAAGTCATGGTCCTCGATTCCTTGTGGACTCGTGCTTCACTGGTTCGTGGAGATTCTGAAGATTTGAGAAGTGGAGAGTGGAGTCGTGGAGAAGAATAGAAGACTCGAACGAGAATGACTGAATCAGATTAGGGATTTTACTCGTTTTAGGGTTAATGGTTAAAAAATAAAAAAAAATAAAAAAAATAAAAAAATAAATAAAAAAAATAAAGGAGGGGTTAACTAGTTATGGGGCGTGGGCAACTGCTTACCGGGCTATGGGCTGAATGCTTAAATAACTAAATGCGTGTAGGCTACTCACTACTGGACTATTAGTATATATATATATATATATATATTGTAACACCCCGGATTTTTACCACATTTTAAAAACTTAATTTCAAAGGTAAACAACTATTCATCAAGACAAACAACAGCGGAAGCTTAATTAAAATCGGAGAGATGTTATGCCACACCCATAAACCAAGGTGCACAGGCTAAAGACTATCAAAAAGCATTAAACAGTATAAATCTAGGAACACAGGCCACTAGTCTAGGCACACAGGCCAGCAAAAGATAAACGTCTAGCATGGGATCTATACTATCTAAAGTCCACATCTAGCGCGCTCGGCATCTACTCAAAACCTGTAAAATCAAGGGATAACACCCGGTCAGCGAATAATGCTGGTAACACATCAATACGCGTTAAATAGCATAATATAGATAGATATAATCAAAGTCATTTGAAACGGGGAATACAATATATATCATTTCAAAACCCAGGGAAAGAAGTCAACATCAAAGACCATCACACTCTCAACAAAAACGAGGATCATCAACCTCACAACAAAGACAGGACCACAACCAACATAGGCAACACGACTCAGGATGTAACCTACCCATCACAAGGTAGTGTACATCAAGACATGCTCATAAGCAAGGAATTCACATTCACCAATGACAACTTCATGTCATCAGTTTCATAGTTTCAAGTTCAACTTCCAACCTTATGCCCTGTTCCAACCTTATGGCTACCATCGACCTTATAACAGTTCCAACCGTTACCTCCTAGTGCCACCATGTACTTCTGAGTCCAACCTTATACCGCCTGGGACCGTCGCCCCCCCCCCCCCCCCCCCCCCCTTCCACCTACACCGCCAATCATTCACCGCCGAACTCTCAATACACGAAGGGTACCATTAAATATCATATCACACACCACCGATCATGTGAGCAAAGCTCAAGTCGTTCACCACCAATCACATTCATAGTCACACATAATCATCATATCATCAAGAAGACTAAGGCCCATCAATGACCCCAATCAAGTGTCAACAAAGGGTACAATGATTTGCATAAGATCACACCAAAAGAATCAATCAAGAGATCACAACAAAGACATGAGACATTACTCAACAATGAAGGATATAATCCAACACCAAATGATTGTCAACACAAATTGTCAATCCCAATAAGAAGGAACAAACCACATACACTAGCATATCAACATCAAACTAGCATGCTTATCAACCGGGTAAACCAAATGTAGTTCCAAAGAACATTCAAGACTCACGTTAGCCCAACAAATCACAAAGTTGGACCCTTAGCACGATTCGAGACACCAAATCCTAACATGGATTCCTAACACACTGTTCTAGACATACGAAACATCAAGAAGACTCACAAATAGCCAATTAAATCAACAACGGGAGGTCAAAACATCAATACTGAGAAGAAAAAATCACGGGGAACAAATTCCCGAACATCACCAATAACGTTCCTCGCGGGTAGGGCCATGGGTGGGCCTCCACCCATGGGTACACACCCACGAGAGGCCGGTTCCCCGTGGGTGGGGCGGCGGGTAGGCCTCCACCCGTCGTTCTGCCCGCGGGTACATACCCTGTACACCAAAATTTCCCTTCAGGAAAAATCAACAGCAAGGCTAAGTTCAAGTCCAAAACACTCAAAATCTCACACACAACAATGATATGACTTAAACCCAAGAAATAGCCAAGCAATGACATTCAAGAAACCTAAAAACAAGCTCTAAACATGCATCATCACAAGATCATGCATCAAATCTCACAAATCATCACAAGAACAGCAAGTAGAAGCCAATAATCATTATTATCAAGTGAAAATAGGTTTTGTATAGCATGTGTTATCTTTGTAGCTACCAACTTCTTCTTTTCACCCTTCATAGCCTTTTCCTAGAGCTCTTCTTCCACACCAACTTTTCATACAAACCAAAACACAAGAAAGAACCTAACTTTAGTTAAAGACACCCAAAAGAAGGTTAAAAACACCAAAAAGCTAAGAGTCTTACCCTTTCCTATGCTCAAGAAGGAGAAAATAGGAATCTTAGTAGAAAATCTTGCAAGGCTTAGAAGTTCACTTTCTTGCTTGGAGAAGAAGCTAAATTATTTTAGAGAGAGGCTAGAGTGTTTGAGTTTTAGGTTGAAAGGATGAATGAAATGAGAATGTCTTGCTAGAGTAGCTTGAATCACAATTCATAAGTGAAAACACATTTTTACCCTTACTAATATTGGAAAGACAAGGGAACAAGGGTACAACTCAAGAAGCACAAGTTACACCCTGTTGACTTAAGTGACTAGTCAAAATCTAGTCCTTCGACTATCAAATTTCAGGATTTTTAGAAATGAATTAGCAAGGAAACTTGGATTAATTCTTCAATTAATCCTCGATTAGTGTTTAGATTACGGGGTGTCACACACACACACACACACACACACACACGCACACGCGCACGCGCACGCGCACACACACACACACACATATATATATATATATATACATATATATATATATATATATATATATATATATATATATATATATATATATATATTACCGATAATCGACTTTAATAACCGTAAAAAAATCGAAACACCGAAAATTTGACATTTTTTAGGGTAATAACCGTGACCGACCGATAACCGATTTTTTCGAATGGTTCGGTTATCGATTAACCGATATTTTGCTCACTATATATATATATATATATATATATATATATATATATATATATATATATATAACAAGGCATTTTAAATTACTTGTTATGTGTAAACTTTAAAGTATAACAAGGCATATCAAAGTACTTGTTATGTTGGACACTGAAAATTGAATTCAATACCGTGTGTGCAGAGTATGGAATCTTGCAGCCTACGAATAGGGAAGCTTTAGTCTAGTCTAACTGTGTTATGGCTCAGCTTTTCTCAGCAAACCTTTGAACACATCTCTATATTCGATAAATCTTTGGATACACTATACACTACAGATTTTTTAAAACTTTGAGAATAGACAATACGATTTATTAAATCTTCGAATCAATTTCGAAAAGGCAATTCGTCTACCAAAAAGAAATAATGCAGTCACAATTCTTTAATATTTTACATTTAATTTTTAAATGATAATTGGGAGGCCAAAAATGTCAATTGGTCTGTGTACAATGAAATGCTTAAGCCATGTTTTATTCTATAAATACCTCTGCCCGTTTTCACAACCATTATTCATTCCTTCGATTTCCTCCTCACAAATTTGTTTGAATATTTCTCATTCCGTAAAAGTTTAACTCAACTCTTTGCATATAAAAAATAGATCTATTCGACGATATTGCTATATCGTGTAACGTTGAGAAGATTTATCCATGGTCATTCACATATCGTATTTTTGACAATGATTACGGCGAAATCCATCGCTTAACTGAGTTAATGAGATAATTTCGATGTATGCAGTATCAAAAAAAAAAAAACTTCAACGGTAATTTTTTATGAACCAATAATTAGTAATCATTTTTACATTATCCATTAATCATTTGTAAATCAACACAAAATCATTATTAATCACAACACAAATATCAACAGAAAAATGACTTTGACTTTTTGTAAACAATAACAAAGCAAACAGAAAGGAGTTTTATACTTTTAGATAACAATGCAAACTGAAGGAGTTATTCCTTCTTTTGCCTCAATTCAAAATCTGTTCCCAATTGGAATCTATTTTATTTTTTTGTCACCATCGAGGTAATACACACTTGCAAATACAAATTAATTTGAATTTTTTCTCTTTTTTTTTATTGATTTGACAATCAAATACTCTGAATCTACCATTCTGGATGCTCTCAGCTTCAAGAATTGAAGGTAAAAAATGAATGCTTAGGCTGGGATTATCCCAGTGAAGAGGGGCTTTGCAAGCTGATGTGGAAAGTTGACATGTTTTTTATTTATTTTTTTTTTATCGTGACTAGGATTGCAAATTTGCTATGGGAGCAAATTTGTAACCGTACAAAAATTTTTGTACCTTTTTTATTTTTAATTTTTTTTAATTTTTATATTTTTAATTTGTTTGTTTAATTTAGTTTATTTTTAACCACTTTTTCTTTTTGTTTTATTTGTGTAGTTTGTTTTGCCGTAGTTTTTATTTATTTATATATTTAATATGTAATAATTTTTTTAATAAAATAACATATTTAAAAGAGTACATAACATTTCATTGATTTAGAAATACAATGCATACAAATTAATTTTATCATACTTACTCATCTAAAAACTTCTTCATTTGTTTATCATACAATTGTTTTTGCGTTTCATTCATTCATTAAAATTACGTGTCTAAAATTTTTGTTGATATACATACAATTTTTTTTTTGTAAGATTGATATACGTACATTCATTAATATACATAAATTAATTCATTAATACATACATTTAATTTTTTCATTAAAAAAATATATACGTAATTAGTTATTTTCAAATTTGTTATATTTAAATATAATTTATATATTGATATAAATAAATAATGTTGAAGACAAAATAATATTTATTAAGAAAAAAATATTAATTTTTTAAAATGATGCAAAATTAGGACCCACTTTTGAAGATTGATTAGATTTGCAAAAATATAGTGTGAATAGTAGATGATTTGTAAATAAAATGATGTAAAAGTGAGACTCATTTTTAAAAGTGGGAGATATTTACAAAGATAAGTTCAGCCTTAAAGCTAACCACCTGTGTCAGTGTGTGTAGGGGGGAAACAAAATTGAACAGAAGATTAAATGCTGTCAGATGTCAGATTTCCGTGCCCATTCCATTTAGATAGTGATCTACTGTATAATTTAATGAATTTTGCTTTTATCTCTTTTCTTTAATTTCTAATTAAAAAATATCATGTATATTCTCGTTTTATATCCTCAATTTTTACTCCCACACACAAAATTTTAATGTAAATGTTATTGAAATTCACATAAAAAATAACTTATCAAAATCCCTCCTATTAAAGCGTAAAATATAGGTGTACATGTACTAGAAATTTTTCTAATTATATTCAATTTATTAGGTGGACATGTAGCCAATTTAAATTCGGCATTCTCTCAACTCAAAACCAACTTTTCAGAATTCAGTAGATTAGGTTAGGTCCAATCCGTGACCAAAATCTGTCTGTCTTGTAGCTATCATATAACTTATCTTTGTTGAAAGTAACTTTGATCTACATCCTTCTTCAAAATTTTCTTCTTTAGTATCTATATTCTTTTGTGATATTGCTTATTTGATTCTGTTTTAATATTTGACTTTAAAATAAATGATTTTTTTAATTACGACAGGGGAACCCATAAGAATGATTTCAACTATTGAGACAATGTGTTCATAGTACCCTGTATAAATTCAAAACCTTCATCATTTCCTGTTGGATGTTATCGGGTACAAGATGTATCCATGCGATTGCCACACAGACACTATATGTATTATGATCATATGAGAATATGTATTTTCATTTTTTTAAAAAATAAACGATAGTAGAATAATCTCATCCATCCGTATAGATTGATCTATAGCTGAAAATAGGGAAAAAAAATACCATATCATTTTCATAATTATTATTAATTTTGGATATACACCAGACAGCTTGATAGTGTATCCGTTAATAACTAATACTCAAGATCTAAAATGACTACATTCAAGCTTGTAACTCTATAAGTTATACCCGATATATTAGTGTGCAACAAATTTGAGTGCACTTTTTTTTTTAGTTCATCAATGACTCACTAGTTCCGATCCCAAGAAGTTCAATAGCTTATTTTGACTTTTTTTTTTTTTTGAAATTATGTTGTTATACTTTGAGTGGTGACGATCATAATATTAATGCACATTGATCGATACTTCCGAGTAGGGTACCCAGTCTGGGACATGCCCACGCACTCAGGACTTGCAGCCTATCCGAATGATCGGTGGGACCCCAAACTTAGGCGTGTGTAAAGCACAGGTAGCCCTTAAATCATACGCGACCGATCAGCACAGGGCGTAGACTGAGCACCAAGTGGAACAGGCAGTCAGGACCCTAACCGGGACATCATGGTCGAACCCAGTCGCCCAACCCCTCCGTAGGCCGTTGAGGTCCAGGACCAAACCAGGTGCCGAATCTTTAGGGGGGGTGGGGGGAAGAGATTTCTCATAGACTAAATTTCCTCCTAATCTTAGGCCATATTTCTGTTTTCATCATTAGGAAAAAAAATCTTTTAACTTAGGAAACTTTCATAATATCACATTTATTAACTCTCACTTTCCTTTTCTCAAAGCATGTACACCTTGTAAAAATACCAGTCTGGACACATTGAAAGGAGTTCAACATTCAATTCTCTAGCAATAACTTTGTTACTTTCATCTCTACCTCTCTTTGCATTATTTCACGGTTATTATATTGACCCGCAGATGGACTACCACATTGCCATAAAACCAACACACATTTTTACGCAGTGTTAGAAGTTAGGTGAGTAGACAACATAGCTTTCTGGTTTCAATAAAAAAAAAAAAAAAAAAAAAAAAAAAAAAAAAAGACAACATAGTTTTCTTAGACTACTTTTCACCATTATATTAATAATGAAAAAAACAAAAACAGAGAAATTAGTTGATAACTTCAGACAAGAAAACTGAAAAGGTACGAAACATGAAACAACTGAATACATGTAAATATGTAATACCAGCTAGCAAGCAAGAGACCAAACACCATGAGAGCTGGCAAAGCAGCAGACTCCATGTTTGGGTTTTCTAAGGTTTATTAGGAAGCAGAGAGAAGCTAAGACTGATCCACATACATGGTTGGATTTGTAACATTTATTTAGCAATACACACCATACATACACACACTGCCGCAGCTGCTGCCTATATGGATAGATGATGAATTAGCAAGGCTTAGTGCAGAAGCAGCGGCGGCGCAACCCTTTGCAGTCGCCGCCGGAGAACCCCTCCGAGTGGCAAACCGTTGCGCAGTTGCTATCCCGAGCACATGGCCCCTTGAACTTCGAGCTCAGCGACTCGCACATCCTTGCCTCTGCCACCATTATTGTGTTTCTTCCCAGCTCTGCACACAATTATCACACACATTCATAGGTTTAGAAGACAACCTTAAACCTAAGAGTTGAGACCGCTCATAATCGAAATGAGAATCAAATATTTGGTAAGGATAATGATAATGAGTTTTGATGAAAATATTTAGTAGGGTTATGGGATTGTGAGAAAAGGTAGCCGGATGTGCCTTAGAGACAAGGTTGAATGATTGTTTTTTGTCCTCCTAAAGCTGAGATCTGGTCCTTTCCCATTAAGGATTCAAACTTGCTTATTTAATTTGCTGGATCATTATAGCCACACTCAACTTTTCAACCACATACTTAAACTATGTACCGGAAGTAGCACAGACATTCATTCATATTATGTATATTCATGAAAGAACAAAACTGGGTAAACCGATCCAGTCAAATTAGTCAAGCAATTGACTTGATAATAACTAAGATTACAGATTCAACTCTCAACAAAGACAACTTAGCTATTAACTTTTTTTGTTTGAGCTGGTTAATTATGAGTTATGACTAACTAATTAGACAGGTATACTTTTTTGATGTCCTTTGTCAACTAGGATCACATGACAGAATTTACCCGTGGACACTCTTAGATAGTGACTACGAGTTTACCTCGTCACCCAAAAATAAATAAAAGAACAAAAATGGGAGTTTTAATTTGGGTCAGTTCAGGTAAGAAGAAAGGAGGAGGAAGGAGGCATACCAGTGGCCATGAACAGCATCACAAAGAGAAAGGCAGCTGCAAATGAACGAAGAGATGAAGCCATCTTTTCCTGAGGATGAAGAAGATGGGAAGCTTTAAGTATTTAATTAAACTGTGTGGTGGTGAGTGACTTCTTGAGGCTTTGGTATTGGTAGTTTATATAAGTGGAAAGCCTTTAGGCTCCGCCTAACTTCTACCACGTTTTCTCCCTGCTAGTAAAGTTAACCACCTGTCTGTCAATTACAGTGTGCGGATCTGATTTAAATTTTACCAAGATAATAATATAAGATGGTATTTGTTTGGAGACTTTTACATCCTGGTATCCTACTAGTTTATTTCTCAACTTTTGTTATCATATTATTTGAATAAAATTCTTTTGCATTTATAAAACGCATTACTCTTTTACATCTATACTTTTGAATAATTAAATAAAAATAAGGGAGAAAAAAATAAACAAGTCATTGTCTATGCATTAAATATGGAATTTTAATACATATACACATATATGTATATATATATATATATATATATATATATATATATATATATATAGAGAGAGAGAGAGAGAGTAAATACCACCTATGGTCCCTCGAGTTTGATGACATCAGTCCTTAACTTCTGTAATTACCATCTGTCATCCTTCTAGTCCCAAAAAAGTGACCTGCTACCACTAATAAGGGAAAAAGACTAAAATGTGAAGATAGAATTACTTATATCCCAAAATGTGAATGTTTATTTTTGTGGACAAAAATATGAAAAACGAGTTTGGGACTTGCGTTTGATGTCAGAAGTGGTCAAATCAAAAACGCAAATTTCACTTGCATTTGTGTTGTTTTTTTTTTAAAAATAAAAAAATAAAAAAATTGATCGCCTGCCGGCGACACCTTTCTCCAGTTTGCCTTCTCCTTCGCTGGACAAACCGGCGACCCAAATCGCTGGCTTCTCCAGCGAAGGAGAAGGCCACGATTTGGGTCGCCGGTTTCCCCAGCGAAGGAGAAGGCAACCATTGCCTTCTCCTTCGCTGGAGAACTAATTAAAAAAAAAAAAAAAAAAAAATCCAAGTGAGACTTGCGTTTTTTATTTGATCACTTCTAACATCAAAAGCAAGTCTCAAATTGGTTTTTTATATTTTTGTCCACAAAAATGGACATGAGAAATAAGTAATTCTATCTTTACATTATAGTCTTTTTCCTCTTCCATTAATTCCTCCTGTTTTAGCCGTCAAATGCGAGGTCTTAATGTCATTTGCCTTGGTTTCCTTCTTGATTGCTGTGCCATCTAAAGGCCAACTAGCGGCCAGAAATTTAGAGGCATGTAAATATAGAAAGTGAGAAAGAGAAAGTATTTGATCAAATAAATTGAAAACACGATATCATGCGTCGGACGGGACTCCCTGCGCGCGATCTCCGGATACTCGACCCACTCATGTCCTACCCTTCCACTGTCCTTGGCGGCGAGCGACCATCGTCGTAAATCTGGACCAGGCCATAATCACCGCCCAGGAGGTCCTTCTCACCTTCAGCGGAGAATACAGCACCACCACCAGGCTACCAGAGCCGCCGCCGGCGACTACAACGCAGAAGGGAGAGATCTGTACGCTGTGAAAGATTCACAATCGCATCCAGTTTTCCGTCCAAACTTCTCAGAGATCTTCCCAGCGGCCGGCGGCAGCACGCAGGGAGTAGAAAACAGAGACGAAGCGAAGAAGCTTCTCCCGTTTGAATTTGTCAGCCAGGAAACCGCTTGCAGTTGCTTGGATAACGAGGCGAGAACACTGGAGCTTGAAGCTTATCCCTCATTAGACAAACTGACTTCAAAGATCAGTACTTGACCGAGATGAAGCTTCAGGAACACATAAAAACACAGAGACTATGCAATAACTATTAATAACAGATGTGTTCATTATACAAACCTGCGAAAGAGGCAGAAATAGAACAATGTAAATAAGGGCACGTGATTCATTTTTATAAAGTCCATAATTTTATTAAGAAGAGATTATGATAATTCAAGTATACCAACCTGCAAAATGCTTGACCATCTACCTGCAACATGCATTTAACTAAAAGTCATCACCTATATATGTTTTTAATTCAGAGCCCAACAATGTTAAGATCTCAATGCAACATGACCAAATATTATTAAATTTCTGAAACAGAGGCGTCACCTATTATAGCAACATGTTATTTAACATGTCATACATTCATGTAGAATTAAACCTAAACCTCAGCCACAGACATGCATGAGTTATGAGATACACATATAGTTAGTTAATCTATCATGTGAAACTGTAAAAGTGAAAATACATGAAAATCATTGATGCCACACAAATTAATGCCTTTTGTTCCCATCAAGAGGGTATACCTTGGCACTCCTCCAAGGCATCATAAAGTAAAGCAGCAGGCAGCGTACTCCCAATTTGAAAGATAGAGATAGTGGAATCTGGTAGTCTATGCAGAAACTCCATACTTGTGTTGGATAGTATTCTAACTCCATCACATTCTGGGATCAGCAGAACTTGTTCGTCGTAGATGTAGCGTACTGGATCGCCATAAGGACCCATCATTAAAAACATGTGATCCCAGTAAAGTAATACACTATCCATTCCGCACCAAGCCAGCTGCTCAGGAGGTAGGGCTGACTATATACATGAAAAGGAGAAAGAAATGAAACAAGGATAAAGTGTATGCTTCATTATGTGCCAGATGTATTTGATTCAAGATAGCTACTCTGTTTTCCTCCATGAATGAGCAAAACTGCATCGGCACGGATGGTGACGATGAATCTGCTGCGGCGGCGACGGAGCAGGAATACCTAATCCCGCCGGAAAGAGCGTATTCACTGGGGGCGCGAAAGCCGCGGAAGCGGCCGGAGCTCTAGCAGCAGCAAGCATCTCCACGTGGGGGAACTGGAAAGTTAGTCAAGCACAGCAATCAAAATTCAAAGCCAAGGAAGTAACGGAAGGATGGTAGCAGGTCACTTTTCGGGACTGAGAGAATGACGAATGGTAATTACGGAAGTTAGGAACCAATTGGTGGTGATGCCATCAAACTCGAAGGACCATATGTGGTATTTACTCCAACTTCAGACAATGTTAGAGTGTTAAAAGACGCATGTTTGATTTACCCATTTACCAAAACTTTAACGGGGGGTTTGGTTGGAGAGGGAAAATTACGTGGGAAAAGAATTGCAATTCCATGGGAGATGAATTACTGGGAATAAAGTGGGAATTTAAATTCCAGTGTTTGGTTTACAGGAATAGAATTATTGGGAATTTCAATTCCAATGTTTTGTATACATGGGAATTGAAAGGGAATAAGTAATATAAAGTCCAAAATGTCCATTGTTATTGTCATGCATTAATTTTAGGTTAAAAAGGAAAGGAGTAATTTTGACTCATCACTATCTTTTTTTTCTTCATAAATTAAAATCTTAGGAATTAAAATCGCAGGGCGTGGGACATGGGATTTTAAATCCATGAAAATGGAGGAATTGCAATTCCTTTCAACCAAACAAGAGGATTTTATGGCCTTTGGAATTATGTGAGAATTAAGTGGGAAGGGAATTTAAATTCACTTCAACTAAACGTCCAGTAAGGTTAAAAAATACGTGAACCCCTCGGGTTTACACTTTACAGTTTGAGAACTAACCTTTCAAAAAAACTTTGAAAAGTAATCTTATTATCATATTAACAAATAAAAATTATTTTATTTCATCAATAAAAAAATTCCATTTTACAATTAATTGCTTTTATCAAAATACAAATTAATTTAGAATATTAAAAAATAATAAAACATTTCACATTTTGTCAAATTATTTTGCAGAATTTGAAATAAAATAATTCGTATTATTCAATTATTTGCAATTCCTTGCATGATTTTGAATACATTCCTCATCTCAAATTAATTAACCTTGTATATTTTCTTGCATAAATACACTGAAGTAAAATAAATATTACTAGAATCGTATAATAATTTATTTTAAATTTATAATAATAATAATAATAATAATAATAATAATAATAATAATAATAATAATAATAAAACATAAAAAAAAAAAAAGTAATTTTACAATTCTGACAATAAAATTGTAAATTTTAATTTACACTTTTATCCCTGTCAAAATTGCAGAGCCACTGAACTTGACTTAAAAAAAAAAAAATTTAAAAAAATGATTTCTTAAGTTTTATCATAATTATTGTAATGAATCTTATTAAATAAAATTTTAGCCTATAGACAAGTTTTATGTGACTTGATTATTCAACCAATTTGATAATTATTTCATCATAAAATTTCAGTTGAATTTAATCTATATCTATCTATACTATTAATAAAAGTAAAATCCTCATCTTCTACTTTTCCGCCAAAATTAATATGAATATTAATTGGTAAAAAATTAATAAAGCTTAATTAGTAATAAAATTTTATATGGAAATTAACTAATATCTAATGAATTGTTACCATAAATTAAATTCAATATGTACTTAAAATAGAAAATGGTTACCAAATTATGAGAATAATTAAACCATTATAATTGTGAGAATAATGGAAACAAATTCTGCGTAATAAATGAAAAAATTCCTTGAAAATTTTGCGCAATGTTATAAGAAAATAATAATTTATTAATTATTATTTACATCAATAATAATAATTCGAATTCTACACACGCAAAATAATAATTTTGCGTAATAGTAATTTTTAAAGATTCCTTTTCTAACTTATTGGCATAAAGATGGATTCCTTAATTTATTTGCGTAAAAATTGATTCTTTTTCTTATTTATTCGAATACTAATTTTGTCAAACGATGGATTCTTTTTCCTATTTAAACACTTCATTATGCTAAACATATAGCGGTAAACTTCCAACAAAATTCTGCGTTTGTAGACTCCTACTTACACCAAATACGAATGGCTTCAACTTCCATCGATATTGTTGGACGTTAAATTTCTCCTAGAAACAGAAGGAATGCAATCAAGGTTAGAGTGGTGCGTGCCTATGAGATTACAGAGAGAAGAGGTGCTGAAACAATCATAGATCAGAGTGCGTATTCCATGATGAAGAGGTATTGTATTTATCCTATCGTCTGAATATTTTTTAATTCAAAAGGTTTTGTTTATGCATATGGTTACTCTATTTTTTTTTACACTTCAATTTCAATGAACTTTTCTTCATGCACATATTCCTAGAATTTATGTTCAAAAGTGGATGGAGAAATTTTAAAAAGGGCGAGTTTACGGGATTAAAAAATTTTTTGTGGTTACTAATTTGTATAGATACAAAACAACCCTTCATAGGTATATGTTGCAGTTCTATTCTAATACAACTGTAAGAGAATTCAATGATGTAGTTTTTCCACGCATATTTATGTCAAAGAAGATAATGATTTGTTTGAAGAAGTTTACTTATTTGTCACTTATATTTTTTTTTTCTCTCTGTGTAACTTTATTTAGTTATTTTACTTTTCCTATCTTTCACGACTTTCTAGATGGACCGGTGCCTGCAAGTCCAATAGGAAATTTGGAGCCTAACAAGCAATGTGATGCAAAGGATGATGGATCTGTTAAGAGCTGTGAAGGTTGAGAAGCTGGATTGAAATAATTAATAAAATATTTTCCTGTTGAAATGTTATAACTTTATGTATTTGAGCATTAAAGATTTTTTTCTATGATTCATGGTTGATATTTAACAGGAGTTTGTCCATGTTCATTTCAATGTTTAGGTTTTATCTTATATTTCAAATTTTAAATTTCTATGCTTTGTTTAAATCTTAAGATTGCATTGTTTTACATTACTTTAAATATACTTTGAATAATTGACTTCAAAATTATGAATGAGAATGAATATTCCACATGGAAAAGAAAAATGAATGGAAATCAATATGAATTCTTTATATGAAGGAAAAACGAAATGAATATATTCATATTTAACTGAAAATTTAATCAAAAATTTTATTGTTACAATTATAGATTAATTATTTATGACAACAAAAAAAAAAAAAAAAAAAAAAAAAAAAAGAAGAAGAAGATATGATTTGAGCACAAATTAACTGAATTTTGTAATATATTAGTCAATATATACTAATATGAATATCTAATGAATTGGTACCAGAAATTAAAGTCAATATGAACTTAAAAAGGGAAAATGAAAAATTTCAACGAAATTCTTTTCCCAATTCATTAGATATTAGATAATTTTTATATAAAACTTTGGTGCCAATTAAGATTTATTAATTTTTTAACCAATTAATTAATATTCATATTAGTATAGATCAGTGTACGGTAAGTAATATACTAGAATCTCATTTCTATTACAAATTAAAATTAATAGTATATATTGACTAAAACTTTATTTGAAAATTAACTAATATATTAGAATTTTATTGGAATTTTTCATATAAAATTTTGTAATATATTAGTCAATCTATACTAATATGAATATCTAATGAATTAGTACTACAAATTAAAGTCAATATTTACTTTAAAAGGGAATTGAAAATTCATCTAAATTTTTTTTCCAATTCATTAGATATTATTTAATTCCCATATAAATTTCTGTTACCAATTAAGCTTTATAATTTTTTTTTACCAATTAATTAATATTCATATTAGTATAGATTAGTGCATCGTAACAAATATAGTACAATCCCATTTGTATTTGCGTAAAGATGGAAGAGATTCATTTTCCAATTTATTTGCGTAAATATGGATTCCTTAATTTATTTAATTTGTGTAAAGATGGATTAATAGTATACCATTTTTTAAAAAGGAATAACCATAACTTATATTAAATCAAGTGTTCAATACAAGAAGGAATAGAAGAAAATCCAAAAGAAGGACCGGTTTGAGAACGACCAGCCCTTGCTAAAACATGAACATACTTATTCACTGATCTATGAATAAACTTAATGGACACTACTTCAAAGTGTCTTTGATAGGCTTTGCACTCATTGATCACACAGCCTGAATATGATAATAAATCAACCGATGACCCATTAATTAGATTGCACACTGTCGGGCAGTTTGAAAGCAACAAAATCTTAATAAAACCACTGTCTTTTGCCCACGAAGGAGCTTCCTTGACGGCCATAGCTTCAGCTAGGTGAACATCATTTAGGCAACGGAAAGAACCATTCTTGGCTGCAATGAAACCACCGTACCCATCTGAAATAACAACACAAAAATAAGCCTGATCAGAGTTAAGAAAAACAACCGCATCAACATGGATCTTCACCACGTTCTCAGGTACTTAAAAAGGAAGAATAATGGAAAATAACTCGCCTTAAAATCCATTTAAGTCAATATGTACTTAAAAAGGGAAAATAGAAATTTTCAACGAAATTCTACGTAATAAATGGGAAAATTCCAACGAAATGGAACGTGATTTTATAAGGAAATAATCATTCATTAATTTATTTAAAAAGCAAATAAATCTAGTGACGGTAAATATATTACCGGGAATATTATTATGAAACTAATATTGTTGTGAGAAATACAATGATTGTATTGCCTTAGTATCTTAGTATAGAAAATCCGTCCCCAATGCTAGCTGAGGAGAGTCCTATTTATACCAAGGTCCTAACGGTAACAACATGGGACATAAATGGGGAGCCTAAGCCTTTAATTCACTCTCATCAATGGCGGCTTCAATGGTGGCTTCAATGGCAGTAAAGGTGACACCTGTTGGAATTCTGTCCGTTGGAGTTTTGCCCGTTGGGTTTCCATGTGGTGTTGGGTCAAATATGGCGCCGGGTCAGATGCCCACTTATGATCCGGGTCGGGTGCTAGCCCTATTATCCTGTCACTAGTCCCCCCTACTCCTGAGTCAACGGACGTGTTTGAGTTGACTTGGGAGTAAGGCTGAATCTATCTTGATACTGTGCAGAATCCTGACTGATCTTGGATATATGATTTTATTCTTCCAAATCACTTCCCTGCCTGAGCAGTTTGAGCACATCTCTATCAGCTCTTGTCACCCTCTTTAAGTTTTTACGGTTTATCGTTACGATTTATTTATTAATATATATGTACATATATATACATGTTTTTTTTTTTACTTTGCGGCGTGGGCCGGCTTCGGGCTGGGGCGCCACCTCAGCCTGTCCGAGGCGAGTGCCTCGCCCTGCGGCCGAGGCACCGCGCTTCGGCCACAGACGAGGCGTGTGCCTTGGCCCGTAGGCCCTTTTTATTTTTTTTTTTACAATGCGGCGTCGGCCGGCTTTTGGTTGAGGCGCCGCCTCAGCCCGGCCGAGGCGCGTGGCGTCGGCCCGTTTTTTTTTTTTTTTTTTTTTTTTACAATGCGGCGTCGGCCGACTTTTGGTTGAGGCGCTGCCTCAGCCCGGCCGATGCATGTGCCTCGTCTTGCGGCCGAGACACCGCGCCTCGGCCAGACTTTGGGTTGAGGAGCGTGGCCTCGGCCCATTTTTTTTTTTTTTTTTTTACAATGCGGCGCCGGCCTGCTTTTGGTTGAGGCGCCGCCTCAGCCCGGCCGGGGCGCGTGGCCACGACTCTTTTTTTTTTAATCTCCTGTAGAGTGTAGTGCGACCATGGTTGATCGAAGGTGGTATTGAGAACCTTTTTATTTGAGCAAAGTAACCTGGGCAGACCATGATTACAAAATATTATAACTTTGAGCGAAGTAACCTGGGCGGACCATGATTACTGAATATTGTTTACAGGTCTGGGCGGACCACGACTACAAAGTATTACTGATAATATCTAATTAAATGTTCTGAGTTCCATATCCGATCGATCATCCTTGCAGATGGTGTGAACTTGCAGATCCTTTCTGCCAATCTTTTTACCTGGTTTTACGTAACAACTGCGGGCTGCTCGCTGGTCTCCTCTGACGACTCCTATCCCATTCGGTGTAGGGAACTTCATACACAAGTGTTCCACCGACACTATGGCCTTGAGGTCCTCCAGTGCCGGCCTCCCCAATATGATGTTGTGCGCACAATTGAGTCTTACCACGATGAATTCCACATCAAGTTTGCGAAAGTTAGGGCTCGTGCATATCTCCACTAGTAAGACCACTAACCCCTCCGTCTCCACTTAATCACCCGTAAATCCAGAGAGTGGGGTACGTACCTCTTTGAGCTGGTTCCTAGGTATCCCTAACTTGGTGAAGGCATCGTAATACATCACATTGACTGAGCTTCCCGTGTCGACTAAGATGCGACGGACAATGACATTGTTGATGTCCATCTTAATCACCAGGGCGTCACGATGGGGTAACGGGCCCTCTGGGAGGTCATCATCAGAGACGGTGACGGCCTCCCGTCTCTGTTTCTTTTCTCTGGGAAGACTCACTACTTCTCCCACGTATAGCTGCAGGCTCCACTTCTTTCTTTTAGCGGGCGTGTCACCCCCCGCGGGTCCACCATAGATAACGTGTATGGTGTGTTTCTTTTGTCGTCTGGGCGCCACCTGGGTTTCTTTCTCGCTATCATCCTGCTCAGATATTTGGTCGTGTTCTCTTTTTTTAGCGTTCGAGGTGGACGGCTCGGTGCCAACCTCGTTCCTCCAGACATTTTTTGGTGGATTGTGTTGCGGCTGTTGCTGCTGCTTGGATCGCTTGACGAAATGTCGGAAGTAGCCTGCTGGATGAGTTCTTCTATTTGTCTCTTCAAAACGTGATACTCATTCGTATCGTGGCCGGCTTGCCTATGAAACCTACAGTACTTTGTTTGGTCTGCCTTTGGGGAGACCTTCATGCACTTCTCGGGGAATTCTACTATTCCCATCTCCTCAGCTTGCTTTAGAATGACACTGATATGATGGGTAAGCGGGGTCAAGTTACGTAGGGGGACCAGGCGAGGTCGCTCGTGGTCTCGGTCTTTCCCTGCGGGCGAGTGGTTTGCGCGTGGTGCCTGGCTGGGCGGACTAGCTTTCCCCGTGCTTCCCACCCTTTCTACCATCTTCTTCATCCTTCTTCTTCCTATCAAACTCCTCTGCTTCCGCATAACGGTTGGCTGTCCTCATCAAATCTTCGTAAGAGCGAGGTTGATGAGCGTTCAGCTGCTTGTCAAAATATCCTGATCTTAGGGCATGGGTAAATATCAGGATCGCCGCCTTGGAGTCAAAGTCGTAGACATTATTGACCTCCTTTTTCCATTTGTTTAGGAAATCCTTTAGGGTCTCGCCTCTGTCTTACTTTACCACGCAGAGGTGAGAGAAGGGTTTCTTACGTTGTATGCTACTGGAGAAGTATGTTAGGAAGCTTTTGGATAACTCTCCAAAATATTGTATCGACCCATCCGGGATAGTGTTGAACCAGTCTTGGGATGTTCCATCCAAGGTGGACAAGAATGCTCGGCACATGACTGCATCCCCCACCCCGATCATTACCACAGCAGCCTTATATCTCGTCATGTGGACACGCGGGTAGGTGGTCCCCGTGTATGTTTTGATGGCGGCAACCTAAAATCCCTCGGCAGAGGCACATCCATTATACTTGGGGAAAACGGTGCTGCCATCCGTACCTCGGGTTCCGGCGATTGCTCCCGTGCCTCTACCTTCTTTGCTAACTCCTCGATTCTTCTTTGCAGCCTCTCGACCAGGGCCGACTCTTCAGGGTGTCGGCACGGGGCAGGTTCATCAAAACGAAGGCGCGGATCCGACTTATCCATGTGTCGGCGTGGAGCCGGCTCATCGACGTGCTGCTCATCCGAGTATCAGCGTGGAGCCGACTCCTCGACGCGTCGCTCCTCTAAGTGTCGGCGTGGAGACGGCTCATCGACGCGCCGCTCATCCGAGTATCAGGGCGGAGCCGGCTCATCGACGCGCCGCTCATCCAAGTTTCGACGTAGGGCCGACTCATCAACGTGTCGGCGTGGGGTCGGCTCCAGAGACTCGCCCATCTTCTCTGTGGGTGATCTCTCTGTTTCTCTATTTTTTGTGTTGGCGAGGGCCTCTGGTAGAGGACCGCTCGGCCCGTGATCCTAATCTTTTCCGCACGGGTGCCCTCTGTCCCAATCGTTCTGGTGCAGATTGGGAAGGGCCTAGTTGTCGTCTGGCCGGTCCACTTCTTTGGGCGCCCTCCTCTGGACCACCTGTCCTGGTATGACGTCCCGCGACCCTCGCCGCACGGGTTGTGTCATGTTGTCACTGGCCTTCTACCCTTCGTTGGGACTCTACATCTATTTCCTGGGGTCACGGCGGGCACTTGGCCTTGCAATCCCGTCGCTGCATGAATTAGTGTCGTCGCCGCTTGCCGAATGGCATCGGCGGTCGCTTGGAGGTTCACGGCTTGGTTTGTTCCTCCATTATTGAGTTGTTCTCGAAGGTCCACATGCCTCCCATTATTAAGCTGTTCTCGGAGGACCCCTCCACGATTGTTGGTGAGTTGGCCTCGGAGGGCACCTGAGACATTGCCGTTGTTCAAGTTGCGGGAACCGTGGGAGCTGCGGGACACCATTCTTTCAAGCTTGCTGTTTGAAAGAGGGAATGAGTTGTGTGTGTCGTTGCCTGCTTGAGTGTTGGACTCAGGCTCTCAATGAAATTAAAGCACCAATGACGGTAAATATGTTACCGGGAATATTATTATGAGACTAATATTGTTGTGAGAAGTACAATGATTGTATTGCCTTAGTATCTTAGTATAGAAAATCCGTCCGCATTGCTAGCTGAGGAGAGTCCTATTTATACCAAGGTCCTAACGGTAACACATGGGACATAAATGGGGAGTCTAAGCCTTTAATTCATTCTCATCAATGGTGGCTTCAATGGTGACTTCAATGGTGGCTTCAATGGCAATAAAGGTGACACCTGTTGGAATTCTGTCCGTTGGAGTTTTGCCCGTTGGATTTCCATGTGGTGCTGGGTCAAATTTGGCGCCGGGTCAGATGCCCACTTATGATCCGGGTCGGGTGCCAGCCCTATTATCCCGTCATTTAGAATCCCATATATATTTGTGTATAGATGGAAGAAAAATGGAATGAAAGTCAATATTTGCGTACATTAATCCCATTAGTATCCACCAAATGAAATATTAGGAAATAATTATGAAGGAAAAAGGAATGAAATAAATATTGAGGTAGATTATTATATTATCAACTATTAATTAATTATATTAATAAATACAAATATTTTTTTTGAAAATATAAATACTAATATTTAATTTTTAATAATTATAGTATAAACTAATTGATATTGATAGATATATATCAACTACATACATATATGATTATAGTCTTACTCTATAGGAAAAATATAACAAACAAACTCAGCCATATAATATTTAATCCGTAATATGGCAAACACAAACCATGCACACCACTGCACAAACCATGCACCAAACAACAATAATATTACTCAAGGGTGTCTATTGTCTCATGCTTTTTGTTTTTTTGAGCCACAACAAAGGTAATTGAAGGGTACCTATGGTATGATACCTTTTTTGAATCACAATAAAGGTAATTCGTGGGTATCTATGGTCTGTGTCTTTTTTGAATCACAATAAAGATAAGAAGCCGTGGAGATGTTGTTCTCAACGTTGCTTCAAGTGGAATAACATCTTTGCTTTTGCCGGGAGGCATGACGGCGCATTCCAGATTTGCTATACTTAACTCATTGAATGAAGATTTCACGTGCAATATATCGCAAGGTAGTGACCTTGCTGAGCTTATAATAAGGAACAAATTGATAATATGGGACGAAGCACCGATGACGCACAAAAACTGTTTTGAGGCTTTGGACAAAATCATGGGAGATCTATTGAGGTTCGTCATACCGGGTAGTGCTAAAAAGACATTTGGTGGAAAGACAATAGTTTTGGGCGGTGATTTTAGTTAGATTCTTCTAGTTATTCTGAAAGCAACGAGACCAATAGTTATCGGAGCAACTATTAATTCTTCATACCTCTGGACAAATTACAAGGTATTGAGGCTCACGAATAACTTGAGGCTTGATAGGAATATTTTTGTAAGTTTTGATGAGCCAAATGTATCTTTAGATCCCCTTAGTTTTTTTAAATCTTTAGTACAAGCATCATAAATCAGAATATTGAAATCAGAAGGAATCTACCATAGGAAGAACAAAATTAATTTGAGAAATTAATTTTGGTCCTACGAGTATTCATCCGTGAAAGAAGCATAAAGCAATGGCGTTGCAAAGAATGATCGGATGAGCCTAACGGCGAAATGGTAGAGGTCCTTACTCTAAACGATCACACCCGAGATTGATTCCCCCAAGGACCTATGTTTTTAATAAGGCAGATTTTTGAAGGAGCTCGATGTGTGCTCAAAAGAGCACAATGTGTCCGAAGGAGCACGATGCTTATCAAAAGAGCACAATGTGTGCTAAAGGAGCACGATGCTCACCAAAAGAGCACAATGTGTGCTAAAGGAGCACAATGTGTCCGTAGGAGCACGATGCTTATCAAAAGAGCACAATGTGTGCTAAAGGAGCACGATGCTCACCAAAAGAGCACAATGTGTGCTAAAGGAGCACAATGTGTCCGAAGGAGCACGATGCTTACCAAAGGAGCACAATGTGACCAATTCTGCTAAGGAGCACAATGCGAAGGAGCACAATGCCACCTAAGAAGCACAATGTTGTCTAAGAAGCACAATGTTGTCAGAAAAGCACAATGTATCGAAAGAAGCACAATGTTCAAAGTCAAGGAGCACGATGTTCAAGTCAAAGGAGTACAATGTGGCAAAAGAGCAAGATGATCAGAAATTGGATAAATTCGAAGGAATTTACTCCAAGTCCACCCACATGCCACAAGACTCCAAAATTTCCTGAAAGACATTTGTTCAGAACGGAAAAAATATTTATGAAGGCATGAATATAAAAACTTATCCTAGAAATAAATTCTATCTGATGAATTTATTTCAAAGATTCGTTGGATATTCAAATTGACAATTAAAGTAATATTTTTAGAAACAACTAGAAAATCAAAGTTGTGCTAGAAATAATTACTTTGTCAGGCAAGTTGACAAATCAAATCAAAATTGAAGATCTACTGTCAACAATATCAGGCTATGAAGATTCAAAATTCAAATATCAAATTATCCCACTCCAACGGATATATTTGATTGAGTATAAAAAGCCATGAAGACTTGAAGACAAAGGGCGTGAGAAGAACAGAGAAAAACGAGATAGAATACAAGTGCAAAATTCAAAAGTGCTAGTGCTCAAATATTCAAAGAGACTTAGTCTGAATAGTCTCAAAATCTAGTTGGAGAGAGAAATACAAATCCTTGTATTTGTAAACTGTAGAAAGAGTATAGCTGTGTGCAAAATACTCTAGTGAGTGTAGCTGTGTGCAAAACACTCGTAATTGCTAAGTGTAGCTGTGTGCAAGACACTTAGTTGGCGTTGAGTATAGCTGTGTGCGAAATACTCGGGAGTTGAGTGTAGCTGTGTGCGAGACACTCAGAGTTGGGTGTAGCTGTGTGCAAAACATCCGGAGGAAGTGCCTGTGTAGCACTTGTTCACTATTGTAACTGTGTGTGAAAAATAGTGAATTTCTCCTAGAAGTGAAAGGAGAAAAGTGGACTAGGAAGATTACGCCACTTCCGAACCACTATAAATTGCCTCTCTCATTTACATACCGCACTTACATTATTTGCTACATTTATCTATCTCATCCGACTAACCCGTTTACTATTCACAGTTAATCTTAATCATCCGGGTTTAGTGTGTTCTCACGTATGCATGTGACTCAAACTTCTCGAGCTTAAATAGTGATTTATTCTAAGCAAGTTTGACGTGTTGCATGTAACATTCGTCACACGGTCGACGTGATACGATATTTATTTACAATCTTGAATATTGTCATTATATATTGAGTGAACCATCTCCTTTATATATTCAAGATATCTCTGTCACTGTACATATCATTTGTACCTAACTTACTTATACCTGCACACTTAATTTACTAAGTTGAGCATAACTCTTTACTATTATTCCGCTGTGCAGTACAAACTTGCTCTATTTACTTGTTACTTAGAGTTGAAGTTACCAAAGAGTTATTTAATTTAAAAAAGGTTGAAAGTCTAATCACCCCCCCCCCCTCTAGACTTTCACCATCCTATCGGGACCAACAATTGGTATCAGAGCAGTTGTCTATTTGAGTCAATTTTGACTGCTAGACAGATCTCGAAAAATCAAGATGATGAAAAGAGATAATGCTCTTGCTCAAAATTTATTATTTTCCCTAGAAAAATTTGACGATTGGAAAATTCGCATGCAGGTACATTTATCCGCATTACATGATGAAATGTGGGAAGTGGTTACGAGTGGTCCTATTGAGATTTTGCAAGTCAACACTTCATCTGAACAAACAAGTGAGACTCCGCAATACATTCCAAAACCGAAAGTGGAATGGTCTTGTGAAGATAGAACAAGAAATAACTTGGACAATATTGCCAAGGATATTTTGTTTAAATCTATCGATGACACGATATTTCCAAAAGTTCGAAAGTGTCAATCCGCGAAGGATGTTTGGGAAACGCTCATTCAAATTGGTGAAGGAGACGAACAAGAAAAGGATAATAAGCTCACTATAGCATTAAAGAAATTCGAGGATTTCAAAATGCTAAACGGCGAGAATATTACCGATATGGAAACGAGATTTGCTAAAATCTTAGGAGAGATTAATGATCTTGGAAAAGATATTAATCAAAAAGAAATCTCACTCAAAATTCTACGTGGTCTACCATCTACATGGGACATGAAGGTCACAGCCATGAGAGATCATAGGGATCTAAAAACCCTATCAACCGATAAGCTCTTTAGTGATCTAAAAGCTTATGAATTTGAGATGAAATCAAGATTAGAGGAAGATCATGAAGAAAAGAACAACGCGCTTATAGCCGAGCAACCATCAACCTCAAGGTCAGTACAAAATGTTGAATTATTGCCTAATGATCAATTTGCTCTCTTTGTCAAGAAATTCAGGAAATTCATGAAGAGAAGCAACTACAAGAAAAATCCACAAGGGAAATCATGGAATACAACGAAGAATTCGAAGAAAGAAATTATTGAGGAAGATTCAAATTTGTGTTACAACTGTAGAAAACCAGGACACTTTGCAGCAAGTTGTCCATATCCCAAGGTGAGTAAAAGTCAGTATACAAATGTTACTAACCCTCAACAGGAAGAATTCAAGCCCAAAGATAAAAGATTAAAAGAAAGAAGAAAAGCACTCATCAGTGGCCCACTTGAAATAAGTGAGTCAGAAGAATCTTCAAGTGATGAAAGTGACACCTCAAAGGATGACAATGCAATGTTTTGCATGAGCATCTCCAACAATACACCACACGAGGACATGTGTCTTATGGCTAATGGACATGAAGAAAATGAGGTAACATCTAAATCTTATGACTCTGTTAATTCTTCATTTTCTAGAGAGTCCCTCTTTCACTTAATGGAAGAATGTCAAACCGTAATGGACACTCACTCTCAACTCAAAGAGCGCAATAATCATCTGATTCTTGAAAAGGATCAATTAAATGAAAAATTGCAAAATGCTCTACTTGAAGTGAAAGACTTGAAAGATAAAATTATTTGTCTTCAAGAAGAGTGTAAATCAAGGGAAGTGAGAGAACACAACCTCAGAGAGGTTATAGCTACATTTACGCATTCATCCAAAATAATGGACAAAATGGTAAATATGCAAAAACCCTCAAGTGATAAAACCGGACTTGGTTATAATCCATCGTGTTCTCAAGCCTCCGAAAAATTGACCAATTCTACTACTACTTTAAGTAATAAAGTTCAAGTAGTAAAATTTGTAAAAGGTCAAGAAAGCACAGTGAGACAAGGAATTGGTTACCAAACTGATGTCAAAATCAACACTGTTGGACTAAAGCATCAAAGAAACAATACTTCGTCCAAACAGTACATTAAAAGACAAAAGTTTGTTCCTAAATGGAAATATACCACTGAGTTTAGTGCACAAAGTCCTCATAGGAAAATGGGAAATCCGAGGGTTGGGGCAGGGAGATTCTATCCCTCTAAACAAGATTGGTTTGGAAATATTAAACCATGGACTAACTCCAGATTTAATGCTTTTCACAGGCCCAAACAATCTATATCCCACGTGTCAAGAAATCGAGTCAATTTTCAAAAACCGGCACAAAAAATGTTTTCAAAAATTAAATATGATTATAATGTGTTTAATGGATACCAATCACCTAAACATAGATCAGTGAGTACAAGGTGGATTTGGGTACCAAAAATGACTAACACCCAAGGACCCAAGTCAAGTTGGGTACCTAAAAATGTTTAATTCATTTGCAGGAAGTTTGGTACTTCGATAGTGGATGTTCTAGACACATGACTGGAAATAAATCAAGTCTTGTGAATCTTAAAAATATCGAAGGACCAAAAGTCGTATTCGGTGGAAATGAACGATACGGCATAACAAAAGGAATCGGTACAATATTTCGAAATGGTTTAAAAATCGAAGATGTATCCTTTGTTGAAGGTCTAAAATTCAACTTGTTGAGTACAAGTCAATTTTGTGACAAAGGATATCTAGTAAAGTTCTTCAAAGAGAAGTGCCAAGCGAAAAATAATTCCACAGGAGAAGTTGTTCTCGAAGGAATAAGAAAGAAAAATATGTACGTTGTGGATTGGAACACAACGAAAGAATCAGTGTGTCTACTAGCAAACAACTCACACGCAACAAGTTGGGAATGGCACAAGAAGTTGAATCATCTAAACTTCAAAACTATCAACAAGCTAGCAAGAAACAAATTAGTTGAAGGTCTGCCCGACATTTTCTACAAGAAAGATCAAATATGTGATGCTTGTCAAAGAGGAAAGCAAGTCAAGACATCTTTCAAATCCAAAGCTCAAGAATCTACAACAAGACCGCTAAGTCTACTACACATGGATCTATTTGGTCCAGTAGACCCAACAAGTCTAAGTGGTAAGAAATATACACTAGTTGTTGTTGATGACTTTTCCAGGTACACATGGACAATATTTCTCAAAAAGAAAAATGAAGTGGAGCAAAAGTTGCCAGAGCTACTGAAGCTACTACAAAATGAGAAAGACTTGAAAATTGCAAAAATCCGAACGGATCGTGGAACTGAGTTCGTGAATCAAGTGATTGAAGCCTACTGCAATTCCCAAGGAATTCTACATCAACTATCTGCCGCACGTACACCTCAACAAAACGGTGTAGCCGAAAGAAGAAATAGAACGCTAAAAGAAGCCGCACGAGTGATGATTACGTCATCCGAGCTACCTAAAAGATATTGGGCTGAAGCAATCAACACCGCTTGCTACACACAAAATCGGAGCTTGATACATAAGTCTTACAATAAGACTCCGTACGAATTATGGAAAGGGAGAAAACCTAAACTCAACTATTTCCATACTTTTGGTATCAAATGTTTTATTCTTAATAATGGTAAAACATATCTAAAGACTTTTGATGAGCGTGCAGATGAAGGAATATTTTTGGGATATTCATCTACCAGTAAAGCATTCAGAGTATTGAACAAGAAATCAATGGTGGTAGAAGAATCAATTCATGTCACATTTGATGAAGCTCATATGAAGGAAACCCAAAGCAACAAAAATGATCAGGAGATTTGTCAAGTTGAAAAATCATTTAATGATGCTGACATATCTTTTAAAGATCAAATTGTACAGGGTATGGAGCAATTGGACATTGATTGCAATAGTGAAGAACACGTGGAAGCCAATGAAGATGCACACGTGGAAAATCAAAACTCTCAAGCCAATACACAAATTGGAGATCAATCTGATGAGCAAAATGTGTCTACCTCCAATTTACCTACTGAACAGGGAAACGTGGAAAGCTCACATAATCTACAACCTGACTTGAGATGGCTCAAAAATCACCCTCCAGAGCTAGTAATTGGAGATCCACGAGAAGGAGTAAAAACAAGGTCCTCAAGTATAAATTCTTTATTCTCTTGTTTTCTTTCTCAGGTGGAGCCCACAAGCATTGAAGAAGCACTAAGTGATCCAGATTGGATCAATGCAATGCAAGAAGAGCTTGAACAGTTTAAGAGAAATGACGTATGGGAATTAGTTCCAAGACCTGAAAATTACAATGTAATTGGAACAAAATGGGTCTTTCGGAATAAAGCTAATGAGGATGGAATCGTCATTCGAAATAAAGCACGTTTAGTGGCAAAAGGATATTCACAAGAAGAAGGCATAGATTTCGATGAAACGTTTGCACCCGTTGCAAGACTAGAAGCCATCAGAATATTTCTAGCTTATGCCGCATACAAGAATTTCACTGTCTATCAAATGGACGTGAAAAGTGCATTTTTAAACGGATTACTTGAAGAGGAAGTCTACGTTGAGCAACCTCCCGGTTTCGAGGTAAAAGGTGATATTAATAAGGTCTACAGGTTAAAGAAGGCGTTATATGGGTTAAAACAAGCACCGAGAGCTTGGTATGACACCCTATCAATGTTCCTAATTAACTGTGGTTTCACAAAAGGCCTTGTTGATAAAACCTTATTTAGAATTCAAGAAAATGATCACATTCTATTGGTACAAATTTATGTTGATGATATTATCTTTGGAAGTACTAATAAAATTCTTTGTGAGAAATTTTCTAAGCTTATGCAGAATAAGTTTGAGATGAGCATGATGGGAGAATTGAATTACTTTCTTGGACTACAAGTAAAGCAACTCAGCGAAGGAATATTCATCAATTAGGCCATGTACACAAAGGATCTTATAAGGAAATTTGGTCAAGATGGAAAATCCTCAATCAAGATCCCGATGAGCACATCTTTACGATTAGATAAAGATGATGAAGGCAAGGATGTTGACGAAACAAAATATCGAGGAATGATTGGATCATTACTATACCTCACTGCAAGTCGACCAGATATATCTTACTCAGTGGGAGTATGTGCCAGGTTCCAGTCAAAGCCAAAAGAGAGTCATCTTCTTGCTACCAAGAAAATCATCCGATACTTAAAAGGAACAGTCAATGTGGGATTATGGTATCCCAAAGAAGGTAACTTTACACTAACTGGTTTCTCAGATGCAGATTTTGCAGGATGTAAAATCGATCGCAAAAGTACCTCAGGAACGTGCCAGTTCTTAGGGGGAAGGTTGGTTTCATGGTTCAGCAAAAAGCAAAACTCCATAGCTACAAGTACAGCCGAAGCTGAATATATAGCTGCTGGAAGTTGTTGTGCGCAAATTCTTTAGATGAAACAACAGCTGAAAGATTATGGCGTGAATTGTGAAAATGTCAATATATTGTGTGACAATACAAGTGCTATTGCCATAACACATAATCCCGTGTTACATTCAAGAACAAAACACATTGATGTGAGACATCATTTTATCCGGGATCATGTTGAAAAGAAGGAATTATCAATCGAATATATCCCGACCGAGAATCAATTAGCTGATATTCTCACAAAGCCTCTGTGTGAATCAAGATTTTCGAAATTGAGACACGAAATGGGCATGATTGAATTGAGCTAAGTTTCTAAACTCTATTCTATTTATAAGCTCAATTTTTCATCTGATATTTCGACACTTTATCTGATTTAAATTTTCGTGCCTATGTGTCACACATGCAAAAAATGTCACATCTTTTTAATGTCCACCTATATCTATTAAATGGTGTTAAAGCACATAGTGCTTATATATCTTTCTAACCGTATATCTATATACATATGTACAAGTAGAAATCATCTAGATATGCCAAATCTTACCATTTAAGAGTGATAAGATGGTGTGATGATAGAATGTCTTAAATGAGAACACCTTTTTATGGTAGTTGTGCACAATAAATAGTCTAGAAAGAATAGATTTCTCTCCCTTCCATCTACATAAAAACGTGTAGATACATACATATTATTTTCGAACAGATTTAGTGCTCTTTGAATTTTATTTCAGGTAAAATCAGTCCGAGTATCTAAATTTTTGGCGCCACATCAGCAGACAAATTGGATGGAGAATATATAACCTAAACTAACTATCAGTTAGGTCAAAGGTTGGAAGCTATTGGAATATCAAAAATACCCCTCACTTATTAAAAGTCAACATTTAATTGTGAGGATATTTGTGTAAAGACACCTCCTTTCTACCCAATCGGTTGGAGAAGCCACCATTACACTCAAATTTTCAAAAGCTTTTCATCTTCCATAGCCGAAATACAAACCTCTTCTTCCAAAAATTCTCAATCCCTCAAATCTCCTAAAAATATCAATCGCATTATGGCCACCATTGGAGATACAAGCTCACAACCGAATGAAGAACACACCACACAACTCAACCTTGCAAAGCTAGCAGTGGGAATCAAGGCCGGAGGAAGTTTTGACCCTCAAGGATTCCTCAAAGAAGCCGAGAACTCTCCTCTTGCACAAAGAATCATCAATGCACTTCAACAAAGCAATCTAATGAGGTTATGTTCTTACTCATATTCTGGATTTTATGATGAAGATGTAGCAGAGTTTTATATGAATGCCAAGGTTGTTGGATGGACCATTGAGTCCACCGTGAATGGAACTCTCATCACCATTGATGAACACGAGTTACACACAACCTTTGGACTGCCCATATCTAGTCCAGAACAACCACTGTTGGACTTAGATGTTCATCTATATGATCATACGGAAATTTGGACAGAAATTCGGAATGAGAATGCTTCTCTCGAACCAAATCTTTCCGGTCAAAAATCTGAGTTGAAGTTGGAGTATGAAATGCCTGTTAAAATTCTCTACAAATGTGTGTTGTGCAAATTAAATAGCATGGAAGATATTTCACCCGTAAGAATTGGTTATGTACATGCTATCATGAATGTTGTTAGGGGTGATTGGAGTAAGCTTGTCTTGAGCCGAATTGCACACTTTGTGAAAGGGGCAAAAATAAGGAATGGGAAGTTCAACCGTATATTAGGGTTCGGTTTGCTCATTGGAGAGATTATCAAAAGAAAAGGGTTGACTATGAGGTCAAAGAAGGCTTTTGGGAGTAATAGAATCCTGTTTAAAGATCATGAAGTGATTAGTGATCTAAATTCCAAAAGAAAGAGGAAGCCGAGAGGTATCCCAGCTAGAAAAAGACCAGTTGCAGAAATTCTTGGTCTACCCTCTCAATCCCATGAAAATCCTACATCAAGCCAAAATCCAAACACAAGCCATAACCCTACCTCAAGCCTTAACCCTACCACAAGTCAAAATCCTACCACATGTCTTAACCCAAATGCAAGCCAAAGTCTCTTAAATCCTTTTTCCCAAATTGCCGAATTAGAAACAATGTTGAATGAGGAGATTCATCAAGTTGAAGGATTAGACGTTGTATTAGTGAATGAATACCGTAGAGTCCTAAATTGGAGAAAATGGAGACTTGGTCCTTATGATGAGTTGATGACTAAGGGACCAAGTATGCATGAAGAAGAATTGTTTTCACTAAATTGGATTGGAAATTTTGATGTTTGCCATGCAACCTTGTTGTCTACGGTAAATGGAGCATTTGTGAACAAATTGAAAGCCAAATTGGCCGAAGGTACTGTTGACTGCACTGTTCAAGGTGATTTGCCTACTGAAGAAAATTTCTTAGTTGATATGGCCGAATTTGTGACAAGGGATGTTGAAGAAAATGTCACGTACGGTGTACACTTGATGGATAGTGGCTTATATGATGTGAGTGTGTTAAATCTCACTGAAATAAGTCAAGACCAAAATGCCATGCAAGCTAGTCAACATACGGAGGAAATTCAATCTATTAATGCAGAAAGTGCACATGGTGACACTCACGTGTTGCATAAAGGGAAGGAAATATAGTGGAAAATCAAGCTCAATCTCACATGCTTGAAGCCGATTTTGCTCAAGAAGGAGCAAGGTGTTTTCCCTCATCCCGAGAAGAGCAAGTACTTGATGGCACACCTACAAATGAGAAATTAGAAAATCTGGAGAAAGTTGTCTTAAGCCTTGTTGACCGAATGGAGAACATGTTTCAAGGGATCTACACTCATGTGGATCAAGTTGTCAATATTCAAGGTGGAAAATTCGAAGCATCTTTTGATGAAAATCGGAGAAGTCAACAACATTTGATTGATACCCACCAAGCACTTAAAAGACAAGTTGGAAGTTTGAATAACAATGTCAAAGGGCAACTCAATGAGTTCTATATCCAACTTTCACAAATCCTCAAGAATTCTGGAAAGGCAAATGAAGCAATTGCCGTGAACCAAAGCCAAGGTATTCTTAATGTTGTTCATCAACATGAAAAGCAGATTAGTGATGTCCACACGGATCTCATCTCAGTTAACACCAAAGTGGGCTGTCTTCGGGGTTCTTATGAGAATATTTCCGAATCCATTTCATCTCTTCGTGAATCGGTTCATACACTTCTTGATTACGCCAAAAAGGGGGAAGAGAGATTCAGTCATTTGGAGAGCATGATTGAGATGATGATGACTGCCATGGCTAGCAGAAATGTTGGCACAAGCAGTAGTAGAGGTGGAGGAGGCAGATCTGCTGGAAGAAATGCACCAAGAAAAGGAGGATTGGAGTATTGGTTCGGTGGTGGTGAAGCTGGCAGTCCAGGAGGATCAAGCAGTGCAAATACCACTAACCGTTCTTTTCGTGATATTGTTTATGCAGGAGGAAACATTGAGCAAATAAATTGGTACAACCGTGCAGCTCTTTATTTGGAATCCACACCGAGAGATGGTAGAGTTGAAATGCCAAAGTTGGTGACTTTGAATGATCTACCAAAAGGAATGAAGAAAAGTGGTCCTAGTGATCAAAACATGTGGGTTTCAAGTGAAAATTTCAGAAGAATTCAAAGCTATGCTAGAGCCTTGATGATTATGGTTCTAAGGGACTACATCAAAGTCAATGATGCCGAACTACAAGATGGAAAAAGTCTAGAAGAGTGCATCGTATGGTATGAGGAAGGTATACTGCCCGGGAGCAACATCACTGAAGCTTTCAACTACTATTCAATTGGGCAGGTATGCAACAACTTTGCCATTAGTGACAATTTCGTTGATGTTCAGAACCATATTAACAATGTGCTCAAGGAAAAGAGAAACAAAGTGATTAGATGATTTGTATGATTGGTACAATTCTTGTGGTCCACGGGTACATGAACCCATGAAACAATTTGAAATGATTTGAATTATCTGTTTATGATGCTATTAAGATTGTTTCTTAATTTTATTATTTGTCTTGAAAGGTTATATTTTTAGCTTAGAGTGTATCAAATCGCATAAATTGGAAAAATGCAAAAATTCATTATCATTAAAATTCCAAAAATGCGAAATAGGAATATAGTGGCTAAAAATACCTTTCCTAGAGTCAAAATCATTTGTTAAACTCATCTTGGCTATGTCAATGAAAATAAAATCTTTTGAAAAATAATTGTTTTAAAAGACAAGCCAAATGACTGAGTATAGGTTTTGGCGTCATCAAAAAGGGGGAAAATTGATAGGAATATTTTTGTAAGTTTTGATGAGCCAAATGTATCTTTAGATCCCCTTAGTTTTTTTAAGTCTTTAGTACAAGCATCATAAATCAGAATATTGAAATCAGAAGGAATCTACCATAGGAAGAACAAAATTAATTTGAGAAATTAATTTTGGTCCTACGAGTATTCATCCGTGAAAGAAGCATAAAGCAATGGCGTTGCAAGGAATGACTGGGTGAGCCTAACGGTGAAATGGTAGAGGTCCTTACTCTAAACGAATCACACCCAAGATCGATTCCCCCAAGGACCTATGTTTTTAATAAGGCAGATTTTTGAAGGAGCTCGATGTGTGCTCAAAAGAGCACAATGTGTCCGAAGGAGCACGATGCTTATCAAAAGAGCACAATGTGCTGCTAAAGGAGCACAATGTGTCTGAAGGAGCACGATGCTCACAAAGGAGCACAATGTGCTGCCTAAAGGAGCACAATGTGTCCGAAGGAGCCGATGCTTATCAAAGAGCACAATGTGTGCTAAAGGAGCACGATGTCACAAAAGAGCACAATGTGTGATAAAGGAGCACAATGTGTCCGAAGGAGCACGAATGCTTACCAAAGGAGCACAATGTGACCAATTCTACTAAGAAGCACAATGCTGCTAAAGGAGCACAATGCGAAGGAAGCACAATGTTGTCTAAGAAGCACAATGTTGTCAGAAAAGCACAATGTATCGAAAGAAGCACAATGTTCAAAGTCAAGGAGCACGATGTTCAAGTCAAAGGAGTACAATGTGGCAAAAGAGCAAGATGATCAGAAATTGGATAAATTCGAAGGAATTTACTCCAAGTCCACCCACATGCCACAAGACTCCAAAATTTCCTGAAAGACATTTGTATCAGAACGGAAAAAAAATATTTATGAAGGCATGAATATAAAAACTTATCCTAGAAATAAATTCTATCTGATGAATTTATTTCAAAGATTCGTTGGATATTCAAATTGACAATTAAAGTAATATTTTTAGAAACAACTAGAAAATCAAAGTTGTGCTAGAAATAATTACTTTGTCAGGCAAGTTGACAAATCAAATCAAAATTGAAGATCTACTTGTCAACAATATCATGCTATGAAGATTCAAATTTCAAATATCAAATTATCCCACTCCAACGGATATATTTGATTGAGTATAAAAAGCCATGAAGACTTGAAGACAAAGAGCGTGAGAAGAGATAGAGAAAAACGAGATAGAAGCAATACAAGTGCAAAATTCAAAAGTGCTAGTGCTCAAATATTCTAAAGAGACTTAGTCTGAATAGTCTCAAATCTAGTTGGAGAGAGAAATACAAATCCTTGTATTTGTAAACTGTAGAAAGAGTATAGCTGTGTGCAAAATACTCTAGTGAGTGTAGCTGTGTGCAAAACACTCGTAGTTGCTAAGTGTAGCTGTGTGCAAGACACTTAGTTGGCGTTGAGTATAGCTGTGTGCGAAATACTCGGGAGTTTGAGTATAGCTGTGTGCGAAATACCGAGTTGAGTGTAGCTGTGTGCGAGACACTCGAGCAGGGTGTAGCTGTGTGCAAGACATCCGAAGAAGTGCCTGTGTAGCACTTGTTCACTATTGTAACTGTGTGTGGAAAATAGTGAATTTCTCCTAGAAGTGAAAGGAGAAAAGTGGACGTAGGAAGATTACGCCACTTCCGAACCACTATAAATTGCCCTCTCTCATTTACATACCGCACTTACATTATTTGCTACTATCTATCTATCTATCTCATCCGACTAACCCGTTTACTATTCACAGTTAATCTTAATCATCCGGGTTTAGTGGTGCTTTCACGTATGCATGTGACTCGAACTTCTCGAGCTTAAATATGTGAATTATTCTAAGCAAGTTTGACGTGTTGCATGTAACATTCAGTCACACGGTCGACGTGTATACGATATTTATTTACAATCTTGAATATTGTTCATTATATATTGAGTGAACCATCTCCTTTATATATTCAAGATATCTCTGTCACTGTACATATCATTTGTACCTATCTTACTTATACTGCACACTTAATTTACTAGTTGAGCATAACTCTTTACTATTATTCCGCTGTGCAGTACAAAGCTTGCTCTATTTACTTGTTACTTAGAGTTGAAGTTACCAAAGAGTTATTTGATTTGAAAAAGGCTTGAAAGTCTATTCACCCCCCCCCCCCTCTAGACTTTCACCACCCTATCGGGACAACACCTTCAAGTACACGGGATATCTCGTATAGTGGAGTTCCCAGTTACAAGTATACCTCAAGTATCTCATTACTCCCACTATTGCCTTCCAGTGCGCATCACTGGGGTTACTTGTATATCTACTGAGTTTGCTAACCGCAAAGGCAATATCAGTCCTGGTACTCATTACATACATCAAACTTCCAATAATCCTTGCGTATTCTACTTGATAAATACACTTTCCACTATTTTTGGATAGATGAACATTAGTATCTAACGGCGTCCTAGCCACTTGATAACCATCCTTGTTAAACTTTGCAAGGATTTTATCAACATAATGAGATTGGCTTAACACGAGACCATCAGGTCTTCTCACGATTTTTATCCGAGGATTAAATCCGCCAAACTCATATCCTTCATGTCAAATCTCAAATTTAACATGTCCTTGGTAGATTTGATCATTCGATCGTTACTACCCACGATGAGTATATGATCCACATATAAATAAAGAATGACATAACCGTCTATCGTTTCCTTAACATAGACACACTTGTCACTTTCGTTTATATTAAACCATTGGTTAACATCGCATAGTCAAACTTCTCG